>NC_034599.1:5871517-5904511 GCF_900095145.1 Mus pahari | reverse complement strand
ATAGGAAACTTTTGGGATAGCATTTGAAATGTAAATAAAGAAAATAATAAAAAATAAAAATAAATAAAAAAATAATAATAATGTGCTCCCCTGTGTAATAATGACACCCCTTATAATAATGATAAGCCCCCTGTGTAACAATAACATTCTCTTCTGTGTAATAATGGTATGCTACCCCATGTAATCATGACATGCCCCCTGTTAATGATGTGCTTTTCTGTATAATAATGATACAACCCCTGTATAATACTGATGTGTTCCCCTGTGTAATAATGACATGCTCTTCTGCATAATAATGACATGCCCCTCCCATGTAGTAGTGATTTGCTCCCCTGTGTAATAATGGTGTGTCCCCCACAAGTAATAACAACATTCTTCCCTGTGTAATAATAACATTCTTCCCTGTGTAATAATGACATGCCCCCCTCGAATAATAATTGTGTATGCTGCTGTGTAATAGTGATGTCCTCTCCTGTGTAAGGAAGTGCTCCCCTGTGTAGTGATGTGCTCCCCTATGTAGTGATGTGTTCCCCTGTGGTTACATGAATACTACACATAAGAATTAAATCTATAGAAATACTGCTGATTTTTACCACTGAAGGTTAAATGTGATAAATGTGGAAGTATTGAGCTTGCTTTTCTTTCTTGTTTAAATATTCACAGCATACCCACACTGGGTACAGAAACTGAATGATACCCAACTGGACAGCGGGAGTCCACTGCAATGGGAATGCAAGGCTACTGGAAAGCCCAGACCCACATACCGCTGGCTGAAGAATGGAGCACCCCTCCTGCCACAGGTACGGTACGTGGGGAGCTCAGAACTTCGGCCTAACAATTTAAGTATCATGGTATGTTCATTAGGGTTTGTAGAGAGAATCTATTATATACTATTATATTCTGTGTGGAACCATCACATGGTTATAAAATGCTGATTGCCTGTTCATTGAGGCAGGATTAGAAGGTAGGACATCTGGCAGAGAGAGGGGAATTCTGGGAAGGAGTCAGGAGGGAGATTCACCCCAGACTGAAAAGTTAACCATATGAAACTAGGAGAGGTAACCAGACATCTGCCAGATGTAGACTAGAAAGAAAAAAAATGATTATATAAGTTATGAACTAGTCAGGGAACAAGGCCAAGCTTATGGCCTAAGCATTTATTCATAAATAATTAAGCCTCACAGTCATTATTCTGGGAACAAAGAGGCTGAATAGAAAAGCTCATGTCTACAATGGTTATTATTTCTGAGATAAAATACCATAACCAAAAGTAACCATGAAACAGTTCATTATCAAGAGCAATGAGGGCAGGAACTCAAGCAGGGCTGGAACCTAGAGGCAGAGCTGATGCAGAGGCCAGGAAGGGTAGTGTTTACTGGCCTTCTCCTCTTGGCTTCCTCAGTCTGCTTTCTAATAGAACCCAGGACCACCAGCCCAGGGGTGGTACCACCTACTATGGGCTGGGCTCTTGCCCATCAATCTCTGATTAAGAAAATGCCTAACTGACTTACCTATAATTATGGAAGGATTTTCTCCAATGATGTTCCCAACTTTCTGATGACTCAGCATGTGTCAAGTTAGCATAAAACTAGCATGTATACACTGCATGTAGCAAAGTGGTCCTCTCTTGCCTTCTCATATGTGTATGCATAAATACATAAGTAATATGTAAAATTCATTTATTATTTTAATTATATGACTCCCTATTAGACTAATTACATTACACAAAACTATTAAAAGCCTATAAATGCATATAGGTAAATATTACCAATCATCATAGACTTGCTGCCATTTCTAGCTGACCTTTAGCCATCATTTGGTTCATGGCCCCCACTGTGTAAGTGATAAAACTGATCTGGAGCACACGATTACTTGGTTTGTCTTTCTATATGAATAAAACCTAGAATAAAATTGTAGTACCCTGTGTTCTGTTGTCCTGGGGAGGGTCTTTTCATGATATTCAAACTTAACAAATGCCTTTTCAATAATTCAATCGCATACTTTGAAAACCATTTCCTGTATGACAGATTTACATTGATTACTTTTTAATTGCATCATAAGAATGTTAATTTTAATAGCTCTCTCCCTTGGTTGTGGCCTTCACAGAAAGGTGATCAGAGGAGAAATAGATCACTGCTTATGACAAGAAAAGAAGGACTCTGTAGATAGTTTTAACTGAGTGTAAAATCGTGCCCAGGCAGGCAGGAGGGTACCATGCTGACTCCTGGATCATTTACCACCCAGGTTCTCAGGTTCTTCCTTTTTAAAGTCATTCCTTTCTCATAGTTTCAAGTTCTGACATTGTCTTCTTCTGAAGTCAGTTAAAGCTAAAAAAATGCAGTTAAACCAAGAGAAAGAGACACATACAAAGCCATGAAAGCAAACTTAAGAGTTCCGTTCACAAGCTCTTCCTCTGACCTTCTTAGGGATTCCCACTAGGAGACCACTGATGGTCACATATTTTATTCCCAACATCCAGGTTACACAAATCCCTCTGCCAAATATTGTCTTTTCTGAGTCAATGGGTTTATTTTGAAAATGATATCAAAATACCCAATATCTATATTAATAATGGAATCCTGGTTCATGAAGATGTTAAAACCTAAGGAGGCCCTTGATGTTAAGTCTAAGATATTTCTTCTTTTAAACTTTTAATAGTAAAATTTGTTTAATATGTACTTTTTTTCTTACTTCATACTTATCTGATCTGTCTTTTCTAAAAAACTTCAACATAATGCTAAAGTGTGTATATCCCAGCTGATAAATGTATATATAACCTAACTACATGATAATTGTTGCTGTTCGGGATCTGTGTTAGCTTGTTAAGAAGTAGAAGGTCATACCGCTGTCCAGATGGACACAGGGACCACAGCCATGAGTTAACATACCTCTCTTACACTCCATGCTCTCTATCCTTTCCTAAATGGGACAATTTTGTATTTCTTCTGCATAAAAGGAATGTCTATGAACCCCATCTTTCTTGTTTCTTCTATTTAATTCAACTAGTCTACCAAACAAAGCTATCTCAGACAAGATCAAAAACACTGAGCAATAAATCATACTTGATTTCTAAAAGGCAATTGCAAACCATAATTGATCTAAAAAATGTGATATATATATATATATATATTATTAATATATATATATATATATTAAATAATTGAATTACAGAATGATGCCATCTATGTTAACTAGATACCCATGTTGGGTGGTCTCTGAGGTTTTAAGTGGATGGTTCACTTGAGCTGTTTGCTTTCTAGATCTCATTTCTTTTTATGCCATTACAGAGCAGAGTGGACACAGTTAATGGAATATTGGCGATCCATAGTGTGAATCAATCAGATGCTGGGATGTATCAGTGTTTGGCTGAGAATAAATATGGAGCTATTTATGCGAGTGCTGAGCTGAAGATTCTAGGTATGCAGTTTTTTGGCAAATATAGAAGAAAGACGTTTGGCTTTCTTCTCCCTTATTCCAACTATGCTGAAGTTTTATGATGCGATTCTAAAACCCATTTTAAAGCTTGAAAAGAAGCACTATATCACGTTGATATTCCTTCTGATGTTTCTCCCATCATGTTTATGTGCTTGACTTCATCATAAATGGCTGATACAATATGTCTTTGCTATGGCAGAGAATAAAATCATGTAAGAGAATATGTTAATTTTCACAGGAGAAACCCTAGAGGGTGTGTATGGGATTGTTCTCAGTTCCATTCTTTTGCTGTGTTAAATGCCCTAACACAGCAGCTAAAGGGAGCAAAGTTTATTTGTCTTACACTTCCAGGTCACAGTCCGTCAGGGAAGGGACTCAAGCAATAACTTGAAGCAGGAACCATGATGCTTTGTACTAACTCCAACAGGCTCATGCTTCGTTAGTTTTCTTATACAGCCCAGAAGCATCAGCCTAGGAATGGTGCAACCACAGTGAACCAGGCCTTCTTATATCACCTAATAATCACAATAATCTCACATGCACATGCATAGCCCAATCATTTCTGAGCAATTCCCCATCCGAGATTTTACTCTTTGGGAACTCTAGGCTGGTTTAAGTTGACAAAGGTAAAAAGGACAGGGATCCCTTATTTGACCAGCTTGTCCTATTCCCATAGAAATGTTAATGTTTTCCTAAGTATTTCTAATTACTACCGTGTAATTGACACTCAGAAAAGGGACACCAAAGTGAATAGCACCCTGGTCATAGCCATCTGCATCCGAGAGAAAAGACTCTCTGGTCCAGAGTGCAAGTATTAAAAACTCCACCTCTGCTAAAATCAGACCCTGGACAGGAGCTTAAGTCCACTGCAGAATACTGCAGGAATGATTTCACCCAGAGTAATTCTGAGGGTACTGCGGATACCTGTACTGTAACACTTACATGGGTCCCTAAGCCCTAACTTGTTCAGGCATGGCTGCAGTACAAAGAAAGAGACTTAAGTGACCTTAAACTCTATCTTCCCAATGTATTTCAGAACCTTCTGTAAATATAACATTTACAGAAAAAAAAATGGATGGTCTCTGGGACCTGCAAAGGAACCATTTACATATAAACTAAATGTAGTATATCATAGATACTCAGTTATGAATATTTACAAGTGAAATTGCTCTACATTACAAAAAACATAATAGCTAATAGATACAGGATTCCACACAATTTCATCATCTTAACAAATCAAATTTAATATATTGCCTTGTCAACACATGTTTCAGTGTCTCCGAATTGAAAGGTTGATTCAATCATTAGTTACTTCAGTGCTTTCCCCAAAACAGTCCCAAACCCTTTTGAGGCAGTCCCAGGGGCAGCCAGAACCATTATGTGTAATCTTCCCGTGCCTTCCTCTGCTCATCATCAATATTTTGCCAGGCCTCAATTGTAATATATATCTCACTTTATTGCTGCCCTGTCCTGCATCGTACGGCTTTAACATGAGCATAAACTACTGCTGAGAATTACACAAAGTTTCAACTTAACATAAACAACCACTCACTCAGACACTGGAAACTTGTATATTTCAGAGAAAAAAGAAGTTTAATATAAATATGGCAAATCCTAATGAGTGATGATAGTTAGATGAATAATTGAGATAAATGAAATAAATTTTGAGCTAAAAGTCATATAGTTCCATTTCTTTAAAGAATTTTTTCTTTGAAAACTGTAGTCACCTCTGTATGATTCTAAAGTAATGTGAGGAGGCCTAAATTAAATTAGCAAATGGAAGTCAAAAATTGTCTTGCCTAGAACTTAAGTCCATCACTGCAGAGAAACACAAAGTTGAGTCTCTTGTCTGACCTCCTAGCCAATGACTAAGTGACTCCCAGTCTTCCACAGTTGACCTTGGTAATCATGAATAAAGTGTCATTTATTGAAATATGATTTGTAAGCTCCACTAAAATATTTCTTAATAAATTTTGTGCTAATGCCATATAGTTTTGTGAGATTTTTAAGAGAAACCTGTGCTAGAGAAAGGAATTGAACATGTGGGTAAGTGAACTTTAATTCTCAGCATTGCCTCTGATGGAATTCACTTCTCTTTCCCACAGCTTCACCGCCCTCCTTTGAACTGAATCAAGTGAAGAAATCAATAATTGTTACCAAAGATCGGGAAGTGCTCATAGAGTGCAAACCCCAGGGCTCTCCAAAACCAGCCATCTCCTGGAGGAAGGGAGACAAGGCAGTGCGGGGCAATAAAAGGTGACAACTTTACTTTGCATTTCAGGCGCTTACCATCAAAATTAATTTCTTTTTGTTAGTATGTTCAGTGCCAGACTTCTCCGGGATCTTCATACCCACACAGCATGATGCATTCATTCTTGCTCTCCTACTAACCTGTATTCCATGATCCCTCTTCCTCCTCACACCCTGCCTGCCCCAAATAGTTCCTCCCTCTGCCAAGAACAAAACCACGTGTTTTAGAGGATGCAAATGACATACAAGAAGTATGTAAGCCTTGCAGCGATTATGAGATATTTCAAAATATAATTAAAATGTGATTTTTTTTTCTCTATGTCTGATCCTACCAATGTCTATGTCACTTCAACAACTTCTTTGCCACCTAGCAAGAAGTTCACTAAGTTTTAAACGAAACTTGCTGGTTTCGCTTTTCATTGTGGCTTTGCATAGCAGTGGACCACCTATTGTCTGTGATCATTTTACGGTCTGTGTTTTTGTTTGATGCTGGTGTTTAGATAATGTGACTGTATTCTGGGTTTTCTGCATAGTCCTTTTAGGATCAAATTTGTGCCATGTGATGTTTGTGTCAATGTTTGCTTTTCTGTTTTTAATCATGTGGGTGAAAATGAAATAGGATTACTTGGGTGGCAGCACGCGCATGTGAAATGTGTAGAAAAATATTCATCATATCAATGTTTGTCTCTGGAAATAAAGAGGCAAAGTAAAAAAAAAAAAGAAAGAAAAAAAGAAAAACAGGCAATATGAATGAATCCATCCTGCTGTGCTCTATCTTCTGTCTGCACTGTTCTGGCAAGTTCCAAACTTTGCCGGTCACTATTCAGTGCTGTTTGAGGTGCTCATTAAGATGTGCTAGAACATCTACTACGGAAGTTTCAGTGTATATTGTTGTCTTGACTAGTCCTGCACGTGCAGAGGTAAGTATCAGAATACTTAGGGAGCTCAAGACAGCACTGGTGTCTAGTCTAGTTACTTCGGATTTTTTTTGTTTAAATTTTGAGAAATTTCTTTACAAAGTGATGTTTCAGTAAGTCTTAGATAACCGATCTAAGTAGTCTCAGATGAGCCTTGTTTCATGGTTGCATTCAGGTTGGGCAGGCAGGACCTCGTTGTTTAGCTGGGATGATCATATGGGAATGGGCAGTCAGAATGAGCTTCTTGGTTTCACAGAAAATTCTGTCTTGAGTAGGAGTACATGACAAACTGTTATATCAGCATTTTCCTTTGGCTGAATCAAAAGCTATAAGCTATTCTATTTTGAGTGCGTTATTTTATTTTGTTTTGAGGCAGCCTGGGAACCTTCTTCTATTTACTGCAGTTTACATGATTGCTCATCAGCTATTCAGCAATATCACACTGTGAGTTTAAAATTAGGTGGCATCGGTTTTTACCAGACTGGATATACTAACAGGAGTAACAGAGTTGACTGTTGCAATAACATAAGCAAAATAAACTTGATATTTTTTAGAAATTGAAAGTCACAGTTTATGGGTTTCCCAGCTGTGTCTACCTGATTTGAAATATACCCCTGAGTATTCAGGCATGAGATGGGTGCTGGCCTCAAGCTCAGCTACCCCACTTATTTTCAAATTTCTGTACTTTTCATTGAAATGCTGTTCAGAAAGAAGACTGCAAAGTGAAATGTTTATGTTTTCCTTATTCATGGAAAAACAAGATTTAACCCTATTTATCTCTCCCAGTCTACATATTTCAAACTGCAAATGGGTTCTGCTAATAGACAAATAGTGGCCTTTACCATACTAAGACTGATAGATATAGCTGAGCCAGGTGGCTCCTGTAATCCCAGCTACTTACTAGAATGAGAGAGGAGACTGTCACACTAAAATTTACCCTGGACAACACAGAGAGACCTTGATCAAAGTACAAGAAAACTAAAACAGATGTCAGAGAATATGACTCAGTGATGCACTGTGCACATGTCTAATCCCCAGAATAAAACCAAAGTTGGCATAGTAGCAAACTACCATGATCATGAATGGACAAGGAGTTACTGTAGAGTCATCACAGCTTCCTAGAATGTTTCATTCATTTGGTCCTAAAACCTAAAAAAAGAGGTGGATTCTGAGTCTTAGGCAACTTTATAGTTGCTGTCTGTGTCCTCAAGCTCATCTCTGTAGCATAATGGTTGGTCAGTGAGAGCTGTTATTCAGTTGGTTTATTTCAGCATCACTTTTAATGGTGATTGCTGCTTTTAAGCCAGGGGCACTCACAATTGCAAGTCACTTTCTCACCCTGGATAGCAGAATACTACAGTTGTGAGAAAAGAAGTCAGTTCCATTGAGCATGTATCCATTTGTGGGGTTCTATTCTAAACCTACTTCATTTTAAAAATGTATAACACTGGAAGCTGGGGAGATGGCTCAGTAGTTAAGAGCACTAGGTGCTCTTTCAGAGGACCCAGGTTTGTATTCTAGCACCCACATAGAATAGAGACTTATAACTATCTTTAACTCCAGTTCTATGGGATTTAGTGCCCTCTTCTGACTTCTGCTGGTACCAGGCACATATGTGGTACACTTACATATACACAGGCAAAATACTCATATACATAAAATAAAAACAGATAATCCTCCTTGAAAGTAACAAGTAACTTTGCTGACTTTTGAGAATTAAATGAAATGCTACATAGAAAATAAGTAGGGTGGTATGTATCAAGTTACATGATTTTTATCAAAACGTGGGAATATGGTTCTCTCCTGGAGAGAAGGGAGAGAAAAGCAGAAAAAGAAGAAACAGTAGGGAGGAATACAGAGCACACAGGGGCAGTGGCATAGTAACTGTAGGTTTTTAAGTGATAACAACATTTTCTCTTTGAATAGTATAGGTAGATTTCCATACCTCTCCTCATTCTTTACTATGTATAAGAAAAACACATTTAAGAAATTTGGTGTGTGTGTGAGAGAGAGAGAGAGAGAGAGAGAGAGAGAGAGAGAGAGAGGAGAGAGAGAGAGACTTGTGGGTGTGTCTCCTCATTCTACCATGTGAGTCCTGGTGGTTGTAATGAGGTAATTAGACTTGTGAGCACCTGTCTTTATCCACTGAACTATTCCTCTAGCTAAAGAAAAGATCTTCAAGTCACCCTGTGGTACTACGGAATTCCTTTTGGTGACCTGTTTGGTACACTTGTTCTTCATCTCAGCCTCCTTCAATCTATCCCTTTATTACTCCTTATGCTCCTTTGCCTATATCACCTGTCAGGCCTTGGTAAGGTTTCTATACCAGAGGTCTAAATCTTCACTTCTTTTATCAATTCTATAGTCTATATAAAGTAACCGGCTATCTGTGGGGAGATACAAGTAGAAATACAGGGGTTATGGAAATGGCTCAGTTTGTGAGGTGCTTGTTGTTCAAACATGAAGACCTGAGCTCAGATCCCCAGCCTGGCTCCCTAGTCATCAAAACATGGCTCTGGTTCATACCTGTGACCTCAGTGCTAGAAGAGTTTGTGGGCAGAGAAAAGGAAATTTCTGGAACTCATGGAATAGAGACTCAAGCCAGTTAGTGAGCTCCAGATTTAGTTAAAGACCTGTTTCAAAAAGGTGGAGGGCCTTTGAGATTTCTCAACAGGTAACAGTTTATGCCACTAAGCCTGGTAATAAAGGTACCATCCCCACACCTCACGTGGTAGAGGAGAAATACGACTCCTACATGTTGTCCTCTTACCTCTACACATGCACTGTTACAAACATATTCCACCATACTACAAATTCAAAACAAATGAATAAATGCCAAAATACCTTAAAATGTGGAAGATATGGAAGGGAAAGTATAACTTCAACCTCTGTATATATGTGTATGCACATTTACAGACTTATTTGCACACACAGGCATGTGCCCCATTGTCTCCACCATTGCACAGTATTAAACATGGTAGTTTAAAAGACATTTTTCTCCCTTCCCTCTCTCTCTCTAACTCCCTCTCTACCCTCCCATCCACCCCCCAACACACACACACACACACACACACACACACACATTAAGATAGCTCTGTGTTTTAACACATAATTTCCAAGGTCTGTCGGATGACATTTACTTAGGACTTTTATAACTCCTGTCCATTTTCTTCTTGAAATGTGTGCACTTGAGGAGTCCTCAGCACGGGGACCATCATCTCTGACATACTATCACAAGCCTGGTCTACTCATCAAGTTTCTATTGGATTCCCACTCCAGATCATTATTTCCATTACTTGGCCATTAACTTTTGTTAAAATATAATAACCCAGAAACACTCTAGCCATGCACACACATTAAATCTTCATTATTGCATGTTACACTTTTCTACTTTCTGTGTGCAGCCTTGACTGAGAGAAGAGTACAAGGTTCTAAGTAGAGATATAGTCTTCATACTTTGCAATAGCTTCTGTCTCAGCTGTTATTGACCATCAGAAATATAGATGTTTAAAACTTTGCTTCAAGTTTTAAATTTTTAAATAATTCAGATATGGCTTTTTATTTCTAGGAAAAGGAAGTTAGAAGCTTCAGAGTTAGTAAATTATAATACAGATGAGTACTCTAGAAATTTTGAACCAAAATTAATTTAAAATGTTATAGTATAGAAGGGCAATATCATAGGATATATGTTTTTTTATGGGACTGAAATCAAAAGACAGACTTGGCTTCAGGTCTTTGTGCAGAACCCCCTGCTCTCCAAATGCACCTCATAATGGCCAACTTTTCAACTTCCTCACTTAACACACATAGAAAATTACACTAGAAGTACCTATTAGTTGGCTTCTTCTGGGAATTCATGTTGTGTTTATTGGCCAACAATGATCAAGCTCACATACTGACTCACAGACAAATGAGAAAATATATTCCTCATAAAAGCCCTACAGGACACTGTTACTGCTGGGGGAGCAGGGTCTTCTCACTCTTTATGGGAAAGAAGAGGAATTCATGAGCATAATTAGGGTCCTCTTTCCACCCCCTTATATCCACCTCCATGCTGTGTTTGTTAATGAACACGCTGTTGTGTTGGTTTCTCAATGACAACTTCTCTTATATATTAAGAACATAAAACACTGTAGACCCTAGGTATCTCCTTTTTGTTTGCCATCTAGGAGTTGTACAATAAGGGTAAATGAGCATTCATTCATCAAGCAGATGTCACGTAGCCTCCTTTTAACTGAAAACCTATGCTTTTAGAGGAAATGGATAATCAAAATGATATAACTTATCTCAAAGAAAATGAGGGTGACCCTCATGAGCTGCTAGCAATGTGCAGTGCGTTATCAACCAGAACTGGCTCTTCTGTAGAATCCCTGATATCAGGAGAAAAGGAAAAGACATCTGAAACTATTATTGTAAGGTTTGGGAAAATTGAACTGTACAGGACTTGACCTTCTTCAGCTACCCCACAAATTGCTCATAACAATACAAAAAAAAAAAAAACCAAAAAAACAATAATGAGTCATGGCAATGCTAGGAGAAAAATGATAAGCACGTTCTTGACCTCTAGGTACATCTTCGAGTAGAAATGGGCTGAACTAAGCAATGATCAAGAAGCCCGTTATCCCAGCAGTTGGAGGCTGCGTCAGTAAGAGCAAGAGTTTGAGACTGGTCTAGTCTATAAAATGAGACCTTAAAAAATGGACAGGCAAAACAAAAGACATGATCAACAACTTACTCAAGCTTGCAACTCAGAAAGCACATTGAAAGCTAGCAGAAGGACTCTTCTACTCCACCCTACTCCTGACTTATCACTGAATTCAGATTGTAGAAGCTGCATTAACTGTAACTGTCAGAGAAACCACACCTGCAGGCATCAGGATGCTAGTCTACATGCTCTGATCCATCTTCTCTGATCCTAAACAGCTTTGAATATTATGAAATTATAACAATAGAAAAGAAATCACATAAATCCTGGGATTTAAAGTGATTAGTAAATAAATAGTAGTGTTGGTAAATAGTGATATAGAGAAAGACTAATAAAGCCCATTATTTCCATATAATCCATAAGGTTCCATATATATATGGAACAGTAGAATTTTCTGAGCCTGTTTCAGTTGAGTATTTATTTGATCAGTACATGATAAAATTATGTCATACCATCCATGTAATTCAAATCATGTAAATTTGGAATAAATTTTAGTTTGAGAGAAAACACATGTACATTCATGCTTACATTTAAAAACTGGGAGTAAAAACAACTCCTGTTCAAAGGTTGGAAATGTAAGACTTGGTAATAAATTTTAATTTCCATATTTTGTTTTTACCTGTATTATAAATTGCATATAATTTTTATACTACATAGAAGAAGAACATTTAGGAGGCATCGTGATATTTTATAGTAGGAATTTGTTGAAAGTTGAAGAAATGACCTCTTGCTAATCACATGGTTCAAATTTAAATGATGTTGATTTTGCCTCAATCTTAGGACAGAATGTTATTGTCATTATTCTGTCTTCAAACTACATTGAACTTTCACTGTACAGGAGTCGGACTTTCCCTGCATGATTCTACACATTGTAACACTTACTTTATTTTCTTGTTTCTTCTTGGGACTTTGGTACACTCTCAGCAGTAGTGCAGTCTCAGAAGACCTGCCCTTCTACTAGGAGTAGCTAAACAAATACAGCCATGAGAATGTACAAGTAGTAGGAAGGTAAATGGCTTCAAGTAACTTCAAACACAGTTTTTTACTAAACTGCCAAGGAATGACTTAATTTCTTTGCCAACACAGCAAGCCAAATCAAGTCAAACAGAAAAAGTGTCAAAAAAGATTATTGGGGTGGGTACACCAGTCCCAAAGAGTGGAGCTAGAGAGCTCTCCCTGGGCAAAGACAAGGAGGGAGGGAGGGTTACAGACCTTAAGAGGAGGGTGATGAGGTGTCAACTAGGAGCTGGAACCATGCTCAGATATGGTCAAAAGCTGAGCACTTAAAGCAGGGATCTGGGTGGCTGGCTCAAGGGAGAAGGTGGCAGGAATTGGGAACGGGCTTTTGGAACCCTCTCTTTACTTGTGGGCTTTCTGAGCAGGGGAGGTTGGAAAGAGGAATTAGCAAGCTTATGTTCAAACCAAACATAAGCCTCTGAATCAGATACTGACATTGAAACTCAAAGGCAGTAAGTGATGGGTTTAAAATTACTAGTCACAAAGCAGTTTTAAAGCCACATTTGTTGCTGGGCAATACATCTATAATTCTCTGATCAAAGTGGCTAAAAATGAAAGTGGAACTACATTCCAGCCCACATGGAGAAGGCAGTGAAACTCTACTTCTACTGCCTACACAGACAGGCTTCCAAAAACCTCCTGAGCCACCAACTCTAGCTGGCCTTGAGTTTACATCCATTCTCCTGCCTCTGCCTTTGGAATGCTGAGAATGTGTCAGCATGTCTGACTAAAATTCAGTTATATTTTTGTCATTCTATTTCTAAGTTGGGGTTAACTCAGGGTCTCATCCATTGCAGATAAGTGCCTGAGGGATATATCCCCAGTCATCCTTTCATGTCTTATGTTGAGACAATGTCTCACTTTGTAGCCCAGGCTGGTCTCAAACTCTCTGTCTTCTTTCAAAGGGGCACCGCCAGGGCTGGGATTATCAGCATTAACCGCCACACTCAGAACTCTTTCTCAGTATCTGTTCCATATATGGAATCAACTTTCTGTTCTAAATTCAAGAACTTTGACACTTACCTCATAACCAGTTTGACCCACCCCCTACCACACACACACACACACACACACACACACACACACTCACCTCCTAAAATAATGAAGAACTTTTAGTAATCTCTCCACACATTTTGTGACTAAAAGAGTAAGAAGTCTTGGGTTTTCAACTGTATATAAATCATAGAACTGTAGGCCACATGTCCCAGGCTCTTTTCCAAGACAGGTCTATTCTAAGTAATGAAAGAAGCAGTTGTAGTTTCTCAGTGGCATCTCAAAGGGAAGCTGCCCATCCTTGCTGATTGTCTCCTGTGCCTATCAGTGTGGTAATTTTATTGTTCAGGTCTGAACTGAGAGTGCAAGGACAAAAACAAACCAAGGAACACCAGGTTCTAAGTGACTGAGCTCTTCTTCTTACCCACCTGACACAGCACAGCTTCCAAAGCCACAGGTTTGCTAAACTTAGTGCATCTGGTACTGGTCAATTCAGTATCCAGTTAAAAAGAAGTTCCTGCAAACCTAAATGTGGAAAATTTTTCATTTCTTTTTAAACACTCCTGTGAAGGCTCAGTCATTTGTTTGTCTTCTAGAAAATAATAAAATTTGATTCTGGCTTATCATCATGTTTTCTTATTTTTAAATTGAAATCTATTTCTAACCAATACAATAAAAAAAAACAGAAAACTGCTTATTTTGGTGACATGCATCATTATATATTGCTTAACATTAGGTTAAAGATCCTTGTTTCCTCGGGTTTTATCATCTTTATATAGGAATATTTCCTTCTAGCTTTTTAAAATATACATAAATCTACACCATCTTTAGTTGTCTGAAATACAGCACAACAGATTTTGTTTTAATTTTTTAAATTACATTTTATTCATTTGTTTTGTGCACATGAATAGGTTTGGGGACATGCATGACAAAGGGTAGCAGAGATGACAGTGCAAACTGCATTTGCCAGTCTTTTTTGTTCAGCCAGATGGATCCTGGGGACCACACTCAGGTCTTTGGGCTTAGCTGTAAGTGCCTTTCCCCATTGAGCTGTCTCACTGGCTCTTAGATTTCTTACTCCTATTTATCTTCCAGTCTATGGCCATCCCACACTGAACATACCTTGTTTAGTCTATCCAACTGCAGTGTTCAAACCTTTTCCATTTCCTTCCTATCTCTCCTACCTTGACAATACCATTTTTTTTTCAATTTTTATGACATCAGTTTCCTACATTCCACATACTTTGAGAACACACATACATGTGAAAATATGTGGTACTTTTTTAAACCTACTTTTCTTTTAGCAGAAGAAAAATGTAAATTACAAACTAAACATCTTAATGCCCAAGTTTCATTGTACTATCATTATTCGTTTCCCCACTTGATGATAAACTAGATCACACGGGTATTGGTGATTGGTACAGTAAAAAAATGGCCATGACTGGCTCTGTCTTCTCACTGAAAAATTGATCAAAGGGTCTGATATTATACATAAGTTACTTGTCAAATCAGTGTCACAATACTGCTTCCTCTACCCCAATTTTCCCATTCCTCATCTACCTAAGTTTGAGCAAACTGCAGTGTTTCTAAACTCATTCTACTCCTAGGAAGCATAATCTAAACTAATACGAAAGGACTCAGAAACAATGATTAAATTGTTGATTAAAAATAAAAAAGTAAAGGGTTTTCTAATGGCTTCAAATACTTGTATTTTAGCAGTCCTGTTGACAAGACATGATGGTGATGACAAATCTTCACATATATGACCTATAATTACATGCAGAGGACAGACCATCAGAAAGACTTTAATTGCTTCTTTTCCTAATATGTCCCATACTGAAGGTCATAGAAGACCTTCAGAGTCTTCCCCAAAGTCCTTCAAATATGCCTTTCCATTTCCTGTTGTCACCACCCGCTTCCTTTTCTCTCTTGCTTCCTTTCCCCCTTAATTGTTAAATACAACAAAAGAGGCATCAACTCCCACAAGGAAGTATCAGGAAAGAACTTGGGCAATTTAAGCTGTAAATGACAACAGAATAAGGCGGCTCCTGTTGTCCTGGCAGCATCTTTAGCTTGCAGCTTTACATCTCTACCTAATTACCAGTTTAGCAAACAGTTCATAAATTCTACTTCTAACTATGGTTCATTTACCCCAGTTACTATAAACAGTTACACAAGTTGCCTGGCTGTACACTCCAAGTATGCACAACTTGAACAAGCCATTAATTGCTTAAAGGCTTTTGTTTTTTTTTTTTCAAAAGCCCCCCAGACTGCAACTTTCAGCTTAATTTGTCCTTAATACAAACAACAACTAAAATATTTGGGAAATCAAGCATCTAAGTGCAGGCTACTGACTGATCCTGCTACCTCCCCAAGTGACTCTTTGCTGAACACAAGATTACAGAGAAAGAATGGAGAGTGCAGGGGAAAAAGATTTTACAGAGAAGATGTTTAGCTACTTCTGGGATTAACTACTAATCCCAATAGTCACTTCTCTTCAGATTTTGCATAAATCGTTCTCTAATTTAACTTTGGTTGAGTCATAATGGGAATTAGAGGCATGGCTACAAATAAAAGCAACCTCCAGACCATTTCCATAAAAGATAACATGAAAAGACCTTCACATTCGCATGCCTCCTTCTCTTCACATTAAAAACAGCTCATCCTAGAACTAACAATTGATCAAACTACATAGAATAAGTATCAAGGAAGTGCACAATACCGAATGAGATGTTCCTATCAGCTCTTCCCCTAGGCTCAGAGACTGTTGTGAAAGAAGGAGCAGAAATATTGTAAGAACCAGACATTATGGAAGATCAAAGTCAACCAATGCCTTCTGAACACTCAGAGAAGCAGTGGATGACTGCACAAGATGTACAAAATCAAGCCAATAAACAATCTAGCATAGAGTAAGGAGGGGCTCACTAGGAACTATTGACAGTTGATGATATCTGGGGAAGAATAAATGTTCTTCAAGGATATAGCCCTAATATGGGAAACACACACTAAGAGATAGCCCTATGCCCATGAGCACATGTGCAGCACATGTTAGACTTTGTATATCATTAAAAGAAAAGAAAACTTGAGGTTGGGAACGAGTGGGAAAATAGAGATTTTGATCTAGGAGAAGTTAGGGATACTGGCTAGGTTCAAAATAAATTGTATGAAATTTTCAAAAGATTCATAAAATATAAAAACATAAAATAATGTATACTTATATACATATAAACATATACATATACATATATATGTTATGTAGATGTGTAATATATATATATACATATCTACATAACATGTACTATATATTACACATGTAATAACATGTATATATATATATATAGATAGATAGAGAGAGAGAGAGAGAGAGAGAGAGAGAGAGAGAGAGAGAGAGAGAGAGAGAGGAAGAGAGACCATATTTCAAGATGGTCTCTGTGTTCTTAGTTATTTTTGGAGGAATGAGATTGCTAAACTAATTCTGTCAGTTTCTTGTTTCTTTCATAATTGTACATAATTTCTTTCTTCCCTCATGCCACAAAATAATAGGCTAGGGATAGTTATGTGCAATTTGATTCATTTAAGGAAAAAGAGACCCTTGTTTAGTAGATACTGAGGGTAAGATGCTAAGCCAGTCCATATCAAAGTAAGAGAAAGAAGCCCTGTCCCCAAGAGGTACTGTTAAATGCTCAGATGCAATACCGGCCTTGAACCTTACAGAATGGACACAAAACGCTGTCCCCACTAAGGAAATAATACAAATAACTCTCATGTCCAAAACACAGGAAACGTTAGATGTGCATTCCTTTTTTGCAGTCCTCATAATCAGACAGTACTCTAAGAAAGATACAGTTCCTCACTTTAAATGACTTTAGTCATAGGTGGCTCAGGCTCATATACATAGCAGGTGGCTCAGTCAGAAAGGGCATCCAATTTTGTTTTAAGCACAAACCACTCTCAGCATGTTAAACCTCACAAAAAAGAAAACAAACAAACAAACAAGAAAACTGTGAGAGTCCATAGAGTAAAAGATAAAATTTGATTAGAAAGCGTGGAAAAGGTTTTGGATGAACTATTTGAAATGATTCTTGAATATAATTTTGATTTGTAGAGACAGAGTATATTTTAGGAAAAGAGTTCAGAATTTGAGAAAGTACTACCATCCAGGGACAATTTTTGAAAATATAAAAAATCTTGGGTCAAAGGGTAGATTACAAGTAGAAAAGAGAAATAAATTAGAGTTCAAATAGCTGTGGACTGAGGACTCGGAAAAGCAGCTGGGTTTTTCCTAACCTTGATGTTTCAGAGACAGATCTGAAAGCATTTGTTCACATCTGTGAATTCACACCCATTAGAAAACAGAAAAGCCATTTACTAGACATCTTTAGCCAGTGTAGAAAGAAAAGAAGAATTCAAAATTAGGAAAATGCTCTAGCTTTACCCTACTTGGACAAACTTCTGAGGGAATCAGGTTAAAGGGAGGAAAGGTGACTTGATTCCTGGTTTCCAGGTGCATGTTCACAGTCATCTGCCCCTGGCCTGTGGAGAGGAAGGGCATTGTGACGGGCCAGTGTAGCTGGGATGCTCACTTCCTGGCAGCCAGGAAGCACACAGGGTTCCATGCTGACAGAATAGCTCTGCCTTCCAATATCCCCAGTGAACTGCTTTGTCAAGGTTCTGCTGTCCCCCAAAATCTAATCAACTCTGCCTTAATCTGTGGAGTAACTGATGAGGTCAGAGTTCTCATGATCTAACCTCACCTGAGAGTGAGTTCATCTGTGTGAGAACTAAGTATCCACACAAATGTCATGTCTGTATCACATCAAGGTATAAAACACAATGGGAGGAAAACAAAGCCCCCATTATGTGCAAAAGATTTCACTGTTTAAAGAAAGCTGAAATAATCAGTAGGAAAAATATGTGTTTGATTACATTTTTACATACAAAACCCCAAGTTTGCATTTCTATGCAATGAGACAAAAAGGCTGAAAAAAAAAACAATGGCATCCACAGGAAAGCTTGGGACCTTATGGACTGGAAGGGTAGGATGCTTTGGGGATATAGAGATGTTTTCATTTAAATTCTATTTTGAGTTTAAAATACAGTTGAATTTCTTCATGAATGTTAACTTTTCATAGACTGTGTTATTTTCAAGGTCCCTGTATTTTATTAGTGGCATCTTTTTCCATCTTCCCCTGGCTAAAGCCAGAAAACCATTTTAAGTACCATGTTCTCAACGGTTTTTCCAAAGAAACTTTTTTTTCTTCTTCTTCTTCTTCTTCTTCTTCTTCTTCTTCTTCTTCTTCTTCTTCTTCTTCTTCTTCTTCTTCTTCTTCTTCTTCTTCTTCTTTTTTTTTTTTAAATAATTTCATGTAAAGCAATTTCAAAGACAACAAATAGCTCGGGTTTCAGATTTTCCCATAGCAATTCAGGAACATTTTCTGTCTTCCATCACCTCAGCAAGTCAGTGCCACTGGAGTAAAAGAACTGTTAATGTCTAAACATCTCTGTAGGGGTGCTTCTGTTTCTTAAGAATGCTAAAGAAAAATCCTTTGTTCTCTGTCTCTCTATTTGTAGGCGTGTGTGTGGGTTTGTGTGTATGTATGTATGTATGTATATGTGTATGTATAAATGTTTGTGTGTATGTGTGTGTGTAAATGTGTGTGTCTGTGTGAGTGTGAATGTGAGAGTCTGTATGTGTGTGTGTTTGCGTGTGTATATGTGTGAGTATAATGTATGAGTGTGACTCTGTGTGTGTTTGTATGTCTTCGTGCCCGTACTGTTCAACTTAGCAGAAACAGGGAAAGAAAAAAGACTAGGGTGTCTAAGAATAAATCTGATTATAGTTCATGTTTTTTCTAGAAGCATGACATATCCTGTAAATTTTTGGTGTGGTACTTCTTGTGTTGTAACAGGTCACTTAACATATGCAAATTTTGACGATTTAACAGGTATAAGGATTATTTGGTCCTTCTGTGTGTTTGTTTCTTGAGATAGGGTATAAACTACACAGGCCTCAAACACACTATGCAGATGAAAATTTGCTGGAAATGCTTGTACCCCTCCTCTACCTGAGATTCATGTGTGTGCCACCACAGAAGGTGGGGAAGATTTAGTTTAAAAATTATTAAAATATTCTGGTTGACAGCTACACTTTTAAAGTGGCTGGCACACACACACACACACACACACACACACACACACACAAAATAATTGAAACAGTATTTGGATAATCATTGGCATCTCATCAGTAATATTAATTCTGTGAAAATGAACTTGTAAAAATAACTTCTCTATTTGGAAGATGTTTGACTAGGATTTAATTTTTTATTATAGTCATTATTCATTGATATAATTGTTACTGAATAGAAAGGCTGTATGATTTGATCAGAAACATAATCAAAATTGTTAGGTTTGATACCCAGCACTACAAAAAGGTGAAGGAAAGACCAGGAGGAAGATGTATTAGAAGTGTTAGAAGTGTGGACTCAGCAGTTATTTTCTTAGTCAGCCCTGAGTCATAGGTAGATAAAAAAAAAAAGTCTTGGATCTGTGAAGTAAGCTGCCCACAGTTGTTCTCAGTAAGTGGGGGTGCAGGCTCACATCCAGGAAAGGAAGCCCCAGCCATGCTCTGACACAGGCCATAGAGTATTGGCTCCCAGATACTGAATGTGCCTTTCTAAACCTTGGTTTCTTCTTTCCGAAATGAGGTCAAGGGAAATAAATGAAAGCAATCTTTAGGACTGAACACACGATCTTATGCATCATCTAGCATATGAAGGATACTTAACAATGAGCACCATCCTGCTGAGAAATCAGAATGGCATCCATGAGAATGTAAACCAGGCGGTCCTCATCTGCTAGGAGGTAGTTTGTCCTTGAATTCTATGTATTAAAAGGCTACTGACCCTGAGCCACTTATGTTAGAAGCTCATTTCATAATTCTAAGGAACAGGAAGTCCAACATCAGGCACTCGCTGACTGACTCCTAGCACCTCATCTTCTTTCTTCAAATCATGAGCCACAGTCTGCAGCTCTCTTGCCATATTTCTCCTATGATCTGTAAATATAGCTCAGAGAGACTCTCTGGGTGGCAATGGCTTTGAATTTTGTTGTTGTTTGTTTGTTTGTTTGTTTGTGTGTTTGTTTGTTTCACTCACTAACCTCCGAGCATAGGAAGATACTTTGCACATTGCAGAGAAGGAAAAAAAAAAAGAAAGAAAAAAAAAAGAAAAAAATAAGAAAAGGAAAGAAAAAGAACGTTTTCTAATGAGCTTACAGTAACACACATAACCAGTTTCTCTCTACCTCTTAGTTTACATATCTCTGTGTTTCAGCTTCTCCCAGGTGCATAGAAATAAGGTCAAGCCAACTTATGAAGGATAATGTAGAGAGTAGAAGAAATGGCACTCTGAATTTCTTTGAAAAAGTTATTAGAATAAAATAACATTATTACAATTTTTCACCTAGAAATTCAACTTTCTCTTATAGGATTAAGTCACAGTATCAGGGTATTGAATTACAAGTATAAAGAGAAGTAGAGTTGAATGATTTTGTTTATTTCAGAATTTTAGGTAAACATAGTCATTTATGCTAGCTCCTTGGCACTAGCTTACACTCTGATTCTCTGGTAATTAGAATTAACAGAATAACTAATAACTAACAAAACCCAGTACCTAGCAGCCAGTTTTCCCATCTTTCCAGCACTTACCCACTGAACCATGCAAAGCCTTCTTTGTGTGTAAATAACTATGGTACTCAGAAAAGCAACCTCTGAAATAAGCATCCATCTGTACTCAAGGCCAAAGTTTTGCTAATGTGTCTCCCCAGGTGTACCTTTCCAGTGCCCAGTCTTTCAGGCACCATCCATATTAAACAAAAATCTGAACACTTTTGACAAACCACTCAGCACTGCTTAAAACTCACAGTTAAAACTCATTTTTAACTAAACTCTTTTGATAACACTCCACTCTTTCAAAATGTTCCTGTATAATTTTGAATGATTATAAAATTGTCATTAAGAATTGAACACGTGGCACACCACATCAGAAATGTCAGATCTGTGTGAATTAATAAGTAGAACATGGCTGTGTTCTCCCACCCCCATACTGAGATAAATGCTTAAAACTTTATGTGACTACACTCTCTGTGTATTCTATGCCCAGAGGGGCATTGGGAGAGGTAGTGTGGCTGTGGCTGTGTGCCTGCTATAGCGTGCAGAGATTCCCAATTTCCTTTCTCTTGAAGTCCATTAGGAGCCTGGAATACTAGCAGTGACGCTGAAGCTATACATGCATGCAAGCTGTCCAAAGCATCAACAGCAGCACATGTAAGTTATATCTGAAATGGAGTAGATAGTACCTTACCTTCCTGGCCTATATTCTGAGTGATGGTGTACGATAGCTACCTCTATCTTCGCAATGATCACCTTAGGTTTGCATTCCTAACCAGCCATGTGTGTTTTACCTTATATGGTTAACTCCAAAACCCTGGTTCTTTAAAGACCAACAGAAAAAAAAGCCCTGTCTTTCCCTAGCTCAGAATTCACAGATCTAATGTTATGGTTTGAATGATAATGGTCCCTGTAGGCTTATATAGTTGAGTATCTGTATTGGACACATTAAGTGCTCATGAGTTATTTAGTAGTCATGTTGTTACCAAATCAACCATTATGGTGCTACAGTATCTGTGGTCATGTAACCTTATTTTCCTTAATAATGACACCAAGTACAAAAGCAGGGATGGTAACAATTTCAATCTGTGGAAGAGAGCCTATGCAGTGATTCCCTCATGTTAAAAGGTGAACATTGTGGGTTTAATAGGGAAAGAAATGATAAAGCATGCCAAAGATCTATGACAAGTGTGCATCTTTCACCTGAGTAATGATGAAGGAGAGACAACTCTATGCCCACTTTGCAATTACACCCCAGACGGCAAAGAATGCAGCAACAGGGTATGACAAATCCCTACTTATGAGGAAAAGGGCACTGATTGTATGTGTATCTTCAGGGATGGGACTGTTATACAGGGCCTAAATACAGCATAAGGGTGTTTAGGGCTTAAAGAAAGATTACTTCACATTCAATGTCATTTTGAACCAAAAATGTCTGCCACAAGCTGGATGTGCACGCTTTTTCCCCAGTCGGTGGCACTGTTTGGGGATGTTCTTGGAGGACATGGAGTCTTGCTGGAGGAAGTACGTCACTGTGACTATGCTCTGAAAGTTGGTGGCCTCACCTAATTTCCAGGTCCCTCTCTTTGCTTCCTGTGCTTGTAATTGAGATGTGGTCTCTCAGCTTCCTGTTCCTGGCACCATGCCTGCTGTTTGCATGTCTTCATGCCGTGATGGACTCTTCTTATCTGTCTAGAACAGGAAGCCAAAATAAATGCTTTCATCAATAAATTGCTTAGAGTAGCCTTATTAGAGGTAGTTTGTCACTAAGTAGATGGGCTTTGAGGGCTCCCATGCCCAAGCTCTGCCCAGTGCAGAAGCAAGTCCCCTCCTGGCTGCCTTCAGATCAAGACGAAGAACTCTTCACTTCTCCAGCACCAAATCGGCCTGCACAGTGCCATGCTTCCCCCCCATGATAATGGACTGAACCTCTGCAAAGGCATCTTTGAGAGTCCAGAGTGATCGTGACCAGACTGAGCTCTACCACACGGGGAGAGGAGGGAGGGAAAGGAAGAGGCACCAAGTATATGAGCCAAAATTCTCAAAGGTACAAAAGAGAGCTGGTAAGTGGATATTTACATAGGAAAGGGCTATCCAGCCCCCACACCCCAGGAGCTGGAGAACTCATTGTTGGGGGTGGAGTATGCCAGCCAGGAGGACCCTGTAATGGAGGATTGCTGGAGAAATATATGTTGATATTTTAAATAGGCAACTCAGCCATTTGTCCCAGGTTTGAAACCTAACATACATGTGTATGACCATAGGCATCTCAGTGGATGTTCATAATACATATACACACATGTCATACGGGAGATACTTCTATAGATTTACCTTCAACTTTATCTCTGCTATTAAAAACTAGCCCTAGAGAAGAGACTTCATTAAAATTTTACAGTGCAAGATGATATTAGACGTAGGGCTTGAGAAATGCAAACATTCCTTCCAGTATGCCACCTGCTCAAAGACACAGTTTCAGCTTTGGTCTCTAGACAGCTTTACATGGAAATCATTTTGGGGGAAAGGTCATATTAGTAATGGTTTCTTCAGCCTAAGAAAGAAAGCAATTATAGAGAATAATTCTGCTGGGTTTTAAGAACATATATGCAGTTGGTTATTTATACTTCAATGAGATAATATATCTCCATTATATTCTAGCAAAGAGATGTTGCCAATATCTGTAACTATGGGTCACAAAGAGCATTATAAATTTCTATCAAATGTGGTGTAGTCCTCAGTGAACAGAAAAAAAAAAAAATCAGTGTTTGTATGAGAGAGATCAAGAGCACCCTCTGAGGGCTCCAGCATCTCCTGGGGTTAGTTATTCAGGATCGGGGCTGCCTTCACCCCAGGACAGTGGTACAGTTGCCTGAGGCACCATTCTTGATAAGGCTATAGCTCTGGGATAGCCCTAGAATAGCTTCTCATTTTGCTGTCATCAAGTGAGCATTTTTACTTTTGCAACAAGGACCCCCGTGTTTACATTTCCTAAGGCCTCACAAACTCTGCACGTAATCCTGTCAGTGGAATGCCTGGCTGCTGTGTGGTCCCAGGCACAGGCTTTGATTTTTATGTACTTGATTTCTTAAATTTTGAGGAGAAAAATGGTATGTTTCAGATATTTAAAAAAAATTATAACCATGCTTTCAGTATGGTTAATACAGTATGTAGCTCATGTTACATGCACATTATTAAGAGATACACCAGTACCCACCTTTTCTGAGAGAGTCTACCTCCTGGATCTTTTGCCCTTGGCTAGTGAGTATTTCACTCATCCCTTCCCCTTAAACCTGATCTCCGTCTCACTAGCAATCCACATTTGGAATTACAGTACCTTTAAAACATAAATATGTTTTTCTTTGATAGCTTCACATACACACACACACACACACACACACACACACTCACACACAAACACATTATAAAATGAATATTTGTCCTTCTTATTCCCTGTTACCCTGTTCCATCTTCCTCTTCTGATGAAACTTTTCTTCTGCTAAATAATATTTCTTCGTGTGTGTGTGTGTGTGTGTGTGTGTGTGTTAATCAAAGTTCACTAGAGTTCTTCCTGCATGGAGAGGATTTATTAGAATGACTTATAGGCTATGGTCCAGCTACTCCAACACTGGGTATCTATGTACAGAAGGTCTTATAATCTAGTAACTGTTCAATCTCCAAGTCTGGATGTCTCTGCTGATCCTCAGCATACACGAGGAGCTCTAAGATGTAGGCCTCAATGTCAGTGAAGGAATGGACTCTCTAGAGAGGCAAGAGCAAGCAGGCAAAAGCAAAGCTTCCTTTTTTCGTGTCCTTACTTAGGTTTCCTGAAGAAGTTGCGGTAGCCCTGATTAGGGGTGATGTTCCCACTTCAAAAGATCTAAATGAGAAATTAATCTTCCCACTCCAGATTCAACAGAAATTCCACACAGGGGTGCCCCTTCCTTTTGGGATTTTAGTTAACTCCAGCTGTAGTCAACTTTACAACTAAGAATGTCATCGTAGTATCTGTCTAATCAGGGTCCTCTGCGTGTGTGTAGGTAGGAGATCATTTACTGAAGCATTGACAAATTATCAGTTGTGACACCACTGAAGAAAATGATATTCCTTTTTCCCCAAACACCATTAGCAATCAGTAGGCCCTCAGAGTGAGGCCTTATTTTTCTTTCCCAGGCTTTACATAGCTAATCACAGAGACTTACACCCTGTCTCAGTGCAGAAAGTAAATGACTCTTGAAGAGAGCTCATCCCTAAACAGGACACATCTCCACACCACACACCACCACACATACCAGGCTTTGGGGAATATCACTGAAAAATAGCACAAAGATTCTAAGAGTCACAGGATGGAAGGACATCTGCTAAACACCATTTTATGAACATGACATGATCGTTCATTCCTGAACTTAACAGCAGCCGTGTATGACAGCACTCATGGACAAATTGTTTTCCAAAGCAATATTGGCTGCAAAACCTTATCAGCTGTGACAGTCCAGAAGTCTGACCCCAGTGACTGAAATTCAGTTTCCTGGTCCACTTGTTGTAACATCTACAATGTCATTTTCAATGAGCCTATTAGTCACCTCTGAACTCTTAGGAGTTTCTAAGGTCAGTGATTCCCAGGACCTGACAAATGACTCTTCCCAGTCATCATGACAAGAGAATTCTCTCACTTGTCCTGCTTTCATGAAAGAAAACTTGAAATGTCACATGGGATAGGAAAGCAGCTAAAGTAAGCAGAGTGGCCAGGTCTACGAGTGACCTTTCTGTTTCTGTGACAGAAGACTCTGAACAGCATAAGTAAGAGCACTTCAACTGGTTATCCAATGACAAATGGTCAGTCCTGAAAACATACACAAAAGTGACATTATACAGACTGAGCAGGTTGTGTTTGTGCACTGAGAATTGTACATACACACTCACAACACACTCTCTCTCTCTCACACACACACACACACACACGCTTTCTCTCACATACAGAGTACATATATATTATTACATATTCATGTTACTATAAACTAAGATTGCATATATAAATATGAGAATTACAAAGGTAATTTCTATCCCAGAGTGGCTGAAGAACAAAAATGAATTTATGATATATCTTAATGATTCATGGAAAATACTACATGAATGTCATGTTTGTGTTAGATTTGTTGACTTTGTTTCTTTGAAGAGCAATGTGCTTTGACAACTGGAGTATGTGTGTGTGTGTGTGTGTGTGTGTGTGTGTGTGTGTGTGTGTAATAAAAAAGAGGCTATGAATTTGAAAGACAGTAAAGTAGACTGGAAAAATGGGAGGTTTTAGAGGAAAAAATAAAAAAGGGGGAAATCATGTAATTGTGTTATGACTTCAAAATTAAAATTATTTTTAAAAATGTGAGAACTGAAATTTTAAAATCATCTTTATCAACAACAACAATAAGAGTTTGTTTTGGATTATGGTTTCTTGGGGATAAGAATCAATAGTGACAGAGCAGAGTATTGGCAGCAAGCAGCAGGCATAGTCAGGTAGACCTACGAAGCTCATATCTTGAACTACAAGCCTAAAGCAGAGAGAGGCAACCAGAAATGGAGAGGAGATTTTAGCTGTGAAAGCCCACCACAAGTGACACATATCATCTAACAAGGCTGCACCTCCTAACCCTTCCCAAGCAGCACTGTTACTGGAACCAAGTCTTCAAGTACATCCAATAAAGAGGGCAGAATGCCAAGATCTCTACCTCTTGGCTTCCACTTATCACAATCACGTTGTTTTTCAATGAAATTGGAGTCAACAAATTTTCTATGAATTGAGAGATCATATAAATTCATTTTATTCTTAGACCACTCTGGGATATAAATTATCATTGTCATCCTCATAGTTTAGAGTCGCCTTGGTGAGGAATGCTGAGGAGGCAGCTGCTTCCAGCACAATGGGAATCTTAGCTATCACTCACTCCAGCTTCCTCCTTTTACAGATAATAAAACCAAGGCTGAGACAGTGAAGCGATTTGCCCAAATTCATGGACCTGTCTATTCTAGTTTCCAGCCAACCGCCTTTCCCAGAATAGCATGCCGCTCTTGCATAATAAAAAACAGGTTTATTTTCCATGAGAATAAAGGAGGCTAGAGTTAAAAGGAAGAGGATTTCTGGATGCAGGGTGTCATTATGCCTATGTGGAGGAATGTTAGCAAAATGGAAAAAAAAAAAAAAAAAGATACCATACAGAATAAAGAAAGTTATTCCTGGCAATTGACTGAAGAGGAGCAAAATCATAGACAGCCTGAATGACAGACAAATGAATAATGTGACAAGATAAATCAAACCTGGCTCTACTGAGATCAAAGAGGGAGGAGACTGTGGGGAAAAAAAGATGTCTGGAGTTAACTTTCACTAGGGAACCATTTAGAAACCTCAAGATAAAGCAGTTCTGTTACTTAATGTCTGAGGGACCAGGAGATTCATGCATTGTCACAAAATGTTATTAAAAACAGCTATTCATTTTTCATATAACAAGATAAAATGCACAGTCTATACTGACAGCACAATTATGCCCTCAGTTCCGCGAAACTGCACATGAAGATCAGGGGGCAGAGAGAGGCACTGTGAAAGGAACCTAATTGGGAAGCAATTAAAGAAACTGTTATCAGCCCCATTGTCAGAATCCCCAAGATTCTCTAAGAACAAGAGCTTGCTGAGTGGCTAGCCCAACGGGTGTCATCAGCTCTCAATGGGCTTTCTTTCTGGTCTCTTCTATCCTGCATTTGAATTTATTTAAGTATAAAGAGACAAATGCAAGATCTTCACACTTGAGAACAATTGCCAAAGACACCTGAGTTTGATGCCAAGCTATTTATCTTTTTAAAAAATCCGTGTCATCCAACTATAAAGTGAATACAAGATTACTGTCCTTTGTTATATTGAAAGATAGCTGTTGGGGGTGATTACTTTAATTATAAAGGCATAAATATCTGTCATTATTCCTGACTTGAAACACATTATACAGTATGAGCAATGCTAGTATTCAAGATAACACATACAGCAATTACATAGCTCAACTCGGAGTCGCTCTCTCTCTTTTCCCCCTTTGGTTGGTGGCTTAGCTAGCTAGCTATCTTTTTTTTTTAATTTTTCTTTTTATTGGATATTTTATTTACATTTCAAATGTTATGGAAACCCTCTTTCCCATCCTCTCTCCCCCTGTTTCAATGAGGGTGTTCCTCTATCTACCCACACATCCACCTATGCCTGCCTCCCCACCCTGGCATTCTATTTGTCACAAGTTTTTGTGGTGGATTGGGGTTGGGTTTTAGACTAACTTTTGTTATGATTAAAACATTATGTATTTTGTTCATATAATAAATATTTTATTGTTGAATGTAGCTGTTCTGATAAATTATTTCTATTTATGAGATGAAATATTGCTAACAATCTATAAAATACGTTTTGATATATTTATTTTTACTATGTGACTTTATAGTCAAAGGTGTTGAGACTGAGGGAACTGAAGATATTAAACAGTTTATTTTTTCATACTTTTTAACTAGTGCTTAAAAATGTAAACCTCATATATATGAGCAAAGTACTATGTGACATTTTCTACACACTGTACGATTTTCAAACTGACTTCAAGTTGAAAATCTGAACTCCTCAAGCAGGAGTCTTTCGTTTGTGAAACCCTGTATTCCAGCCTTTTGTTTCATCACACCTGGTCATTGCCTGCAATTAGATAGAATCTCCTACATGACAGATTTAGTCTTCCTCCTTCTCCACACACCTCTGCTGGCTAGGATCATCATTTCAGACTATCCTTGTCTTCATTCTGTGAATTCAGAATCTTCCTTCAGTCTTTTCTTTTGCTATATAGCAAATAACCTTCATACACAATGACTTCATATAATGAGTGTTTATAATAGCCAGGAGTTCTTTGGAAAAAGAGGGACAGTCATCTATAAGTGTTTTGTTTTGTTTTCCACCAGACAAGTAACACCTGCAGAAGAATCAGATGACATAGTAGGTCTAACCATAGACCTTTTCAGATTGTGACACACTCACTAGAAGTGAGGGGCATGCAGCTGGGCCATCCTGGTTGTTGCCAGGTAGCTGTGGGGAGAAGCATACCTGGCTGTTGCCAGGTAACACTGCGGGTGGAGTCCAGACAGAATACCAGGAGCTTGGGGCATTGCCTACATGACTGATGTCCACTCACCTCTCTGCCAGGGGTCGGGTAGGGCTGTGGGAGGCTATGGCTGTGACAGGAGCTAGGTCCTGAGTTCCAGGCCTGTGCTCAACTTGGGACCAGGTTGTCTGTGCACAGCTCACTTCCCCCCACCACCTCTATTTTTCTGTAAATGAGAAAATAGTTCCCAAGCTCTGGAACTGTTTACATACCATTATGTCTAACACAGTGTGGTATGAAAACCAGCTCAGGATATGAAGGGCTCTGTGCTGGGGCTGCACTGCAGTGCTATCCTAGGTTTTATCCCCACAGTAGAAAAGAAAAGAAATGAGCTCATAATATACATTTATCCCCCTCCTCAGATGATTCTTTACAGTATGGTTCTGGGTGTCTTAGACTCCCATTCAGTCCTCAGAACTCGTCTTGGGCACCGTATCTTTCTGTGAGATTCTCTGACCCATTCCTTCTGTTCAGTTAGGACACTTCAAACACGCATTACAACACCTACTATTTGCTATTTTCAGAGAATGTTTAATAGCATGTCTCTCATTCATCTCTGCAAGCTCTTTCAGGCTAGCATGTATTGGTTTTCAGTTGGTATGCCTAGCTTGTAGTAGGCACCAAAAGGGTCTTTATTAGTAGGATTACAACAGACACTTGCAAGAGTTGGAGAAATCTACTTTCAAAGATTTTGTCATGTAAAAATAATTAAGGCTTGAGGAACTGAGTATTTTTAACATTTAACCAGATTAAAATATATAATGCATACATGAATCAAAGAATCACATCGTCCCACTCATGGGAATAACTTTTATTTTCTTATACATAAATTAAAAAAATTTAAATTTCAAGTATCATATTTATTTATTTGGTATTTCAAATATCGAATATTCAAATATCAAATTTAAAATAATTTAAATTTAAAAAATTTAAATTTCAATATATCATTTCAGTGAAAAATGTTACATAAAAAAAGATATTTCCCATTGGCATACGTTAACTGTGTAATAGATCTACATATTGAGAACAGCCTGTGTCTTTCCTAGAACTTGGCAAACATTTATAGTTACAGGACTTGGCTGTTAAAACACGGAAATGTCCAGCTGCTGGCTGGCTGAGCCTCTCCAATTCACACCACTTAAATTAGACACTTTCTTAGTGTAGATGAGTCCCGTGGATCACTGTGCTTGTACTAATACTGATCAGACTGTGACTCTTCATCAAAGATACCACGGAGGATGTGAGCTTTAACTAGTTCTCTGGTGAGAGGTAGGACTATGTTTGATGGGAGAAAAGAAGATGAAAAAAATAAAAACAGCCAATGAATAAGTTGGAACGAGCATCATGTGTTCTTTAACAGGCAAGATACTCAGATGAACCACCATGCAGGCTCAGGGCAGAGGTTGGCAGCAACATGAAGGTAAGTGAAGAGATGCTAGGAGATGTGAGCTGGGTGCTCACACATCAAAAGGGACCACGCATTAACCTTAAGGTCAAAGCAGTGACACATCATCTCAATAGAAATATACAGTGCTCTTTCAGGGAAAGCACAGAGGAGGGGAAGTGCCTGAGAGTAAGGAAACTGGTATGTTCTCATTTCTGAAGGGAGAGGTGGTTTGTTAATGTAATCTCTTTCAGTCCCACTGACTTATGACAGTTGCCTCTGCTTGATCCTTCCCTAAACTCCAAAAAAAAAAAAAAAAAAAATCCCTGTGTCTTTCATGATTCAAATACAACAGACTGTAGGTTAAAAGGATCACCACTGAATATTTTTGTATTTATTATTGTAAACAGAGTCAAGTAGAGTGACTACTACGTAATGAGAATGACTACTAAATTATCATCATCTTAATGATGATACTGAGAAAAGTGAGTGATTTGAGGACTAGATTCTGGCATTTACATTTAGAACACAGTCAGCCCGAGTTAGTGTTTCACTGGAGAACATTGTAAGTTGTTTGGGATATGGTGGCAGGTGCAAAAAAGAACTCTGTTAAAATATATGATCACCAGTGAAATCATTCAAGCTGAATCTCTGTTTAAAAACTGTGGCTTTAACCGGGTGTAGTGGTGCACGCCTTTAATCCCAGCACGGGAGGCAGAGGCAGGCGGATTTCTGAGTTCGAGGCCAGCCTAGTCTACAAAGTGAGTTCCAGGACAGCCAGGGCTACACAGAGAAACCCTGTCTCGAAAAACAAACAAGCAAACAAAAAACAAACAAACAAACAAACAAAACCTGTGGCTTGACCACCACTGCCTTGGACAGAACTAGATGTGAACAAGGAAATACAAAACCAGAAGCTGAGGCAGAAAGATTGCAAGGTGAAAGCCAGCCTAGAAAAGATACTGGCACTTCGTAGGCAACACCAACCCCTCCCACAAACAAAAGAAGACAGAGGAGTTGATGGTGGGAAGGAGGAAGGGGAGGAAGAATAAAATCAGAATTAATGACATTGAAAGAAGCAGGAGTAGAGTGTATGGAATAGGAAAGATGGGAAAGGGCCCAAAATTATAGCTTTCTAAAGTTACAAAAGGAGCTAAAACCAGTGTCAGATATGATAGAGATATCAAAAACAAAACAACCAAAACAAAACAAAGAAACAAAGAAAGAATAACAGAATTTATCAAGAATCTATAAATTGATAGGAAATATTTAAAAGAGTCATTTTAGCATGGTTGTCAGGGAACCCACAGAGGCTTTTGCTGTGCAAGCCTGGTGACCTGAGTTCAGTTCCCAGAACCCACCTGAAGGTGAAAGGAAAGAACTGACTCCAATAGGTTGTCTCCTGACCTGCATGCTCTATCAAGCACAAGTGCCCGCATGCAGACCACACATACACAATGATGATGTTGATGAGGATATAAACAAGTTCAGATACTTTACTTAAGGATGTTACTAACATATATATATATATATATATATATATATATATATATATATATATATAATTGTATATGTATATGTACAATTGTGTATATACACAGACATTATAGATTTTTTTTTCTTTTTCCAAAATTGAAAAAAAATTACTTAGGAAAAATGTCAATAATTATGGCTATGGTATTGGAGATTTCTTTTTCTCTGACACCAATGGTTTGTGTAAGAGCACAGGACTTAGCCACTTTGTGGCTTTAGACAAAATAACACTTCAAGCTTAAAGGCCGTCTTGCTCTCATAAAACATAATAATCCTTTGACAATTCTTTTAACGTTTTGGGATGATATCTGCCTTGCCTCTGAAACAGTAGATCTTCCAGATCTAACTTATTAAAAGAATTATAAAATAAAGCCACTAAGTCAGACTCTGTGTACGAATGATGTGCACTATTTAAATCAACATTGTATCTTAAGATAAAATAATTTTTAATGATAGTAAGTGTTAAAAATCAATAAGCAAGAATTATTGGTCTGTGTGCATTCCTCATCCCCTGTGTACATTATTTAGTATAAATATCACTAAAAATGTAGCTATTTTTGTTGATACTTCAGTAGTTGCAAATGAGTCCCTGCTAGCTTTCTTGCTGATATTATCATTTTGCCTAATTCTGATTTCACAAGCCACTAAATTCTGAACAATTTGTGTCTCCAAGTGCACCATGCACTAATTTTTCTCTGACAACTTTGTGATGGGAATTTGAACAAGAATTACATTTTTCATGTTTAAAATGCACACAGAATGTCAGAGATGACTCAACTTGCCTGGGTGTCCTGAAGTTCCATGAAGCAACTACATGTTTCCTTCTACTGTGAAATGTCATTTTGTATAACTCTGAGCCCCAACCCCCATACACACACCAAGTGCTCACTCACCTGTAAGAGTTGCCTTTATCCTATAAATCCTACTATGGTCAGTGT
>NC_034599.1:5851223-5869921 GCF_900095145.1 Mus pahari | reverse complement strand
GGGGAAGGGAAAAAAGGGGAAGGGGAAGGGAAAAAAGGGGAAGGGGAAGGGAAGGGGAAGGGAAGGGGAAGGGAGGGGAAGAGAAGGGAAGAGAAGAAGAGAGAAGAGGAGAGAAGAGGAGAGAAGAGGAGAGAAGAGAAGAGAAGAGAAGAGAAGAGAAGAGAAGAGAAGAGAAGAGAAGAGAAGAGAAGAGAAGAGAAGAAGAGAAGAAGAGAGAAGAGAAGAGAAGAGAAAAATGTCACTTTTAAACAGCAACAAAATACCAAACAGTTCTAACACTTTATAACCCACCAGAGAGCACAACTGCTGGTGAAGACTCTATTGCTCTAATCTAATAAACTATCCTATATCAAGATTCTGCCAGTGGAGGAGGCTGCCACTGGTTCTAGTTGCCCCCAGGTCTTACATGGTATACACGCTACTCTCCCTAAAACCTGTGCCCACCTCTCTTTCATCCCCTCCTCTTCCTCCTGGGACCTAGAAACCCCACCCTTTTCCCACTGTCCAGATATTGGCTTTTGCCTTCTTTATTGACATAATAAAAAAAAAACAATTAGGGAACAAGATTTTAGTATCAGTTCCCCCCCACACACACACACACAGGTATTTAGGTATAGTCAGGCATGGGAGTAAAATATTCTAGAAAAATAAAGTAGGCACACTTAAGATCTCTCAATGTTTATTCACAGAAATCAAGTATCATACTAAATATGTTCTAATACTGTCAAATTCAACCCTGACTTCTTTGAAGGAAAACACTATAAGACATTATGAGTAGCCATTCATGGGATAAGGGAAATGTTGACTTTGAATAGATTAAACAAATAAACAGAACACAAGGCATGTTGCATAAACCTAGAATATTATAATGTGTTGAAATGGGACATCCATTGGTATGATTCCAATTTTCTGCATGAATTTATTGCTATTGCTCTTTCTAGTCAAAAGCCTACAATAATTCTCACAGAAAGGCCTGTGTTTCTCTTCCCTATGTCTAAAGCAAGAGTTCTCCACTGTATCTGTGATATGTTGTGTCTCTCCTAGAGCACTGACAGGTAGGGAAAGGAGGCATGCTCACAGGAGATCAGTAATGAAGGGAGGACTGTCTGTCTTCCTTCACTTAGGCAGGTCAGACTTATCAAAATGGAAGGGACCATTGCTTTTAGTGTGCCTAGTTTGCAATTCAGATAACCAACACTCAGGGATTAATTTATTCAAAAAAGTTAGTTTCTGAAACTAAAGGGAGTTGGATAAGCTTGCTCCATATTCTTTGCTGATGTGGATGGAAAGGAAGATTGGAACACAGGGCTACTGGCTTTAATCATTGACTGTTTATAACATATCTCTGAAATCAAGAATACTCCAGGCAGCAGAATACCTAAACTTTAGAGAAATTTTCAAGAAAGTAAGCTTTTTAAGTAGAAAGTGTGTCATATGAGTATGATGAGAGTCATAGAGCTTCCTTTGCAAGGAAGAGCAAACAATGACTTTTGTGAGATGTTAGAAAAGCAAAACTTGCCTCCTCCTGTCCTATGGATGTCAGCATTCTAAAACATACTTCTGGGTGCCTGTGAATGACTGACTTCTGAAACCAATTCATTCCTACACAAGAACATAGCTATTCTTGATTGTTCCCAAGTGGTTTGAAGCATTCATAGGCACAAGTGGTTAAGGAGGCTTTCAAGACTTACAGCAAGATGAACCTGTCTGCACTTGACCTGTATCCAAGAGCCACTTGTGTTCTTGGCCTCATCTGTTTCTCCTCATCTTCACCATGGTGCACCACCCAACAATTTACCTTATCCACACCTCTCAGCCCTTCTTCTAACTCCAGACACCATCAGCCAGGTCTGTATGTTTCCAAGCTTTGTCCCAAGCTCCTCACAACAGCAAATAATTGTAATTAAAAGTAAATCTTTTATGGCATGCAGGTTGTTCAAAGGGAAGACATCACACATCAACATATGGACTACCCATGCATGCATCTGTTACTATGTGCATCTACATGTACATACATGTTCACATTAATATACACACAAAAATACTATGTAGATTTGAATGCAAATATGTTTCTGGGAACATGAAAAGGAAATAAAAATATTTTCTCTTCTCTCTCTCTCTCTCTCTCTCTCTCTCTCTCTCTCTCTCTCTCTCTCTGACTATGTATTTTAAGGTACCACAGTTGTGGATAAATGTTGGCTTTATCCAGATACTACCAGGCTAAATATACCATTGCCAAAGTCATTAAAAATATCCTACCTCGCATTCAAGGGCATAGACTGTTGGACTACCTCCAGCAGACAGTCAATTTGGAAAGCATATGATTTAAAACTATAGCTGTTTATGCCTAAGACTAGAAGTTTAAAACAAATAAATTCACCCAAATTTCATAGCTTAGAGGGTGAGTTTGGAGTCCTTATATTCCAAACATAGCTTAAGCATTAACAGAGGAGACTAATAATAAACTTAAATCAATAAACAGATCCTCAAGACCACTTTCCCTACACCCCTGCTCTGCTCATCTCCTCCGTAAATTATCCCTTTATTTCCTTTATGCCAGGTATCCTGCAGATTCTGAGGAAAATGAAAGCCTCTGGTGTAAAATATAAAACTTTCTGACAACTGGTTGATAAATTTTTATTTATTAAAAATAATTTTCTATCTTAGCATGAGGTCAATAGACTTAATGAAAAAATTTCCTGGCATAAACAATATTGCAACATCCTAATTATGACTTTCCAACAACCCCCAGCATGTGCTAGATTATGGAGCTGAAGGCTTATTTCCAGATGTTGCTGTTAGATTTTGCTTTTTAATCTAAACATCTCAGTAGTTTCTAAAACTAAGCCAGAGTGAAGTGTAAGCTGATGTGGAGAGTAACACCACACCTAATAGGAAAGACTGAGTGAAACCAACCAAAGAGACCATGATGCAGACAGAGGAAAGTATACCACCATTGTTGAGGAGATGGAGTTTTTTTCTCTATATTACAACAAACATAGTAATCAATAGGTTCTTTGAATACCTTGGATAGTAAATTGTACAGCTTATAAAGCAACTGAAAACCCTTATTTTCAAGACATAAGCTACTGGCATCGGGATTCGTGTAAATTGAGACATTGAGAATTATTTTATGTATCTGTGGCCTTTTAGTCACACCCAGCCGCCACCTGCTCCATTAGAAAAGTAGAACATGAGGTAAGCAGAATGTTCTCTGTAATTCCTAGAAATCTCAGACGCCATTCATTATGAACACTCACAGAGGTGGCTATGGTGGGTTTACAAAGTAGCACTATGTTCCATGTAGTTTTAAGTTCCACCACTATGGTATTTTTCAATAGTGTGAAAAGACTATTTTCCTTCAATACATACTTGAACTGTACTCTGAACTTTCTAGAAGCTATGTGGCCTCAGGGCCCTAATGAGAACATAAGCTTGGATATGAGTTTTCTCATTAGATATTATAAAATGCACTAGAGAAGGGAAAGGAACAATTTCTAAACCAAATAACACAAAACAAAGTATTCAATCTAATTTGAAGTCCATGTTAGAGACTATAATTTTCTACAGTGGGAGAAAATGTGACTGGTATTTGCTGCAAATAGTACCTTAAAGGGTTTTCTATTTAATTAAATGTCCAATGACAAATTTGATTGCATCTTCAGACCCAGAGATTGATAGGAGCACAAGGTCAAGGGAGCCATTTTCTTTGACAACAGTGAAGCATGCGATTGATGCTACTTCAGTCTGGGATGTTTTATTTCCGAATGATTAGACTCTCATAGCATCAATGATACCACTTTATTAGCTTTCAGCATCTGTGCATATGCTCCTGCAAAAGCTGCAGCCCACTGAGTATCACAGGCCATTTGCAGCCATATCCCAGATAGAATATAGTTCTTTCAAAAGCTCTTTGCAAAGTGTCAATGTGAACAATGTGTATGTAGGTGGATTTGTAACCCTGAACTTCTCTTCTCTGTAACAGAATGTGAGTGTGTGTGTGTGTGTGTGTGTGTGTGTGTGTGTGTGTGTGTGTGTGTGTTTGATTTCAGGGGAAGAAAGACACGAAAAGGAGGGGGGGAGGGTACAGATCAACAAAAAAGACAAATTTAGGCTTAATGTGACCTGCTGGCAACACTAAAACCAGCTGTAACTGACAACCAAAAATCAAATATTATAAAATAAAAAGATGAAAGGTTAAATTCCATGCTTTTCCACATAGCTAACTTTTATAGGATCACATGGTTAATATATAAATATTTTCTAGTTGGGTAATATCATCTAATTAGCAATTCACTTTAGACAGAAAAATTTATGTAAGAGATTGAGAGAACATGATGATACATCTCCAAATTAAAAGACCATAAGGGTGACAAGCATCTAGCAGACATGCAAGCTAACCTGGTAGTTCAGAAGCAAAGAGGCATGAGTGTCCTGGAAGCAGTTTCTAGGACTGAAAGCTGTAATGAGTAGTTAAGAGGACCTAATATTCTCATTCTCGTTGTCCTGTCCAACATCCACAACAAAGGAAATAGCAGAAGCTCTTCTGTTCTCCCACAATGTTCACATTTTAGCCTTTGTTTTCCTGCCACTTAACAATTAAACTGTTCAGATATTTTTTGTAATAGTAAGAACAGTACACATGAAATCTACCCTCTTATATCAAGTGAATAATTTATAATCACAGTGCTGTGTAGCAATTCTACATAGCTTACTCTCTTATACTGAGTCTCTATCCCTGCTGATCAATAAATATCATCTGCCTGTTAGCTCAACCCCTGGTAACCACCACTTACCACTTTCATAGATAAAAAATTGACTACTTTAGGGTCTTCATAACTCACAGGAGCTAATCACATCTTATGCCCAGTGAAAAGCAGACAGAAAGCAACACATCGCCTCTGCTTGCATGTTCCCTTGTCATCAGCAAGTCTTCTTTGCTCATACATTTCAGGACCCAGCCATGAAATAATGTTGTTGGCACACCCATTCAGGTTGTCCTACCACTTTAATTAACAATCAAGACAAATCACAAACTGCTCTAGAAATTTCTTCAGTTGAGATTCTCTTCTCAAGTGATTCTGGGTTTTGGCAAGATTACAATAAAAAAAAAGAAAGAAAGAAAGAAAGAAAACCTGTCACACTACTGATTTGAATTGGTGGAGCTCATGGAACATGGTAGCCACTGGCATACACAGAAAAGATGGCTTGGACAACTCCATGCGTGTGCATTACCAGTCGGGCTGGTTTTCCCTGTTTCTGTCAAGTGTGCCCTGAATGCTGCCGAAAGCTGAGTTCATGAGTGTACACAAATAATACACTCAGTACCCTGCTGTCCTCTCCCGACGCTCCAGGAGGAAGAAAGGTAGAGAGCCTATGTGATTCTGATGGGGCAATTTATTTATTTATTATTTTCTTTATTTACATTTCAAATGCTATCCCAAAAGTTCCCTATACCCTCCCCCCGCCCCTGCTCCCCTACCCACCCACTCCCACTTCTTGGCCCTAGCCTTCCCCTGTGCTGGGTCATATAAAGTTTACAAGACCAAGGGGCCTCTCTTCCCAATGATGGCCNATTAAGCCATCTTCTGCTACATATGCAGCTAGAGATTCGAGCTCAGGGGGGTACTGGTTAGTTCATATTGTTGTTGCACCTACAGGGTTGCAGCCCCCTTCAGCTCCTTGGGTACTTTCTCTAGGTCCTCCATTGGGGGCCCTGTGTTCCATCCAATAGCTGACTGTGAGCATCCACTTCAGTGTTTGCCAGGCACTGGCATAGCCTCACAAGAGGCCATTATATCAGGGTCCCTTCAGCAGAATCTTGCTGGCATGTGCATTAGTATCTGGGATTGGTGGCTGATGATGGGATGAATCCTGATGGGGCAATTTTGAGCTTGCACATTTGATTGCCTAGGAAGCCTAGACGATTCTGATGGGAAGACTTTGAGCTTGCAGGTGACTTCACTCAGTGATTGTAATGATACCTGTGCTGGCAACAGTTTAAATGCTCCGACGACAAAGGCAGAGAGTGCATATGCTCAGAACTTGCACGTGTCCCACGCATCTCACATTGTCTTAACTCATTCTAAATCAGTCAGTGTGGCAACTGTGCTGTTCTGACACCTACTTGCAAATGTGTAAGGTACTTATCACAGTATCTTTGTAGTGCTTGGTGAAACAAAGCCAGCCACATTTTCATTCCTTATGAAAGACTAGAGAGCAAAGCAGACACTCTCTCTTTAGTTGGAATGGTTGACATGTTTGTAAATTGATTGAATGACGCAATTAAGAAATGAGGTTCTGCTATAACCTAAAACTAATTTTAAACATCATTTAACTAGAAGGGGAAGAATACCTGGCTGAAAGATTAAGAGGAAAGCAATATATTTGCATCAAAAGAAAACAAAATCAAATCAGTACTGTCTAGATTTGAACAAGCAGTGAAAGCTCTTTGTGACAGAACTTTTTTATTAACTCTTTCGCTCCATCATAGAAGAAAATAGGTAGCCATATTCTTCATTTCACTTTATTTAGTCTGTCATTATTGACATCAAGCCATATCTTCTCTCTAGGATATGAATATCATCTGAGTTATAGTTATGGAGTGGTGGTGAATACATTTAATCCCAACATGTGGGCGGCAGAGGGAAGTGAGGCTCTTAAGTTCAAAGCCAGTTTGGTCTACAGAGCAGGTTCCAGGACAGCCTGTTACACAGAGAAGCCCTATCTCAAAAAAAAAAAAAAAAAAAAAAGAAGAAGAAGAAGTATTTTATAAAGGCAGATAAGGACTTCTCACCATTCTTTTTAGCTTTCTGGTGGCCACCCATGTCTCTCATTCTATGGGACAGCACTGCTAGTGTCCGCTGTGAATACTGGATCTCATGTCTCTATTACTGCTCAGTACTCAAAGACTCAAAGAGCTATGCCACTGGGCACGTGTGTAAGATTGCCTCTTCTCCCTGGGGGAGAACCTCAAGAACTGTGGATTCATTTGTAGGTTTAGAAAAAGAAACAAAGCTAGAATTAATATGCCATTAGCTGTTTGTACCTGGATTCCAGTATAGAAATACTGGGTATTAATTAGCCAATGACCTGGTGATGCTGCCATGCTTTTCCTATGTGGCCATTGCGAGAGTTCTTTTGATTCCCATTGACAAATTGAGTAATTTAAAAGGTAGAAGAAAAATCATTCATATGCTACTATTCTTACTCAATAGCCAGGATATATTTATTGAGCTATTACTGTGCGTGTAAGTTAAATAAATACATCTGTGCACACACATATAAGTATATATACATGTTTATTGAACAAAGAACAATCAAAAACCTTGAAAGAACCTATTTTACATGGAGAAATGCATTTAATAGAGAAATTGAGGACAAAAAGGTAGTGTCTGCATTAGTTATATTTCCAAAAGTTAAAAAAAATTGTAGAAAACTTCATATATTCAGATATATGAAGATAAGCTTGGTAGTACACAGCTGTAATCCTATAACTCCAGAGGCTAAAGCAGAATTGCAAGTTTAAAGTCAGTTTTTTCTTGATAGGATGGTGGAGGAGGGAGGTGTGTGTGTGTGTGTGTGTGTGTGTGTGTGTGTGTGTGTGTGTGTGTGTTTGTGTGTGTTTGTGTTTGTGTTGAGTAAAAAAAAGTCAGATAACAATTCGATTTTTCAAAAGACTAGATAAATGTGCATTACTTTTACTTAACACTATGAGGGAGCATTAGGTTTGGAACTCAGACACCAAACAGTTTATTTTGTGGGGCCCTTGAGGTTAACACAGGAGAAATTCGGGTCAGGGACTGTGGGCAGGATGAAGGGGAAGTTATTGGATGAGAATGTCTGCAGCCATTAATGGTTTTGGGAGAGAATGTGTTCTGTCAGGACTTAAGTTCTCCTGGTGCCCAAGACAGTCTCTGCCAGTAGAATACCTGGCCCAGGCTTAGGATCCAGGCTCACATTGCTCTTATAACAAAAAGAAACAATCCCTCCACAACAGCAAGCAGGGGCAGGAACCTTAATCCTTCTGATTGCTTAATCCACAGAAAACAACACTCATGATTAATCCTATGAATAATATTGTAAACTAAGGTAGAAAATGATACACTTTTTCCCTTGCTGAGAGCTAACTAGCTAAACTAGTAAAGCAAAGAGTAGTCAACCCATTGTCTCCGGGTTACCATTGCTATGGTGACCATGACCAAAAGCAAGCTGATGAAGAAATGGTTCACTGGGTTATGCTTTTACTTTATAGTGTATCAGTGAAGGAAGTCAGAACAAGAACTCAAACAGGGCATGAACCTGAAGACAGAGGCCACGGATGGGTGCTGCTTACCAGCTTTTTCTTTATGGTTGGTTCAGCCTGCTTTCTTATACAAGCAGGGACCACCAGCCCAGCCAAGGCACCACCCACAACGGGGCTGGAACCTACCCCCATTACTCATTTAATTAAAAAAAATGCCCAACAGCTGAATCTTATAACACTTTTATCAACTGAGGCTCCCTCCTTTCAGATAAATCTAGCTTGACATAAAACGGGCCAATACATTTGTGTATGTTATTACAACTTGTAAAACATATCATGAAATGTGAATGACATCCTATCTAACTTTAAAAGTTTGATAATTATAAAATGGATTTACAAAACTTTGTAAATAGCACATTCCCATATTCCTCACTTGATTTTCATAATGATTTCTTTTTATAACATTTTAAATTTTAAAATTATAGTTACATCATTTTCATCCTTCTGTTTCCTCCCTCCAAACCCCCATTCCATGAACCCCCAACTTCATTATCGCTCAAACTCATGGCCTCTTTTTTTTGTTTTTAGTTGTGCTTGTTGTTGTTGTTGTGTGTGTGTGTTCCTAAATAATTGTGCAAACTACTCAGTGCATATGGTACTCATAAGTATACGATTTCATGACTGGCTACTTGGTATTAGATAAACAAATACTGTGATCTCCCCTAGAGAAGATTGTGTATTTCTCCTATGCTCAGAATTCCTTAGTTCCATAGAGTTTTTTTGTGTAAGGTTAAGGCCTCTTGAGATTTCTCTATTCCATGTTATTGTGTCTGTTTGATGTCATTTTTATGTAGATTTTGTTTAGACAGCAATGTTGGAAAAATTTCTCTAGCATAGCTTCTCTGGCATTTCCTGGAGACAGTCTGTCAGTAAATTCCAGTTGCTCCTCTAGCTCCCACAAACCTGCAGCTATCCCTGAGCTCCAAGGGTAAAAGCTGTAGTGAAGATACAACAGAAGGGGTGAACACCACACAAATTCTCTGACTTTTGACTTGTTGTGATTTTCTGTAATGGTCTCTAAACATTACAAAGAGAAAATTATTTGATGAGGAATGAAAACTATACTTATCTGTAAATATAAAGATAAGTGCTTAGCATTTAGTTGGAGATTACACTAGTTTAGTAGATGGGTAATTTTAAGTTCTCTAAGGTTCATGACATATCTAGTCCCAGATGTTTGGCTAGGTTTCTATCACCATCATGACTTCCCTTTTGTTGAGTGGGTCTTAAGTCCAATTAGAGAGCTGTTGGTTGCCAACAAGGTACACATGCCTCTATTGCACCCTGTGGCTTATCCCGCCGTCGTAATCATTAGTCATAAGCATTATGGCTGAGTAGGTCTGCTGGGTTTTTTCCTCCCTGACCAAGCCCGCTCAGTCAGTCAACAGGATTAAAAAGAAAAAAGACTGTTTGGCAATGTTGTAGCGTGACCCCAGTCAAGTCTGAGACTGAAGGCAAATTTTTATTTTCCAACCCACTTTTTATACCATTTTAATTACATGCAAGTATTTTGGGCAAGCAGTACAATAAGGAACTACTAAAAAAGCAGCAAGAGATTAATTACTCCCATGACAGTTGTTTAAAAGGGCTTGTCATAATGTCAAAATACTTGAGTCCACTTCCTCGTCCAAAAATCTTGCCTGAGGACTAGTTCCACCCTGAGACTAAAATTCCTGCCTTATCCTACTTCCCTGTCACAGCCTAAAGTTAGATTCTTGCCTTATCTTGCCCTAATGTCAGATTCCTGCCTGAGCTTACTTCCTTGTCCTAGGCCACAGTCAGATTCCTGTCTGAAGCCCACTTCTTTGTCCTAAGCCAATGTCAGACTCCTGCCAAACGATACCCCAAAAGGCTTTCCACACCTCCCTTTGAAGCTTGCATGGCACATTCTGGTAACATGGAAGCCAGTTCTCAGGGAGGAGTCTTTCAGGTCAAATCAAGCTCAGGTTCTCTGGGTCCTCATTTATCCAAAGTTCATGGTTTCTTTAGCAATAAATACCTTTCACCTCTGTTTGTAGAGTCTCTTGGACATCTCTAACCAACTCCACAGAAGGGTGCTTCTGCCTGTCCAATGGTGCAAATTGAGCTTTGTTGGATGGTCTATGGCCCTTGGAAGAAGCATTGTCAGCTTAGATGGGAGATTTTCTTTTAAACTATATACATATATGTATGCATAGGAACAGACTTATGTATTATGTGTAATTTTAGGTAGATAGATAATAATGATTCCTTAAGATTATTTTCTAGGTATCTTTCATATCATTTTACCCTCCTTCTTCCTTCTACTGTACCTATCTCCTTCTCCCCTCCCTAGTTCCCAATCCCCACTTCAAACCATTTGTAGACAGTTTTCTATTTCTCCTCACCCAGAGAATTCATTTTTTAAGAAAATAATTTTTTGAACCTTGATAACCTGAATAAAAAAAGAAAACCAACCCTGCTTGCTTTATTTACTTTAAATTTTTTCAAGGTATGAATAAAATAGCTTCTGAAAGGCAGGTAGAAGAAAATGTATAATATATTGCTTTACTTTTCCATTGCCCTGCATAATAATAATAGAGTTTCTATTTTTTATATGTCTTAATTTATTATTCCTGACTAATGTCAACTTTAGAAAACAAGCCTTAAAATATATTAACTTTTCTTTTTGAAACTCTGAATGTTTGATAACAGGCAAGCTGTAAGACTTAAAGAGCAAAACTCACAAGCATCATTCATGAAACTCTCTTGAGATAATGGTGCAAATTGAATTGCCTGACTTGAAAGCACATCACAGGTGGCAGGTGAAAAATTTCTCAGCTTCTCTGACTCTCTTCCAGCTAGTAAATGTGCCCATCCAAGCCACAGGGCCTGCACTACTTACAAGACTGGGCTTGTGCTCAGGAAAAAAACAAATAAGCAAGCAAAGACAGGTATGTACATGATTATTTTCATTCAGAGAGTCTGTGGTTTTCTTCTGCAAAAAAAGTAAATTCTCTATGAGAACGTGGCATTTTTTGTTGAATTTAAAGGCTGTCCTTGCTCACAAATATTTTGGTCTGAGCTTTCAGGACTTGGTTTGATTTGGGTGGAGCACCAATATGTCTTATGATCTTGGGTGTGTAACTGTTCTCACTCTTTCGCTGTTCTTGTTTTTGCCCCACAAAATGAATGAGGGCCTTTCCAACAACATCTCTATGATTCTGGGAACTCACGTATGTCACAGAAATTTGCTTGAACAACAACAACAACAAAATACCACTGTGTCCAGCATATGTAGTTGATTGGCCTGATTGCATCTTCCTAAGCAGTGTTGCTAGAGTTTGCACAGTATCTAAAATGTCTCCTACAGGGCATGTGTCCAACAGATGTAAATCCCATAGGCAAAGTCCCTCCAGGATTGCACACTGGGTAAACCTTGGCCACCTGTAGACCCCTCTGTAATGAGAGTAATAAAGACCACTGTGATTACTGGGCTGATCCAGTACAGACAGACTTGAGAGTGCCTGAAAGGAAAAACATTATTGAAATATCTGTATACTAAACATGGCAGGACACTTACTTTGAAGGATGACAGTTTGCTTAAAATCATTGTCAGCATAAATACAAATTACACATTTAAGGCAATGACATATTTTATTCTGAACTAAATATGAATGCATGTAGCCCAGGAACATAGATTCACATTGCTTCAAATAACATATCCCTACATGGCTGTGTTTATTTAAACTTGTATAATCCCAGAACAAAATTAAGTTATAAATCATGGCTTTTAAAAAACACATTGCTGGGGCAATAAGATAATTGAGTTATAGGATATCAATGAAAAGTACACTGGAGGTTTTTTACATCTGATGACATTCTTAGCTTTTGGCTTCATGGAATTCAGTGGTTTGTCAAGCTAATGCATTAAAAGGTTTTACTTGGTAGTTACAAAGCTATTGGGTTAGGTACAGAGATGTGCAATGAGCATTTGAGGAACTAAATAGAGCTCACAGTATTTGCCTTGAGATCTGCACCATTCTAAATGGTCCACAATTATGAAGCTATATTTAGCCAACCAGCTCTGGATACTCTAACAAAGCTGTGGCTTTTTTCTTGGAATTTAAGATTATAAGCACAATTATTCATCATGTATATTTATTATCTATTAGTTATCCAATGAGTATACATTACTCAGAAAATATGAGTGAATGAGTCAATAGAACAGATTCCTCCATTTACCTTAGTGTGGATTTTTGGTGTGTTATTGGACTTTGTAAGAGGAACCAACACAGCCTCATTTTGATCCATCCTTGACACAAGAAACTTCTGAAATTTCACTACAAACTGGAAATACCTAAATTCATGGTCCTCTGGGTGACTCCATTGATGTTTCTGGCACAATTACATCTAATTAAAGGAATTTGTCAAAATTAAAAATAACATCTAACATGTCTGAGATACATAATTGTCTTTAAAATTTGTATATAACACGTACTTTAAAAGTAAGGGCTTTCAAAGTACTCCTGTAGCAGAATTTCTGAACATGTGCTCAGTGACATTTGCATGAGGCTTCCACACACTGTAGCAGAGTGAGACCAGAGTTTGAATTTCCTTTAATCCATATGAAAAGATCAAAAGAAGCAAGTAAACAGAGAAAAGGACTCTCTCATTGTGACTTTAACTTGCCAGCCTCTTCTTATTTGGCCATAGAAAAGTTTTAAAAATATATATATTGATACAAAATAGAAATGTCACTGAATCAATTTAAATTACTGATTGCAAAACCTCTTTAATAACTGACTTGAAGCCAAGTGGCACTGAAGCTGAACTCTCCTCTTTAGCTTTCGTAAATAAGGATTTGTAACCACTCAAATTTTAACTAATACATCTTTTCCATTTTGAAGACTGATTTTAATATTAGTGTCTTTTTTCATTTGTGCAATTAAATGACCATATGATTTTTAACAAAATGAAAATAATCAAAATACCTTTGAATATAATAAGCCATTTTTTTAGATATTTTCTTTATTTACATTTCAAATGCTATCCCAAAAGTTCCCTATACCCTCCCCCCCCACTCCCCTACCCACCCTCTCCCACTTCTTGGCCCTGGCATTCCCCTCTACTGGGGCATATATAGTTTGCAAGACCCAAGGGGCTTCTCTTCCCAATGATGGCCAACTAGGCCATCTTCTGCTACATATGCAGTTAGAGACACAAGCTCTGGGGGTACTGGTTAGTTCATATTGTTCCACCTATAGGGTTGCAGATCCCTTCAGCTCCTTGGGTACTTTCTCTAGCTCCTCCATTGGGGGCCCTGGGTTCCATCCAATAGCTGACTGTGAGCATCCACTTCTGTGTTTTCCAGGCACTGGCATAGCCCCACAAGAGACCACTATATCAGGGTCCCTTAAGCAAAATCTTGCTGGCATGTGCAATAGTGTCTGGGTTTGGTGCCTGATGATGATCTGGATAGTCCATCCTTTCATCTTATCTCCAAAGGCATTTTAATAAGGAGAATTCTTTTTCTTTTCTACAGTATGTACCTTGTTTCTTATAAGTGTTAAGGCTTTCTATTTTAAAATTGAACAAAACATAGAATAGCTCTAGAACTAAAAGCCTTGTTCACAGAATTTCAGTTTACTTTACTTCCTAAAACGCAAATTGACATCTATCAATTTGAATTTCTGCCCCATAAGCCACCGAAATTTTCTAAATTAACCATGTCTCTGTGTGAGATCTAATTTCTACTTGAAAAAAAGGTTAAAAATAGGGAATGATTGAAGCCATTCTTGGTATCCTCCTACTCCCAATCAAGAAACACTCACAGAGCCTGTGGGGTTGTCTCCCCTGGTAGACAAGAGGTACAGGACAGAGAACGCTCTGCTCTGGTGTCCCCTCTGACAAGTCCTGTTCGTAAACCCAACACAGCGCTGCTCTCCGCTGCAGACTGGTCAGGCTGAAAGCACAAGTGGCATTTCTACAGCACAGAGACATGGACCAAACTGGAACTGACCGAAGTCTTTCATATCTGTTCCTCCTTGGGGATCCCTAAGAATCCAATGATATGCAAACTGCCCTGCAATTTCTGCCCTGCTCCAGCTCGTGATTGCTATGTACATGTACATTACTGCTTCGAAAATGCCAACTCCTTCTCTCCACAAGCAACCAGACAACAAAGTGGTTCTTCCTAAACTGCCCAAGATTAATTACACAAAAGATTTCCTAAAGGAATTGGCCTTCAGAAATCTACATTTCTTGGGCAAGTAATTTTAGAATGAATAAAATATGAAGACAGTCCTGCCCTGAATCTGAGGCATTAACTGTACAAAAAATAAAATAAAAAAAATTTTAAAAGAACTTAAAAAATAATGAGTGAGATGTTTTGTTCCGTGAAGGCCAGTTCTACAGAATGGAAAGAACAGAATTTCAGTATGATGATATCAGAGGCACTAAGGCAGATGGGGCAGGGGACTTAGAGTTTAAAATACTTATTTCTACCGTCATTGCTGGCCTGCCAACATGAAGTTCTCTTTGCTCTTACTGAGTTTCTACCTAAAGATTAGGCACCAAGATTAGAAATTAGCAAACAAAATGAAAAAGCATGGTATACACTAAGTTGATGGCCTTTAATTTATTTAATTTTGAGACAGGATCTCACCATGTAGACCAGGCTGGCCTCAAACTCACAGAGATCCTATGGCTTCTGTCTCTCAACTGTGGCAGTGATCTGTACACTCATACCCAGCTGACTTGGCAACAAAAGTGAAAGTATTTTTTTAAGTATTTGTATATTGACAATTGGATCATAATCTAAATTTTTGTATATGTTTCACTTTAGGTTTTATAGAAAGGTCCATATTCTCAATATAATCACAGGAAACCCAATCACTCTCTAATACCCCACTAATACCCCCCCCCTTAGGAGAGTACTACTGTTCATTAAATTAGTCTTATGGTTTTTGTTTGTTTGTTTGTTTTAATACTTTTCTTAAGATATTTTCTTTATATTTCAAATGTTATCCCCTTTCCTGGATTCCCCTCCGAAAACCCCCTCCCCCTAGCCTTATGTTTTTAATACTTACAATTTAAAAGTTTTTAAAGCTGTAGTGTACTATTTTAAGGGGGAAATGTTTAAGAATATGCCATTATCTTGCTAGTTTAATTGCTCAGAATTGGACATTACAAACTGTGTATTTAAGGACTCTTTCGTGCATTGATAAATTACACTGCAAGGAACTTCCCCAATTTTCATCATCACTAGCTGTGCAAGGAAATGTCTGTTATCTCATTTGATTCCACTTGAGCTGATCGAAGTGTCAATAGTCTCCATACACAGTGATTCCTTTTCTTCCTCCAATTTATGGTTCACAGGATTTCAATCAATCTAGAGAAGTTCAAGCTGGATGAGTGAGTATCAGAAAATGGGGACAAAAAAAAAAAATCAGTTGCTGATGGAATAATCCTATCTCATTTAAGCCAAAGGTCAATGTAGCATTTCTATACTAGATTATATGCCATGACTTTGAAAAAGAGGCAATGAAAATGTAGGAATACTTGAAATAATGTACAGATGAGGTTTATATTCACCTATGTTACATATACACATTTGTAAACTGAAAGTGACAAGTTTACTTTTTTCATTGTTTTTGTTAAATGTGATCAACTCTATGTCCAACAGGATAATAAGGGTAAAAAAACCATATAGATATCACCAAATAAAAATTTAAAAGATAATTAGTATTAAGGTAATACAAAATAAATTTATTTTAACTCACTGTTTTTATAACATATTTTTTAAAAGATTTATTTATTTATTTATTTATTTATTATATGTAAATACACCGGAGTTGTCTTCAGACACCCCAGAAGAGGGCATCAGATCTCATTACAGATGGTTGTAAGCCACCATGTAGTTGCTGGGATTTGAACTTAGGGCCTTTGGAAGGGCTCTTAACCACTGAGCCATCTCTCCAGCACTTTAACTTACTTTTTTTATAATAGCACTCTGTTTTTGTCACATATGTAATGCTACAAATAATTCACTTCATAAGTTTTTTCAAAACAGTTCGAAACATCTGGGGTATGATTTCAGCTAGGGAATATAATAGGAAGCACACCCTTCATTTTCATTTCTTGTCAAAGAGAACCATTCTGATGGGCAAGACAGACAAAACTCAACAGAAAAGCACAAGGCAAACAGGAAAATCAAGGAGAGGAAAGAGACTAGTGGATGGAGGAGGAAGTTTTGCCTCTCAAGAAGGTAGGTCTGGAGAGGTCAGATTTGAATAGCACCTGCGGTAACAGAGGGGAGCCATGATAGCTGGGGAGATAGAGGAGCAGAGGCTCCTACTGACAGCCACTGATGGAGGGTACTTGAGGACTATCAAAAGGTGATTGACCACATTGTTGGGGAAGACAGAAGCCTTGAGGAAGTAGGAAGTCAGCCAAAAAAGGCAAAAAAGCAAGACGCAAGATACACACACACACACACACACACACACACACACACACACACACAAACACCAAAAGAAACAAACAGACAAACAAACAAACAAAAAACACTTGGTTATTTTTTCCTTCATGTTTAGGGGTTGACTTTATTACAGGCTGCTTGATTTGCCCTAGAATGTCAAGAGTAAATTCAGATTAATGAGAATGAACACACATTAGTTCAGAGGATTTTTAGTTTCTTAAGGGGAAGATAACATAGGCATTAAAGAGAATGTGGTCAGATTCACTACTAGCTTATGTGTTTATAACAGGGTGAATGTGAATATGCCATGTAAAATATATCCTTGTTCCCAGGCTATTAGTTTCATTACCAAAACAATAGATATAGAGCTTATAAGAATTATATATATGCACTCTGTTTTTACTCTTATACTCATATTTTTTGTATACTATTTCTATAATAAAATATCTACACCTATTCTGTATGAAGAGCTTATGTAAAATTTTATGTATAAATGCATATATGTATGTATGTATATATGTGTGTGTATATGTGTGTGCATATATGTACATATATATACATATATGCACACACATATATATACATATATACATACATATATATATATACATATATATATATATATATATATATATATATATATATATATACTCATTGCCTTCTATCTTTATCACGCACTGAAGATGGAGGTGGTATAAAGGGGCACTGACTCCTCCTTCACACAGAGAAGCTCTTTTGCTCTTCTTTGAGAAAATTTAAAGAAGCTGAGGAAACAGCTCTATAGAAGACTGGCAGAGTTTATTATGAAGCTATGCAGAGTGCTATCTTAAGAATGGACATGCATAAGGCAAGAGAGATCTATTCTGACCTACATCCTAGGTAAGTTTTATGCTGCTGTCGAGATGTTTTAGTAGCCACCTGTTCCATACAGGTAAACAAAAAGTCTGTGAGCTGACTGTTTCTGGGAGTAAGCTCAGCAATGTATCTTGGATTGGCATGACCTTGTTCTGTACCAGAAAGTCTATTGGAAGTTAATCCAAGGAGGTTTAGAATTCCTGGAGGAAGGGTCAGACACTTTTCTGTCAGTGTTCTTTCGACATTCCTAGGGACCAGGTTCCATTTTTCAGCCCAATAATTAAAATCCTGATGTTCTGTTCCTTTTTCACAACTTCTGTCTGTGAAGAGGGTCCAAACTATCATTCTCTAGACCTTTCATCACCTAACTGGCTTCCTAGCATAGACCACATTTGCCAAGTTAGAGTCCTGTTGTTGTAGCCCTGGTGCTGTTTGTATTTTGATGATTTCCCAAAAGGGGCTGCCTGGGATGAGGAGTACTCAGGACATCATGTGACCCTTCTAATGAATAAAGAAACCAGTCACTGGGCAAGTACAAGGAACTTCAAAGTCAGACAGAGGGACTGGGGAAGAGGAGAGGAGAGTGCTGGAGGATGGGAGATAGAGGCAAAAATGTAGATAGTGGAGATCCCATTTCAGGTGGCAGATCCATTTGGATCCATTACCAGATGATTTTACTTAGAATGGCTTATAAATTAGAATGTTACTTGTTGCACCTAGTGTTAAGTTACCATTGATTCTGACCTAAGTTTGTGTGGTGTTTTCCTTCACTCGGCGGCTCAACCGAGTTCCAGAGAGAAAGATACAGCAGCAAAGCATGAGTTTGCAAGTGCACCCCAAAAGGCCATGGGAATTTGGAAGTGTGGGGCTGGCGTGGTAGTGACCCACCAGTGGGTGACGAGACTTCAGAGCTCTGGTTCAGAGAGTTCGCCAAAGGTGAGAACAAGGCCAGCTGGTGCCTTGCTGGTGATAATGTGGATTGCGTTTTTAAAAATGTTTTCTGGCACTGCCGGGGAGAGAGCGGACTGGAGAGGAGGGACCCGCATCTGGACCCGATCGTCCTGCGCCTCTCCTGCCCAGGAGGGGTGTTCGCCTGGC
>NC_034599.1:5849833-5851212 GCF_900095145.1 Mus pahari | reverse complement strand
GGGTGGGTAGGGGAACAGAGGTGGGGGGAGGGGTATGGGAAACTTTCGGGATAGCATTTGAAATGTAAATAAAGAAAATAATAATAATAAAAATAAATAAATAATTAAATAAATAAATAAATAAAAAAGAAAATAGTATTGCGAAAAAAAAAATATTTTCCACTACAGGGTCCTTTCACATGACCTCCATCTTCAGTTTTAGATGTAGAAGGCAATCAATATTGTTTGCATGTAGAGTTGTGTGGGCAAAATATAAACTAAATGACATACTGTGGTTTCCAGTACCACTGTGCAAATGAATTTGCAATGGAGGAGTGGGAAGGATGGAAGAATGGGGTGGTGCTTAGCAATGGAGAGATGCTGAAGCAGGTTGAAGTCCACAGCCTGAGCTACCACCTGAGGCCATGTTTAATGTCTGTGGTTCCTGCTGCAGTAAGGGACATCACTGGGTCTATGGTCCTGTTGCAGTGTCTGTGCCCCATGTTGCTACCACCAGAAGTCATGCGTATATCATTGCCACTAGGAGCCATGTTTGAGCCCATGGTCCACTGAAGTGTACATAAAGGGGAGGGAGGACTAAGTTGATATCTATGACTAGTGTTATTACCAAAAGCCATGTGAATATATGAATATTATGGTCTGTGTTGCCACCTGAAGCCATGATGCTCTCCACTGCCACTGGGACCATGTTGTCTGTGACTCATACTGGAGACCATGCTGAGGTTCATGGTACATGCTGGTGCCAGAGGCCAGGAGGAAGTACATGGTCTGTGCTATCACTAGATACCATGTGGAAGTCCATAATCCACACTCTTGCTGACGGGTAAGGACAAGGAGGGCTCTTCTGAAGTTGTGTTAATGAATGCAGGCTCACAGTTAGAAAAGAGAGACATAGAAGGTTTCTGGGATGCTACCCCCTCCAAAGTAACTACCTAGACAGGAAGTCATTTAAGAGAACTATTTAAAATTGTGATACGGATGCTAAAGTGTAGCTCTCTACAATAGATGGTTACTGGCGAGGGTAGGGTAGTTAGCACATTTCTTTAAGTGGCTGGCCACTGTGAGTTTGACCATGTTCCGGTGACTAAATAAATGGACAACATAAATTGGACTTATTGGAGATGGGGTGGGAAGAGGCCACAAGGATAGGAGAGGCAGGGAGTATTGGGAAGTAAGGGTGATCTGGATACATTATGTGAAATTCCCAAATAATTCTTTAAAATGTTACACTTAAAAATACTTTAAAGAGGGCCAGGCATGGTGGCACATGCCTTTAATCCCAGCACTCGGGAGGCAGAGGCAGGCATATTTCTGAGTTCGAGGCCAGCCTGGTCTACAAAGTGAGTTCCAGGACAGCCAGGGCTATACAGAGAAACCCT
>NC_034599.1:5838871-5849579 GCF_900095145.1 Mus pahari | reverse complement strand
AATCTAGCAGTCAAAAGAAGAAATGTATGTTGCAACATGCACGGCGTGATGTCAATGGGCTTTTATGTGGATATAGTCAATAGGAACTTGCTAGAAACTATTTTTATTATTCTGTGTTATTAAAGATAATGAGATTTTATATGCATTTATATTTAAAGTCCAAGTTTGTTATCACCCCTACATAACCAAGTTCACTGTGGCATCCATGAGTAACTTTTTGAAGTCTGTACCATAGCTAAACTCAGAGTAGAGTTCCAGACACAATAGTTCCAGCATTTGTCCTGCTCTGGTTTAACAGAAAATATTCATCTTTCGTATTTCAGAAGTCTAAGAAAACTAACTCTCCAAATTAGCATCAAAATTAGAAAAATAGTGTAGATGAATCAGTTCATCATAAAATTTGACGTTCAATATGAACTGCTTATTTTTGACCAGCAGGTTTTTCTGTGGCTGTATGTGAAAATCAACTCTTTCTTTACATTCCTCTATATACCTAGTCTTTATGTTTTAGCAGATAAAGGAGTTAAATTCATAAATAATACATCCAGACCCCTAGGTGGAATAAATCTGAATATAGTGAGTTTTCATTTTTATCATGGGAGTGATACAACTCAGAGCACTTCAGTGCCAGCTCTTTGATGTCATTTAGGAGACTGAACTATTAATACTTCATTTAAATGTTCAAATCAGTCATCTTTGCATATTTACAGATGTATTTCTAAATTTATCCTTTACCCAATAGTTAGCCAAATGGTGAACCAAATAACAACAGCTTTTGTACCCTACCCAATCTAGCAGGGGGATTGAAACAAATTACACAACTTGAGATTCCTTCAGAGGGAGAAAGGAAAGTGGAGGAATGTCTCCAGCTTTAAGAGATTAGCTTGAAGTTCCTATCAATGAATGCTTGGAATACAAATGGAGCTAGAATTTATATTCCATCCTAGAATGAAACTAAAAGGGTTTGGTGGGCTGTAAACTTACTAGCATATAAATATATACTATATTTAGTATAGTTTGTATACTATATAGCAAATAGTAAATGTTTAGTGATATATATATATACATACATATGCATATGTAAATATATAGTGATATATGAATATACATATATAGCAATATATACATGTATATAGATACATACACCACTCAACAGGATTAACTAGTAACATATCAGCCAGTATTTATTGAACTACACTCCTACTAGGCTTCAAAATTTTTTAAATTATTACCTATGATGCAATATGACAGAAAAATTATTTTGATATTTGTGATGTCACCAGAAGTTCAACTTGAATCTGTGGTGAACAACCAAGCTATAGGGGTAATTTTATGGCATATTAGCTTGGCTTATAGACTACACAGTTTCATTAGTAGTTTGGATTAGTTATTTGGTGTTTGGTGTTTAGCATTTTCCAGGTAGTAGGTGCTGTACTGTTGAACATTTCCAGAAATCCTCTGAAAATAATGCTGTTGCTTTTCTATGGAAAAGATGATAAATCAAGGTGTTATTTAATCTAGCAGTGCTAGAAGTAGAATCTGAGCCTACAATTCTAACTCCACAACCCATAATCTTGAAAATATGACCTTAAAAATACAGTAAATGTAGCCAGGCATGGTGGCACACGCCTTTAATCCCAGCACTGGGGAGGCAGAGGCAAGTGGATTTCTGAGTTCGAGGCCAGCCTGGTCTACAAAGTGCATTCCAGGACAGCCAGGGCTATACAGAGAAACCCTGTCTCAAAAAACCAAACCAAAACAAATAAACAAGCAAAAAACAGTAAATGTAAGGCCATTGTATGTTGTACTTTTTTTAAAACACCCATTAGATAAGTAAGGGTTATCTAATATTAATAATATGCAAGAGAAAAATCTTATGAATATATATGAAGCATCATAGAATCTGTCAGAAGTCAGAGAAAAAGACAGCAAACAGTATGAACATCAAACAATATATAAAGTTAATAAGATAATTGGTGAGGAGAGGACCCGACAAGGAATGAGTAAAATCCGTCCCTGATCCCTGGGAAGAAAAATGGCTATAGAGTTTTGTTCAGTGGGAATCATGGTGGTTTTCAATACAACACTGTGTTTTAGTTCCTCTTGGAACCCAACATAGGGGGCTTTCCTCTTGGGTTATGCAGTCAATGAGGATAATCAGAAGATAGAGAAATGGAGAAAAGTTTACCTGCAACAGAGGAAAACAAAAGACTTTTTCCAAAAGTTGTGCTCTTTGAATAAAGTAAATGTGGGTTTTTAACCTAGAGATTCTGTGCAAAGTCACAAAGGAAAGCTTTTCATAGGAAGGATTCATTATAGAGAATGCTGTTGAAGAGAAGCATTATAGAGCATGCTCAAATTTAGGCCACAGTTTGGAAAGTTAAGAGGGCAGCCAGAATCCTAGACAAGATACTCAAGGTCACGGGGTGTGGGGAATTGCAGGCTGGTCTCCAGTCTAGCTAAGGTCTGAACCCCGATGGTCATAATTCACCCGCATGACACAGTAGACGTTCCCTCATACTCCTAGAACTCCAGCCCCTGCCTAAGTTACCACCTCCCATAGCCCCCACAAGAGAAGCATGGTCAGTAGTCACTTAGACAATGGCCCAAGCTTCTGACCTTCAGGCTAAACTCCTCCCCGGTTACCTAGCAACAGTAAAGTCCATAAAAAGGGGTGTTCAGCCCCCACCTCGCTCTCTCACTCTTATGCTCTTACTTCTCACTCCTCACTCTCACCCTCTCCCCCCTCTGTCTTCTCTCCTCTCTCCTTGTCCTCTCCTCTCCTCTCTCCCTCCTCCATCTTACTCTTCTCTCTCTCTCTCTCTCTCTCTCTCTCTCTCTCTCTCTCTCTCTCCTCTCTCCTCTCTTTCTCCCTGCATTTCTATAATAAAGCTTTTAAACCGTAGAGAGTCTCTGCTCCATCAAGATCCGCTGTGCACTCTGGTCAGGGTTGGGAACCTCTTCCCTTATCCCTCTCTCTTATACCCCTGGGGCTGCAGGGTGTGTCCCTAGGGACCCCAGGTCTGGGGATGCCCCTTCTCCACCCCTACCGAGTGGGTCAGAGGCTATGCTTACCTGGGGCCAAGTGGAAAGCATCCGGCAGCCCTCCAATGCCTGCATCTGCATGCCCAGAGCACAGGAGCTCTGGCCGGACACTGGGCCCCTTTTCCCTTTCCCTTCTTCCCAAGGGCCTTCCCCAGGGCCCTCTCTTTTTAGTTCCCACAATGGGGCATAGATTCAATGGTTAAAGTAGTGTGTAGGTGTCTTGGGCATGATTAGTATCCTTTTACCTAGAAAGTTTCAGCTAAAACCAAAGGAAAGTTTAAAGGTGCCTTAATGTGGATATTTGCTCATAGAGACCACCTGCTTTAAATGCCACTACTACTTGAAAATGAATATTTTGAAATTTTAAATACTTTGAAAATTTTATCTGCATATATCTAGGCTTCAGGTTCCAATCCAAATATCTGTTGACATGAAATACAGCTCTCCCCTCAAATGTAATAATAGCTAATAATGTAAGTAATAGCTAATTTATTCTTGAGCCAATTGTAAGTGATCACACTAAGGAGCACAGATTTATATTGTCCAGAAAAGTGTGTTCCTTATTAGTAATGGTTGATTACATTTTTATAGTTGCAGAACAAAAGATAGTCAGAAATAAAAGCTGGTTTGTTCGAGACTCAGTGGTGCAAATAGCAAGGAGACAGGTTATACAGCAGGAGAGAGGTTATACAGCAGGAGAGAGGTTATACAGCAGGAGAGAGGTTATACAGCAGGGGAGAGGTTATATAGCAGGAGACAGGTTATATAGCAGGAGAGAGGTTATATAGCAAGGAGACAGGTTATANAGGTTATATAGCAGGAGAGAGGTTATATAGCAGGAGACAGGTTATATAGCAGGAGAGAGGTTATATAGCAAGGAGACAGGTTATACAGCAGGAGAGAGGTTATACAGCAGGAGACAGGTTATACAGCAGGAGAGATCTCTGCTGCAGGCTTTATTTGCTATTTGATAACACTTTTAGCTTCTAGACCGATGGAACCTAACTAGTTAATGTATTTCAAACATTTTTCCCTGATAATCAAGATGTTAGGTCATGCACAGAGGTGTCCAATGAGAAGAATATATTAAGGATATATATATATATATATATATATATATATATATATATATATATATATATATATATCATCCAAGGTGATTTAGCCTCTGGATTTGTAATAATTCAACTCTATGATGTACTCAGTAATCACCAACTACCCAACTTTGTGACATCTTGAACATAAATGTGGAATTTTTTGAAAATCATTTCACAAATACAATTGCATACTAAACAACTCTTCTTGACTGGCTATCACCTTATTGTGCTCAGACATATATTAGTTCACCTAATATCACTTCCAACACTGAGTTCCCTTCATTCTTGTTGTTTGGAACATATCCTATATCTACATGTACACATGGCCAAGTTTCATACCTACAAGTCACCCTAGAGGCATCTACCTTTAATTTTACCATACCCGATATCTAATTTCACTCTTCTTCTGGTGGTCTTGTGTTAGACAGCATACTTATTCCTAACAAGGTCTTATCCTCAAACCATGTTAATATTAGTTTTCATGGCAGAGTAGGTTTCTTGTTCCAATAGGTCCAGTGAGTCCACCCAGCCTATGAGACCTTAGAATGGTCAAAAAGTAGGAAACTAGGAGAATGATAAGATGTCACAGAAAGGAACAGAAACAAAAGAATTGCTACATTTGAATATAGAGCATGAGAGTTCCAAGCAAAATATTTGAGTATGATGAAGTGTTTTAATTATCAATTGACACAATCTAGAACCACCTGGGAGAGTCTTATTGAGGGATTGTCTGTATCAGGTTGGCATTGAGCATGTATATAGGGAACTATCTTGATTAACTGAGATAGCAAGTCTCACCCACTATGGGTAACACCATTCCCTAGGCATGGGATTAAAAAGTATGTAGGAGTGGATAATAGCTGAGCTTAAAAATATGGATTCATTCATGGATGCACTCATTCGTCTCATTTCATAATTATGAATGTAATATGGGCAGCTCTCTCAAGTGCCTATATATGAACTTTTCTGATATAATAGATTATAACCTGCAGCTGCGAGTTAAAATGAACTCCTTCTCTGACAGCTTACTTTTGTCAGGATATTATATCACAGTAACAGACAATGAAACTAAGACAACGTGCAAGCTATAGAATCTTGAAAAGACAATTAAATTATAACTCAACATGGTTTTCTACACTGTTCAATATTTTTTCTCTACCCCATTTCTGCATCACCACTTCAGCTAACTACTCTCTAGCTATGATTTTTCATGACAACAGGTTTTAAATAAACCATTAATGCCTCAGAGATCATTTCTCTGAGTTTCTTAATGCTATATTGAATCCCATCATGCATTTAATGCATGGGTGGATGAATGGAGAGATGGAAAAATGTGTGGATAGCTGGGTATATGGATGGGTGGATGAATGGAAGGGCAAGTGAGTGACTGACAGATGGACAGGTGGTGGCTAAACGGAGGGTTGGATGATGAGTTAGATAGGTGGGTATGTGTGTGGGTGGTAGATGGATGAATATTAACCAGGTGAGTGGATGATGGGTGAAGGAGTGGCGCAGAGTTAGATGGATGTTAAACCGATAGAAATACAAAATATGCCTAAACAGATTGAAGCCATTTCAGGATACATTTTAAGTGGTCAGGAGACTTCTAGTGTTCTCTACTCATATTTAGAAATTTGGTCAGAAACCTTGTATAATGTCTTTTCAGAGGAGATTCATCTGAGTCCTCACCTAAGTTCTAATTCATCAGAGCAGTTTGCCATTCTGCAACTATTTTCCCATGCTTTCATATTTATACCTATGGTCAGCCACTGATCACATCAGAATTCCTTTGAAGACTGAAGATCGGCTGGCAAGCACAGATAGAACAGAAATTCCTTAGAAGTGTGACTAACACTTCATCAGGCTTTCCAAAGAGTGAAATAAATGCATGATTCTGAATATGAATATCTCCTGACTTTCCTGAGAGCCATAGAATTTATTTTAGTTCCTTCTACATGCATTTAAATAGGCCCCAAATTCAAGTAAAGGCTATGCTGGGGCACAATTCTAAAGATCATCTTATTACTCAAGCAAATTTCAGAGCTGTTCTGACTCTCACATTTTCATGATCATTTCTGAAATGTAAAATTAGGATACTGCTCTTAAATTCTAAATATTCATGTATAAAAATGTTTACATATCTATACATTATATTTTATCTCATAAATGCAACTTGCCAAAATAAGAGTAAAGCCTGGGAATCACCTATCCAAAACAAATTCATAGACTGCCTTTTAAAAAATAATTGAAAATAAATTTTAACATCTAAACACATCCAAACCTTACTCATTCGAAAAGTTGTGGCTTTATATTTAATTCATGATTTTTAACTTTTCCTCTCTCATTCACTTGCGGATTTATTAAGTACATTTCTTTTAGTGACAGCCATGAAGTAAACATGAGAGAATGACAGCACAAATACATAGCATTCACTCTCAGATACTTAAAAAATAAAAAAGTAGGTGTAACAGGATATAGTTTACCATAGTGTCTTAAGCAAGGGGAAATAATTGCAGAGGCCCTAAGGTTGAGCCAAGTGAGGTACTAGATTACCCAGCAGTGAAGGAAGGCTGCCCTGTCCTAGAGGCAGGACTCTGAAGAACACATATGTCTAGCGCTCTGAGATGCTTCTAGAACACATGGCCCTCCATAACCATCCTGGAGAAGCACAGAGAAACAGGTTTGGGTTCAGTTAGGCTTGGGGGTATTTTTTCACTTTCTCATTACTCACGAGACATGGCTTAAGATTTTAGAGTGAGTAGAAAACAGAAAACAACATGTAGGGGCTTAGAGAAAGTTATTATTTGAAGATTAGGAAAACAGAGAGCTTCATACACAGGAAATCCAGTTTCAGGGAAGAAAACTGAGCTATTTAAGTGGGAATTTTATAAGGATTACTTTGGAAGTAAGTTATATTCTTTCATGAAAACCTTGAGAAAACTACATACATATCTGTATATGTGTCTATATATGTGTTTATGTATATAGATGTTTTATGTGTCTTTATATTTTTGTATACATATCTACATATGTATAAATGCATTTATATGCATTCTATGTATGTACATATGTGTATATATATGTATGTGTGTATATATAATTATGCATGTGTATGTGACTATGTAGGAGGCAGACAAATATATTTGAATACATATACAAGTATATACTTATTTATGTGGAGGTATATGTATAAATATGCTTGTATCTGTATATGTGTGCACATGTATATAGGTACATCATTACTTATAAGTGAAGTTATGTACTGCTGAGTACTTTAACACTGATTTGAAGTAGCTATGTGAGGAGTCATCCTTAAATTCAAATTCAAAGTACTAAATAAGGTTAGAGTCACTTTATCATATGTAGAGTTTACAAAGTTTGTCTTACCTCCTATGTAAGTGAGCTATAGAGAACTTTAAGTGACCTCAGGTGGTGGTGTGCATTAATGTGCACACAGTGATAGGAAAGAACAGGACTATAAATATGTGATGTGAAATGTAAAGCTGAGAACTGGGTAGAGGGCATGGTATTTATTACAGTGGGAAATGGTGGAAGCAGGGCTTCTAATGGATAAGGCACAAGATCCCTGGTTAAGTTTTAGATGTGTAAAGTCGAACTCCATGTGAGTTTCCAAACAGAAGTATATGTGAGCAACTGAAACAAAGAACCATGGTGGTTCCTTTGTGTGAAGACAAAACACAACACACAAAAATGATTGCTCTGTGATAGGACAGAGACTATATGACATATTATATGCCATGCTGTGTTATCTATCATATGCCACATCATAATCATATCATCTGTGCCATAGATGATAAGAGAACAACACTTAAAAACTAAGAATGGAAACAGAAAAAGAATGACCAGAAAGGTAGCAGGTGAAAACAATCGGGTTTGGAAAGACACCCAAAGAGTAGAGTCTTTTAAAACCAACACACTATAAGGATGTGCTCAGAAACAAGTATGTTTGTACTTCAATTGTTCAGTTTTCTCAGAATCTAGGTAGGGTGAATTTGGAGAAACATAATTTAGACAGAAGTCCTTTCAGTGTGGCGGTGCTAAGAGCCATGGTACAAAACTTGCTGGGCAGTTCGATAACATTAGAAGAGACTTTATGCTATGCTGGCTATAGGACTGGCCAAGCTGGCACTTTGCTGACAGAAGGTTGAGTACCAACAGAGCATACAAGGACCTCTTATGTGCACATGCTCTGCTTTGAGAGATGGAAACACCACTTCAGGTTCATTTTCAATCTGACGTCTTCAGTACAGCACTGAATACTTGAGAACATTGAATAAAGGGAAAGCATGTTCTCTGAGCTATCTCTGCTGTACTGCATCCGTCCACCATAGACGGGTGCACCACTGAGTCCAGGTCAGTCCATCCACCGTAGACAGGCGCACCCCTGAGTCCAGGTCAGTGCATCTCCAGCTTTCTCTGCCGTACTGCATCCGTCCACCATAGACGGGTGCACCTCTGAGTCCAGGTCAGTGCATCTCCAGCTTTGAAAACACACAATCTTACACAAATGGGTTTTAAGTGAAGTAAATGTCATTTTAGAAATGCAAAGCCGTGATAATATGGTACTGCAGTTTAATTTTGAGTAAACAATAAAATCTCCAAAGTTTTTGTATACTTATTTTACCACAGAAACCAGATAGTATCTGTTAATAGAGTAAGCTCCAAGCACTGGGGACATATGCTTGAGAAAAACTTATGAACATCTCAATTTTATTTTTATGAAGAATAAAACTTTTTATCCTGTTTTGTAAATAGAGAAGGCAGTCACATTTTGATCTGTGACTAATTTTCTCATAAAAGAAAAAAGTATATTATAAACTATGTAAGATATTATAATAGGCCTGTATATACCACTGATAATTTTATTTTTATTAAAAATATAAACAATATAAGTGAATGGTATTTGGAAATCCATCTTTAATTTAATGTATCCATATCAGTACAAAGAGTTATAAATACTGAGCTTCATACACAGCCTCTTCAGTAAACTTAGTGGCAAGTCACCCTTCACACAGCCTGTCTATATTTAAAAATTTAAGCTCAAAATGTCCTGCTACCCACAGACATAGAAAAAATTACCAGTGGAAGATAACTAAGTGTTCTGTTTAGGAGGTCCAGCTGGCTAGCAGGATTCTTGTTAATTTGTAAGATTCAGCCTAGCATACATAAGACTTCTTCCCTTGAAGGCTTAGTTAGACTTTTTATAGGAATTCTGGATGTGTTATCCCAAAAAACACAGTGTAGTAGAAATTAGATGACTTAGATGACCTATTAATAATCACACAAAATTATCCACAGTTCTAAAATGATGATATATTTATAAGGATTCTTCCAACCTAGGGTAGATCATTTAATATTGATTGAGCATAGCAAAATGATATCCATTTACACACCCTTCTCCACTTACTCCTTCCACATTTATTTACTAAGCTCTCTTTTCTTTATTCTTGGTTATTTTATTTATTTACATTTCAAACGTTATATATCCCCTTTCCTGGTTTCCCCTCCACAACCCCCCTACACTATCCCCCTACCCTGCTTCTATGAGGGTCCTCCCCCAACCACCCATCCACTCCTACCTCACGACCTTAGCATTCTCCTACATTGGGACATCAAGCCTTCATAGGACCAAGGGCCTTCATTCCCATTGATGCCAGATAAAGCAATCCTCTGCTACATATGCAGCTGGAGACATGGGTCCCTCCATGTTTACTCTTTGGCTCTTCATGGTTTAGGCTCTGGAGCTCTGGGGGATCTGGTTGGTTGATATTGTTGTCCTTCCTATGGGGTTGCAAACCCCTTCAGCTCCTTCAGTCCTTCCCCTAACTCCTCCATTGGGGTCCCTGTGCTTAGTCCAATTGTTGGCTACAGGCACCTGCAACTGTAATAGTCAGGCTCTTGCAGAGCTTCTCAGGAGACAGCAGTATCAGGCTCCTGTCAGCAAGCACTTCTTGGGATCAACAATAGTATCTGGGCTTGGTGGCTGCATGTGGGATGGATCCCCTGGTGGGGCAGTCTCTGAATGGCCTTTCCTTCAGCATCTGCTCCGATCTTTGCCCTGGTCTCTGCCCCTATATTTCCTTTAGACAAGGCTAATTCTGGGTTAAAATTTTGGAGATGGGTGCGTGGGCTCATTCCTCAACCGTGGAGCTGTGATTAACCTCTGGAAATGGTCTCTACAGGTTCTTTCTGCCATTTGTTGGGTATTTCAGCTAATGTCATCCCATAGGGTCCTGGAGTCTCTTGCTTTCCTGGCATCTGGGACTTTCTGGTGACTATCCCCAGTTTCCCATCCTGCATTGCTACACACATCTGTTCAGTTTCCTGACCCTCTGTACATCTCCCCATCTCCTTTTTCTCCTCCTCCTCCTTTCTTTCTCCAAAATCCCTCCCATCCATTATCTCTCATGATTATTTTGGTCCCACTTCTTCGGGGAACTGAGTCATCCACACTTTGATCTTTTTCTTCTTCTTCTTCTTCTTCTTCTTCTTCTTCTTCTTCTTCTTCTTCTTCTTCTTCTTCTTCTTCTTCTTCTTCTTCTTCT
>NC_034599.1:5830664-5838861 GCF_900095145.1 Mus pahari | reverse complement strand
TCCTCCTCCTCCTCCTCCTCTTCCTCCTCCTCCTCCTCTTCCTGCTCCTGCTTCATATGGTCTGTGAGTTGTATCATGGGTATTTTGAGTTGTTTTCCTAATATCCACTTAACAGTGAGTACATACCATGTGTGCTATTTTATTCCCCACTCAGGATGATATTTTCCTGTTCAATCCATTTGCCTAAGAATTTCATGAAGTCATTGTTTTTAATAGCTGAGCAGTACTCCACTGTGTAAATGAACCACATTTTCTGTATCCATTCTTCTGTTGAGGGATATCTGAGTTCTTTCCAGTTTCTGGGTATTGTAAGTAAGGCTGCTATGAACAGAGGGGAGCATGTGTCCTTGTTACATGTTGAAGCATCTTTTTGGGTATATACCCATGAGTGGTATAGCTGGTTGCTCAGGTAGTATTATGTCCAATTTTCTGAGGAACCGCCAGACTTATTTCCAGAATGGCTGTAACAACTTGCGATTCTACCAGCAATGGTGGAATCGCAAGCTTTTTCTCCACATCCTCAGCAGCATCTGCTGTTACCTAAATTTTTGATCTTAGCCATTCTGGTGTGAGGTGGAATCTTAGGGTCATTTTGATTTGCATTTTCTGATGACTAAGGATGTTGAACATTTCTTTGGGTGCTTCTCAGCCATTTGAGATTCCTCACCAACAGGTTGGAAAAAGATCTTTAATGATCCTACATCTGATAGAGGGCTAATATTCAGTATGTACAAAGAGCTCAAGAGGTTAGGTTCCACAGAACCAAATAATCTTATTTAAAATGGGGTACAGAGCTAAGCTCTTTTTTATAAGCAACATGCTTGGTTCCCTCCTTGTATCATCTGAAAGGAGACAGATGCTATGATTTCCATCAGGAGAGATCTCAGCATATATCATCAGTCTACTACCTGGTAATGGGCATTAAAAATTGAAGTACTATGTCTAATTTCAAAGCTGGTTCTCCCACAGATTCATCTTATTTGATTTCGATTCTTTTAATGGTACCAAAGTCAAATTTGTAGTTGGGAATATTACTTAAAACCAAATGCAATCCAGTGGGTGAGGTGTCAGAAACAGTAAAGGGCTGCCAGGATTGAAATCAGAAAGGCCAAATTGAAAAACGAGTTCAAAGCTGCTAGCAATACAAATAGATATATTTTAAAGACCCCAGCCTACCAGCAAATAGAGATAAAGGAAATATGTCAGTCCATGCTGGCTGGAAATGAGCTCATAGCCGCTCATAGCCAGTAATGTAGTTACACTCTGAAATGAACTTACCATGGCTGACTTTCTCTTTCAATTCAGTTTTGACGAAAATTAAGGAACTAGAAACTTGGATGGGCAGGCTCTCGATCCTTCAGAAGCTTCTCAGAGAATCACTTTTCTTTTATCCCCTGTAAAGTCTACCTTGTCTGGCGAGATCCAGGCTCCATTTCTTCCTCAGTCTTTGTCCTTAATAACAGGAACTCGTCTAAGTTCTAGTTTCTCAAATTGGGAAGTGATCTGCAGAGAGCTGGAATAATGAAGGTGAAGTGTCAGGCAGATGACTCCCACCTAATGAAAGTTACATTATAACTTCATTATTTTATCAAAGGCTTATCAGACACCCAGCTCCTCTCTTCTCAGAAGCTCTATGGGACAGGGCATGACGTATTCATTATTTTCCTAATGAGGCATGGCCCAACTATGTAGAAAACAACTAAACATCAAAACTGAAGTTTCTTATCCTCCACCATTCTCAGATGTCCTTCGGTGTCTGTGCTGATCTGACTAGCCTGACATTTTAGGATCTAGATGACTTACTTAGTTGGTCCTTCAATGAGTGTTTACTACTAACTGAAGTTTGCCAGTACCTGTCTGGAGGAGACAGTACCTGGTCTCAGTTATTCCAGATAGTTGGTCTCTGTTCATCTTTCCTTCCACTGTACTTACCACTTTGTATGCTACTTCGACGTTGCCTATATTCGGAGAATTATTGGTAGGTACTGACTTAGTTGATCTATAATTGACTAATTTATTTCTTCATGGTATCATGAGAAGAAATTCTTTTTTTTCATTTTTTATTAGATATTTTCTTCATTTACATTTCAAATGCTATCTATCCCCTTTCCTAGTTTCCTCTCCAAAAATCCCCTGTATCCTCCCAACTCTCCCTGCTCTCCAACCCACCCACTCCCAATTCCTGACCCTGGCATTAATATGGTTGCATATCTATACTGGGGCATAGAATCTTGGCAAGACCAAGGGCCTCTCCTCCCATTGATGGCCGACTAGGCCATCCTCTGCTACATATGCAGCTAGAGACACGAGCTCTGGGGGTACTGGTTAGTTCATATTGTTGTTCCATTTATAGGGTTGCAGACCCCTTCAGCTCCTTGGGTACTTTCTCTAGGTCCTCCATTGGGGGCCCTGTGTTCCATCCAATAGATGACTATGAACATCCACGTCTGTATTTGCCAGGCACTGGCATAGTCTCACAGGAGACAGCTATATCAGGGTCCTGTCAGCAAAATCTTGTTGGGTGTCTGGGTTTTGTGGTTGTTTATGGTATGGATTCCCTGGTGGGGCAGTCTCTGGATGGTCCTTCCTTCAGTCTCAGCTCTGAACTTTGTCTCTGTAACTCCTTCCATGGGTATTTTGTTCCCCCTTCTGAGATGGTCTCTAGGAATACTAAAAACAAAATGCTAGTGACAAAAAAGTCTGTTCCCATTGGAATGAAGCAGTTATTACTATGACTTATATAACACATAAAAGATTTATAGCCAGACCCTATGGTATATCCTTGTAATTCTGGATGTTTGAGGGACTGAGGTAAGAGGATCATAGGTACAGGCCCCACCTGAGCTACAGAGTAAATTTAAATGCAGACTGGGTTATTTAATAAGTTCTTGTCTAGTCCAAAGCCTGCTCATTTCCATGTGATCCAGACAAGGAGGCGGTACCTAGAGGCCCACCCACTGCTGCATGGCCTGTCCATAGCTAGAGCCATTATGATATGCAAGTATGGTTTGGAGAGATGGGAGAGAAAGACACAGAACAGTTTGAGCACTATGAAGAGAGGCAGAACTGGCAATTTGAGGGTATGAGGAACAACGTAATATGAGCAGCCTGCCTTGCCACCTGAGGAAATGGAAATGTCTTAGTTATGCTACTGTTAAAGTCCATGTAACAGTCACAGTCGGTGCCAATGTCTGTGGCCCATGTTACCATCCTTACAGGGCCATGTGGACCTCCCTGGCCTGGGATGTCTCCTGGGACTATTTTGATGTTCAAGGGCTGTGTAGAACTGGCCCTACCCTCCACTGGCTGCAGTACTTGAGAGAACAGATCATATCTTGCAGTGTCAACACAGTAGAGATGTCCCTGATGGTGTGGGTGCTGGTGAGCCAGCCCCAAGGGCATGAGATGGGGAGAGCTGGCCCTTCCCCTTACCGGCTGTAGCATTTGGGTGAGCTAACCAGAGCAGTGCTGGAGAGACTGACCTGGTGTTGCATGAGTTTGGAAGAGCTAGAAGGATGACCAACTCAGCTACTACCCAGGCCCAGATTCAGAATTATGAAGTGGCCTAGACCAACATCTACCCTATCTATGAACTGCTGGAATGGATGAAGAGGCCAGGCCTACAGATCCAAACCTGCAGCATCTCCATGATACAAGAGAAGAATACGATATCTTAGAGGGTCCCAGTGAGATTACAGTGTTTATACTGTAGCAGAAGCCAGAGACCAGAGACCTTGGACTGGACCAATAACTCACTGAAATGTACATGTGTAAATAATGTACATTTAAATTAAAAGTAAAGATGTTTAGACAAAGGCTATGTATACTGTGTGACTCACCATGACTCACTAAAGTTTCTAGAGTGAGATTATTTTATTTTGGGTCGGGGTGGTTGCAAGGGCAGAGTGCAGATATGAAGAGACAGGGAAATGAATGAAATTGGAATGCATGATGGAAAATTCACCAAAAAAAAAAAAAAATTAGTAAAAGCGTTTTTTTTCTGGTTTTTTTTGTTGTTGTTGTTGTTGTTTGTTTGTTTCTTCAATTTCAGAGGGGTAGGGACTGATTTAGTACCTGAGTTACTCAAGATTTTTTCCACTTTTTAAAAAAAATTGTCATTAATAAAATATGAAAAAATAGTAACTTTTTACTGTAGAAGTGTTCACAGATAAGATCTTCTTCCAAAGTTTTTCATAAGACACAAGGATGACCACTGTTTAAACACGTATGCAAATTTGTGTATAGATGCACATTTATACAGATATGTATTCTTTTGTTTTAAACAGAAACCATTACACAATTCAGTTGACTAGAAAATGAAGAGCCGGGCGTGGTGGCGCACGCCTTTAATCCCAGCACTCTGGAGGCAGAGGCAGGCAGATTTCTGAGTTTGAGGCCAACCTGGTCTACAAAGTGAGTTCCAGGGCAGCCAGGGCTACACGGAGAAACCCTGTCTCGAAAAACCAAAAAAAAAAAAAAAAAAAAAAAAAAAAAAAAGAAAGACAATAAAAATATGCCTTATAAATTGTTTTCTGAAACTTAGTAAAAACAAGGAAAGACACAAAAATTTAAAAAAATAAATGTTCAGTTTTTCATTATTATTTATATCTAAAACCAAGAGGGGACTACGTTAATATAGTTGCATGTCATACTATAGAAGGATGGAAAATTGTGAGACTAGAAATTTTGATGTAGATGTCATTTAACATTTTAATTCAAAATATATAGTGTATACCCAGACCTTAACCTAAGCATGTAAACATGTATTATAAGTTCATACATTAAAATATTTGGGCATAAATGATTTGAGGTATGTAGAAGTACAAATTTTCTCTCTTTCCAATTTTGGGTAAAAACTAGTATCACATGTATTTGCCAACAGAAAACTTATAAAAATTAAATTCAAATATCCATTTGGATATTTAGACTATTTTACTTAATATGTGAGGCTGATGGTATGAAACCACATTTGTATACCAGCAATTTGCAGTTCCAGATAGCAATTTTATTTCAAATTATAAATATAATAGGAATTAGTCATGTGGTTAGTCACTTATTTAAAGGTAAATAGGTAAGTATACTGAGAAGTAACTAAATATCTGAACACTCACAAAAAGTGCATAATTACATAATGGATGGATTCTAGGTTGACATGCTCAAACTACATGGAAAGGTGAGGATTGCTGTCCTGAGCACTGGTACCTAGGTGCAGCTGGCAGAGGGTAGATTGGATTGATTTTTTTGTACTGTATCTATACTCTGGTAATTTGACGAGGACAGAGACAGGTCCCTTTGTCCCTGGGAGCGTCCATGATGATGCTGAGTTGCAGTGCATTATCAGGGTGAGGGAGAAAATGCAATTAGAACACAATGAGTTGAAACACTCCAGGAGAAGTGTTTTTGCCAAACTCTGTGAGGGGTGTGAAGAGAACAAAATGATGAGATCACTATCTACTCTTCTAACAGTTGGGCTGGCAAGCGTGTGAGGGCTGGTCTGAAGAGAGCTGGGAAGCAGGCCAGAGAAGCCTGGCAAATGCTGTAGCTAGGTGATAACCACGAGTCTCTAAATCTCAGAGTGGCAGAAAGCATAAAGAATTAAGAGCTCCCTGGGACTAAACCACCAGTCGAAGAAAACACATGGTGGGACTCATGGCTCTAGCTGCATATGTAGCAGAAGATGGCCTGGTTGGTCATCAATGGGAGGAGAGGCCCTTGGTCCTGTGAAGGTTCTATGCCCCATTGTAGGAGAATGCCAGGGCCAGGAATTGGAAGTGGGTGAATTGGGGAGCAGGGGGATGGGGGAGGGGATAGGGGAATTTTAGAGGGGAAACTAAAAGGGGATAACATTTGAAATGTAAATAAAGAAAATATCTAATTAAAAAAATAAAATAATTAAAGGTTGACTTGAAGCATATAGCAGAGGCAGAAATAATAGACTTGGTAGAAGGAAAGAAAAATGAGGACCAAAGAGATTTCCAGGTTAAGACTATACCACGGTGCCTTAAAACCAAGACAAAAGAGACTATAATCTCAGAACAAGGAAAAATCAGAAGTTCAAAGCCATCTTCAGCTACACAGCCAGTCCAAAGCTGGTTTAAACTATGTTTTAGGATGGATGGTGGGGGAGGGAGAAGACGAATAAAAAAGGAAAAAGAAAAGAAACGAGAAAAAAAGGGAACCAGCAAAGAAAAATTCTGATTAATGATGCTTTTGGAATATTGAACTGGATTTGTCTTACAGGCAAATAAAAACTCTGTACTATGGAGAAAAATCAAAATGATAATAAGTATTTCTGCTTTCCTTCATTGATTTAATAGTGGGTTCCATATCTACTGCATATTTGTGGATTCCTGCTGCTGTGAACCCAACAGTGAGTAGCCAGTAGTTCAGCATCCAGTAAGTAAAGCTGTCTTCAGGCCCATTCTTTGTAGTTAATGGCAAAAAATGCAATAAAGGAAAAACAAATCTTCAGGGCACATGACAGCCTTGCATCAGCTGGAAAAGCAAAACAGAATTGAAGCCCAGAGGTGAAGCAGACAGCTGAAAGGGCTGAGGGAGATTCTGCAAATCCCTTCTTACTGCCAGGATTAGGAAGCAAGAAGGGGAATAAAATAATCCTGATCTTGAGGCCCTCCAAGTAGAACAGTAAGGAAAGTGCTGTCATGGTGCAGGAGGGCTGCCATATCTGTTGGGGAACACGCACAAGTGGGAGCTTGTTCTTGACCCCTGCATCAGTGGTGACTACTAAGAATATAATCATGTTGCCTTGACCCCTGCTAATAATAGATTGCATAGGCAGAAACATTTGTCAGGGTCATGGGAAACAGAGGAAACATTTGACTTTGTTTAGCCCTGAAGACATTTCCTCATTGTTGTGTGCCTCTCTCCTCCTTCACAGTGAGCATCTTAGAAGCAGGTGTTATCATAATAATGGGGTTACTTTGTATTCCCAGCATTAGTCAAAATGCATAGTAAGGGCTCCTCTAAATAAAAATGCATTGTATAATGAATAAAATGGAAAAATATATTCTGGCCTCTCAGGGTATTAAAGTAGATGAACTAAGTCAGGAAAATTGGGCCTGAAGAGACAGCTCAGTGGTTAAGACTGGACTGTGATTCCACAGGACTTGAGTTCCATCTTCATCTTCCACATCAACGAGTTCACACACACCTCTACATCCAGCTTGAGAGAAATCCAAAGCCTTCTTTTGGCCTCCTCAGCCTCTGCATTCACATTCATAAATTAACATGGACAGACAATAAAAGATAACAACAGTAAATCCTTTAAAATACTGTATGTTACTCAGGGTATGCTAAGGAATACTACACACCTAGTTGATATGATCTATGAGTGATTTCATCTTGGCCTTGAATTTTTCTCAAGGAATTTGAAGATGTTATCTTTATGTTTCCTTAACAACAGTAAGTAGGCAACACCCATCCCTATTATTAGCAAGCAATAATATGTGAATAATGTTCCGATTATGAGAGCAAAAAATAAAATAAAATAATCCCCTCTAGATGCTAATCTCTGAGTCTTTCTTCTGGCCATATCTAGCCATTGTTAAAGATAAACACAGTACAGGGATAAAAACAGAAAGCACCGGGGAAAACCTATTTATTGCAAGGAAGGGGAGTAGATCCCTCTGCCTCCTCTATCATATTTCTATCTTGGACAGAATAGGTTTGGAAATCTGGTAAGTTCCTGGAATGAGACATCCAGGCAAGCAGAGGATAGATCCCAGAGTCCAGCATTCAAGCCTAGTCTACACAGACTGGAATATGGTGCCTATTTTTTTTCTGTGTTTCTATTTTATTTTTAACATATCCTTTCTCTCCACTGTAGTAAAAGGAATTAGGGGGACTTGTGTGGTCATGAATGACTGGGGACTTAAACTTGCAAGAAGGAGGTAAAGCAGTGGAAGGAGGACTTGACTGGTATGAGAATAGCCTGAGAACAGCCCGAAGGGCCGAATGATAAAACCAAGTACACCCTATGCACTTATTGTTTGTCTGCCAGAGGACAGTGACTTTTTTCCTATATCATTCTTTCTGACGATTCTCTAGAAACATTGACTGTATTGCATGTGTCTATGCATGTATGTGTCCATGTCCATGTGTCCTTGTCCATCTGTATGTCTTTTTATCTCTGTCCATCTCTCTCTCTCTCTCTCTCTCTCTCTCTCTCTCTCTCTCT
>NC_034599.1:5824227-5830465 GCF_900095145.1 Mus pahari | reverse complement strand
TGGTCTGTGTTTCTCTCTTTGTGTGTGTCTGTCTCTATGTGTCTGTGTGTTTATATCTGTGTGGATGTGTCTGTCTGTGGATGTGTCTATTGAGAGACTGAGCCAGGCCGACTTCATGACAAGCTTCAAACTGGCTGTTCAGGTGTCTAGGCCTAAGTTTTTGTTTCTTAAAGCTGTACAAGTTTGGGTAAGTCCGTAACTGGGGGAGAAAACAGCTCATTAGCAGCCAATCAGAAGCTCCCCACTCCTGTGGCCTGAGGCAAAAGCAATGAGTAAGAAATAGTTTCCAGCCCCAACAACCCCATCCCCAGCAACACTTCTAAAAAGTCCCCAGATCCCTAGCCAATCCCAGAGATACTCACACCCCTAGAGATAGAACCAACCAATCAAGTTAAAGGTCACCTACTGCTCCTTGGAGTTTCCCTAATCGACTTTAAATCAGGCTTGCAAAACACATACCCCCATCTTCCATCCTGATGCTGGGTGGACTCCTGCATGCTAGATTTCTGCAAAATAACCGCTCTTTGCCGTTTTATTTGAGTCGGGGGTATCATTCCTCTACAAATCACCCACCCTTACAATATGTGTCTATGTATCTTTATGTGTATGTCTGTGTATTTTACTACATTTAGTCTTTCTACTTTGTTCACTAGCTCTGTAATCATGGGAAACTAATGACCTCTAAGAAAAGTGATTATGAGACCCACCTCACATGGAACTTTTGAAAGTAAACAGAATCCTGCCTATAAAGCACTTACCAAGTGATCATTTAATATAATATCAAAGCTATTTTCAGTGCTATAATCCAGATAGCGAGAGGCTAATCTCTGCCCCCAGTCATGTCCTTTGCAAACTACAGTTCTCCGAAAGAGCCACATATCTATGCTGAAGTTCCTACAGGTTTGTTGACTGATCAGAGCCTCAGAACATCATGATTGTAAAGAGCTGGAATATTGTAAATGCAGGTCCAAATAGGTCTTTAGCTCTATTTTAAATCCTTAACATCTGTTTACTGCCCCCCTTTGCCAGATCCTGAGACTAGCATGTAATACCTTGGGGATATATTAACATAGCAGATCACTCCATCTACCTAAATCAGAGCTAGGCATAACTTCAGCATTTGGGACCTTGAGCAGAAGTTTTTACTTCTACTTTAAGGAAACCAACCTACCTGTAGTCCTTGCCAATGTGTTGATAAATGCTTCGACTTATGACTGTCTTTGACTTTTTGTGACAATAAAAGTTCAGGTAACCATTTCTATACTACAATGTCATTTGGGGCGACCTGAATCCATTTTCTTGGCTCATGGTCGCCAGTGTTTGGTTCAGAATTAACTATCTTGTCTTCTTTTTGAGAGAACTGTACTTTGTGTTGAGACCATTCTGCAAAGCAGGTTTAGGTGGCGTGATTAGAGGTTTAGCCCCTTTGCTCAATGTCTACTTCTCTTTGCTCACTGGCGGCTGAGAAGTTTAAATTTCTGAAATGTGATTTTGATTGGTTTGGAGAACAGCGTTTGCCACACGTGTAGTTTATATTTAGTTGAAAGTATTGCTTTACTAGCCCCTCTAGGTGGTGATCTTTAACTACCAGCCTTCACTAACGACCAGTCAGTGAGGAACTTGAGTTTGTAAAGTGCCTTGCCCTCCTTGCTGTCTACCCAAGGGAACCAAGATGCAAAGAACTTTCCTGACTGGCTTTGACTACAGTGCTGAAATTCTAGGCCCAAGAGCCCTACAGCTCTAAGCAAACACTAGAAAAATGGCCTTGCTCCATAGACACATTCAAAAACCAGAAAACTTGCAGAGGCTTAGTACAAAGCTTGCAATGCCTAAAAGGCTCTCCAAAGAGATCTGGAAAAGTCTGTGATTGTCCACAAACCACCCCATGAATAAAAATCTTTGGAATATTGAGGATTGTTCACTAATATACTTACTGACCAGTCAAAACCAGACACCAACAAATATAAAGTTCTATCTTATAGAATAAGATATCTCAATACAAGAATTCCAAGACCCAATCCTTAAGTTAAAAGGGTAACTTGAGTGTTGAGTCCTGTCCCATCCTGAAGACTGTTTTGCACTGGTCTTCCCTGTCTTCTGGCTCTCTATCTCTCCACTCCACCTCCATCAATGGTTCTAAGCCTTGGCAGGGGGTGATGAACATATTCCCTGTGTCGCTGCATACCCTACAGATGCTTCTCTGAAATTTGATCAGTCATAAATTAATCCTTGCCCAAAGCAACTCCCAAAGTAAAAGTTAGTCTGTGAAAACAGAGAGCAGCAGAATTTAGATGTCATTTTTTTCCTATATCCATTTAACAAAATAATAATAGGAGGCTCAGTTCTAGGGCCTATGACTTTCCGACAGTAGTTGGTTGCCTACAAGACTAAGCTAGTGAACAGTCTAGCATGTGTGTACTGGTGTGGGTGGAGACCATGACTTTGATTGCTAACTGAAGAGCTATTGAGAATTGGTGACTTCTTTGGGAGTAAAATTTTGTTTTCTTTGATGATGTAATCCTGGTAAGGTGACTGTTTTTGTTATGCTTTTTATTGGTCAGATAATATACCAGGATGAAAAAGAATGAGAGGAGGAAAGGGCTTATTTAGATTACAGTTCCACAGCACAGTTCGAAGAATCAAGTTGCAAACTCTGGGGGCAATACCTCAAGAAAAGAACATGGGGAGGACTGCAGCTAATATCCCAAACAGAGACAATGAAGAAATGCTGCTCATGGGCTTGGTTCTCAGCCTGCTTTCTTATCCAATCCAGGACTGACTACTATGGCTTGTACCATATGTATGCTGGGCCTCCCATGAGCCAACTTGATGCCCTTTCTTTATCTTTTATAATAACATACTGAGCCCAATTTCCACTTTCCACATACTCATGAATATGGAGTCATCCATCAACATATGGGCACTGTCAATGTCCTGGTGTTTTCTGTCAACTTAACATAAGCTAGAAGAGGACGTCTCAATTAAGAAAGTGCTCCATAAGTTTTGGCTATAAGCATGTCTATCTAGCACCTCCTTCCCCACCATAGAATCAACATTTAGCACTTAGTGACAAATTCTGTTAAAGTTGAATTATATGATACCACTGTACATGTTATTTTAAATTCAGTCCTGTCTATCTTTTGCTATTTGTGTGTTTTTTCTGGGTTTTGTATGTCTTTAGCTGTTCTTGGCAAGGGTTCCATCGATTTTTTGTGAGAAAATCTGACCATTAATAACAAAGTCACCTGTTATAAAATAAATCTTTGGATTCAAAAAAAGTTATGGGATGAAGTCTTAAGTATGAGATCTTGTGATGTTATTTGGTGCAGTACCTTAGGGAGATAAGCAGGCTTAATGTCACTGGGATGGGACCACCATAATGAGATTCATGTCCTTACAAGTGAGAAGACTTCTCTGTGTGCCATATTACACACAGTGAGAAAGCTTATATCTCTTGACCTGGAAGATAAGCTTCAGCCCTCATATCTTACAATTAGACTTCTAGAACTATAAGAAATAAGCATATCCTGCTTAACTCATTGAGTTGGCTATTTGGCAACCCAAGATGAGGTACTTTATAATGAGTGTAGTTATTGGATATGATTGTACTCAATTATGCAAATGTCCATTATGCATATTCCAAAACAAAACTGAAGCAAATCATCATAGACCTCAGGCAAACTGCGAAGGCAAAATTCTTTCTGGGTTTGCAGTCCAGTATCTGTGAAGGGATAGGGGAGGCACAGTGACCACTACAAAATTATACAGAAAAAAATAACTTATAAAAAAATTTAGAGGAAATAAAATGGAGAGGGTTGAGCAGCATGAAAGGAAAGGTTCACCTTGTGCGACAGAAGAGTCTCTAGAGGTGCTCCAGGGAAGGGGACCATCGAGCAGACTTGAAGAGGTAGGCTTGGGAGCCACGTGTCTGTCCTTGAGACAAGACAAAGCATAGCAAACAGGAGAATCAAAACCTGGAAAAAAGAATATGTTAAGCTCAAAGGACATAGAGAAGTCATAGTCACTGGAGTGAAATAAGGGAAGGATCCATCTTTCAAATGGGAGAGAATATATGTAGGAATCTATACTAAATATATGTGGGTATGGATTTTATAATAAAGAGAGAAGCAATTCCCATGTCCTGTTCTAGAAGTGCTGGGAGCATAAAGGTCACCTGAACTAGGAAGAAGGACAGCTAAGTGATGAAACAGAAGGACAGGTCGACCCACATATAGGGAAGGGCATATAATCCAGGCCAAGTTCATTAAGTAAAACTGAGGCTTGGCTGCAGTAGGGATATATATATATATATATATATATATATATATATATATATATATATATATATAAATTCAAGGCCAGCCTGACCTTCATAGTGAGTTTAAGGCCAGCTAGGATCACAGAGCAAAATTCTATCTTAAATAAAAATAAAAGGGCTGACTGATTAAAAAAAAAAAAAACTGAGGCTTGGGGATGAGGAATTTTGAAGTTGTCATCTTGTTTATATTTATGTATATATGTGCACTCCAGTGCTGCAGCACATATGCAGAGGTCAAATGGCAACATTGGTTATCAGCCTTCTACTTCATTTGAGATGGAGTGTGTGTTCCTGAGTAAGCCAGGCTTCTTGGCCCATGAACTTGTGAAGTCTTGTGTTTCTACCTCCTGTCTTGTCATAAGACAACTGGCATGGCAGGCACATATTATCATATTCAGCTTTCTAAGGGTTGTGGAGATCTGAACTCTGGTTTTCATGCTGCACAAGTAAGCACTTTTATCCATTGAGCCGTCTTCTCAGACCTATGTTCAGAACCTATGAAGATTTAGAAAATTAGGAAACAAATAGCTTTAAGGAATGCTTATGAGAGATTTTAAAGTTGAGCACATCCTATTTAATGTCTTACTGAAGCAATGTTCCATTGGGTAGGCAAAGCAAGCATTTGTGGTTCGTTGCATTTATCTTAATTGAGATGCCTTCGTGGAACATGAAAATTTATATTCTCATAGTTATTAAAAATCACTATAATTTATAATTCTAAAATCTGTAATTCTTCTAAACACATCTTTAAGATTGAATTTGGGACAGGATGCAAATAAAGAAGTTGTCAGGCACAGGGAAAATGTCTTAGAATCAATGCATTGCAATATCTATGCCCAAAATTTTGAGGCAAAAAATTCAATGATAGGAAATTATGGTTTGCTTCAAGTTGAGGTCATGGGGCCAATGTCCTCCAGCTCATTATTATTTTAAGAAGCTTGAGGCTGAGTGCACACCCCAGCATGAGCCACCTTTCACAGCGCTGGTCAACCTGGCTTCACTGTGTTTCTGATAAATGTACAATTCTAAATTGTTTATTCATAGTAACTGCAACACATGTAGCCCACTTCATTTGATTGTAATTATTTTCATACAATATTCTTCTCTGGCTATGCTTACATCTTAGCTTTTATTAGTTACCACTATAATTTATATGGCTATGAGTTTCATCAGCTCAGAGCTACATGAGTATATTTTCTAAAATTCCTGGTGAACATGCATGTACACATACATATGTACACACACACACATACACACACACTACACTTGAAGTATTTTGAAATGTCTTCAGCCCCATTATAATAGCTTTGGGTCTTCCTCAGTTTCCAAGGTATAACATGTCTCTACTAATTTAGTGATAGCTCCTGGCAGGTGGCTAAGCCAATCATCTGGCCTCAGCTCTGTGTAATAAGACCTAAGATCATTCACTCAGAAATGTCCCCTGACCCTATTTACTTTTTTCTGATACTCTTAACCACAAGTCCTTAGCCACAGTTTTATTCCTAGAGGAAATGAGTAGTCTTTAACCTTGACCCTCTAAGTGAAATCACTGCTCAGGCTTCTCCACCCTCTGCCCTGGCGGGCACTTGGCTGCCTGCCTGAATCATTGTGACTTCTCCAGTTACTCATTTGTCTCCTGCTTAACTGGAGCCTGTTTTTAGTTGGCACTGCTCTTTTAGGTGACACATCCAGGAGGATCATTGTATTTTGTGAGGTTAACAGAATGCATCATTAAAATCCCAGACGAAGATGTGGGTAATGACTGGCTTCAGGCTGCATGGCCAATTATTAGCTGATTCCCAACTGCAATCCAGATCCCTCACTCCCTGTTACAAATATATCCCAATAGAGTCAAGAACATATGAGCACACACGAACACACACACACACACACACACACACACACACACACACACACACA
>NC_034599.1:5792361-5824167 GCF_900095145.1 Mus pahari | reverse complement strand
ACACACACACACACACACACACACACACACACACACACACGGAGTCCATGCTGGCTGAACCTTTGTATGATATCCATAACTCTGACACTTTCATTGTCTCCTTATCCAGGCACTACATTATCAGGCAGTAAATCTGTATCATTTTCAAAAGTCCTTAATTTCCTCATAATCTCAGACTGAAGAAAGAGCTCTTCATGACCTCTTCATCACCTTTTCTTGGATAATAAATACTTCATTTTTAAGTAGGAGATTTATGAAGACTATTTAAGAATGAATCTTACAATTCAAAGTTATACAATTATGTAATTAAAATTTTTAAATTATTATAATTCTAAATCATGTTTATATTTATCAAGGGTGATGAAATTGTACCTATTTTCAACCTCTCAAAAAATTGGTCAAAATATACATTAAATATTTAAAAATTGGATGAAATTTTTATTTATCATGTATCCTTATTTAAAAGAAATGGAAAATATTCCCAAAGTCTTTGTAATTATATATATACATGTGGATATATTATGTATTTTATATTATATATAATATGTTTTTTATATATGCATACATATATATGAATTGAAATCAGCATGCTAAAGAGACAGTTGCATTTCATGTTAGTTGTTGGGATATTCACAATAATTAGAAAATGGAAACATCCTAAGAGTTCAACAAATCAAAATGGATAAAGAAAATATACACAACAAAACACTACCAAGTCAATAAAAGAAAAGAATGTACATTGTCATTTGAGACACCACGAATGGTAGAACTAGAAATATGTTAAACAAAATGTCAGGTACAAAAATATAGGTGCCTTGAATGTCCATCAGCTGGAATAAAAAAGAATTGCTGTCCCTAAGGAAGAGTAAAACAATGGTTTTTATTGTGTAAAATGTATTTCTTATAATCTTTGTCTCTCCAGGGCTTTTATCATGAAGGGTTGTTAGAACCTGTCAAAAGCGCTTTCTACAACTGTTGACATGATTATGTCATTGCTTCCCTGAGTACATTTGTGCCACAACACATTTAATGATTTGTGTATGCTGAACCATTTCTAAAATGGAGCCAACTTGATTGTGATGAAGAATTACTTTTTTAAATATTCTTGAGTTTGTCTACAAAAATTTTGAGAAAGTTTGCATTTATTTTCATAGGAAGGTGATATAAAATATTTGATGTATCCTTAATGTGGTTTTGGAATTAGTGTACGAAAGAGTCTGAGAGCAATCCTCCTATTTTATGAGTGTGACACTGATTCATTGACATTTATCTTTCATGATGGTTCCTAAAGAAACCATCAGTGAATCCACTTGTCCTGGAATTGATTTAGTTGCTACGTTCATATCACAGTTGCAGTTTAGTTGTTTGTCATTGATCTGGTTAACTATTTATGTCTTAGTTTAATTTTGGTAGGTCTCTTGTGTCTGGAACTTCCCTTATTTTGGTTAGATCTCCAACTGACTGAAATGTAAGTCTATGTTCCATCCAAATGATTTTCTGCATTTTATTGGTATCTGTTGCAATTTTGCCCTTTCATCGATAATTTATCAGTGATATTCTCTCTCTCCTCTCTCTCTCTCTCTCTCTCTCTCTCTCTCTCCCCTCTCGGCTAGTTTGGCTGAGTAAGAGATTTTTAGTATGTTACTCATGCTGAGCTTTCTGTACATGTTTTAAATGACAACCTTTTCTTAGTGATTGAGCCACATGGAATTTTCTATTTTCTGCTTATTGTTGATTTAGTATTGATAGACTGAATGTGCCTACAAATTTGCCTGTTTTAGTTGGGGTAGCATATAGAGCAAATAGTGGTTTGTGATGTTAGCTAATCCTTTGTCTTTCTGTAGTATCAATTTTAATGTCTCCCTTTTCATTCCCAATTAAACACTTTTAGTTTATTCTCTTTCTTTGGAGATTTAAATAGATGTTTATTGCTGCTGAGCCTTTAGAAAAACAGTACAATGTCATCAGCATATATATTCACAACTTTATAGCAGCTAAGGAAGTAAGACAACACAGAAAATAATAAAATACACAATGACTTTCAAAACCACACAGGTGGTTCATAACTTCCTGCACTGGATCATTCCTCTCAAAAGCCCCATCATCTTCCAGGAGCATCACAAGCTGAAGCCCAGACCTTTAACACACAGGGAATATATGGGAAGAAACATTCTCCTCCTACCCAAGTCTATTTTTTCCTGTCTGTTAATAGTCATTTGATTTAGATGGATATGTTGATAAAAATGTTATTTGGCTGAATTGACCTCTGATTAATCATAGTTGACCATCATTGATACTTTATATACATTGTGATTTAAATTTGACTTTTCCTAGAGTAAATCTGGATACTTTTTATTTGCTTTGGGTTCCATTTGCATGACTGTACCCTCACACTTCTGATTTATGTGTGCCATCAGAAGTGAGTTTTTGTGAGAGAAATATACATGGATTATTTTTAGTACATTAAGTCACTAGTCTTCTAGTTGGAGTATCAATTATTATACAATATAATATATATACATATATATATATATATAACATAAGTTATTATAAATATAATATTTACAGGGAATTAAGCCATACTTGCTCTTGAGAAGCTTCTTTTAAGGTTTGTTATATTCACTGTCTGCTTCCTCTTCTCTTACCATCTTCCTTGGCTGAGTGATTCACTTGGGCAGGTGTTTTACTCACTTGCTTATTTTGGTTTTGACTATTAAAGATTTTCCTTTGAGGTTTATGTAATCTTATACATACAACAAGCTCTTCTGGAGTGAAAGCAACTTGTCATGAGTGCACAGATAAGACAGAAATCAATTTTTAAAAACAAAAGAAAACTTCTTGGAGAACTTTACACTTGTATCCATTTCTCCCCACAGCTTCTATGTTGAAGGTTACATTTCTCTTTCATCATATTTACATAGTTATATTTTTGGTTTCAGCCTTCTTACCATAAATGGAAATGATTTTTGCATTTTGCTTATAATACTATAGAATTCTTAATTGTTTATATAATTAATTATTAATGGATTTTATACTCTTCTGTGTTTTCTCCTTACTTATTAATGCCTACATCCTTAATTTTGAAAAAAAAATCTGTCAACATTTCCTATAGATCAGGACTTGTAGATACATAGCCTCACACCTTTTATTTATATTGGCTATGTTCCTCTCACCTTCAGCTCCTAAGGAGAACCTTGCTAGGTACAATATTACCAATAGGCAGCTCTTTGCCCACTTTTCCCATTAACACTGAAAACCTTCAGTCCTACTCTCTTAGGTATGGAAGTCACATTGTATTTCTGTGAGAGGTACCATAGACAAGAACAACTAGGGGAGGAAACAATTTACTTCAGTTTGTAGCCCATAGTCCATCACAGAGGGCAGTCAGACATTAACTCAGGAAAGAAGATGAACCAGAAACCTTGGAAGAATGCTGGTTGCTCACTCTCTCATAGTCTCATGCTTAGCTACTCAGCCTGGGGCTAACTGCCTTGGCAATGGTGCCATCCAGAGTGAGCTAGGCCCTCCTGCATTTGTTCAAATTCAAGGCAAAACTACACGGCCAAACTCACAGAACATTCTGTTCTGGGCAGTCTCCCACTTGAGATTCCTTTCTCAAGTAACTCTAAGATGTATCAAGTTGAGAGCTAAAGCTAACTAGACATCAGGCCTAAATGGTTTCTGTTTATAGTTCTGCTGTCAAGTGAATTGGAACACCCCAGTTTTATTTATTTCTTCTCTCAAATGTCAGAGCTTGAGGATAAGATGCTGGGAGTGGCTTGTTTCTCTTGATTTCCATGAATCTGTGCATCTATATTCTTCTCTGGGTGTGGAGAGATTTTTTATTTTTTTTATCATTCCACCTAGTGAGCTGTGTGCACTATGGCATGCTCAGTCTTTCCTGAGCCCCAATAACCTAAATATTTGCTTTTTTTCAATGTTCTCTTTTCTGCCCCGCTTTATTCCTTTTTTTCTCATTTTTTCACTGTTTCTAAGAGCTTGGCTTTGAGTTAATTTGTGTTTAACCCATTTGATGCCACTTAATGTTTTAAATTTTGTTGATTATGTTTTCCAACTTAATTTTTTTCTCTACTTGCTCTCTTTTCTTTGGTTAGATTATTGAAATGTTCTGTGTGTTCCCTTGAAGCTTACATTTTTCTTTTATTACCTTTCTTTCTTTCTTTCTTTCTTTCTTTCTTTCTTTCTTTCTTTCTTTCTTTCTTTCTTTCTTTCTTCCTTGGAACAGCATTTCAGGTCTCCAGAAGTTCTCCCAGACCAATCTTGATCTAGTCATTTTGTGACAATCAATATGGAATATTGTAGTGGATAATGCCATGGTTTCTTGAAAGCTCTCATTGCTTGTTAATATGAAAATCATGTATTACTGAAGGACTAGGTATACTTAATATTGTATTTGGCTTTGTTTGTGCCTATATTTTCAGAAATTCTTTCATTATTCTTTTTTTTTTTTTTCTGAGTCTGTGTCTGCTGTTAGCTTTAAATGGTACTCAGGTCTGCTGGAAGTTTGTTGTTGCTGTTTTAGTACAGGAGGAAAATCCAAAACTCAGGTCCTATCATGAAGAAAAAGGAGAGATTAAATATCTCCAGAGGACTATACCTGGTTCCAGGTTAGGTCCAGACATCTCGTCCTCTGTGTGGACACTTGTGTTTAGACACTACAGATTATATCCCACTCTTATTAGTGTAAGAGTCCTTGTGTATGGTCCAGCATTAGATCATATGACACACTTATGACTGTTGTAAGTACCATAGTGTGTCATAAGCTGAACACTCATTCTGCAAGATTACCAGATCCTACTGGCTATTTGCATGGTATAATGTCCCAAGGCCACAGTAATCATGGATAGGCAATGTTAACTGGAATAGAAATCAATGTCATCACCTGGTGTATAGGTGGGATCCAAAGAGATCTGCCCAGTATTAGCATCCACCAGCGTAGAACCATGTGTTAGGGCAGTCCATGCTACTACTATGTTCTAACTCCAGGAAATAGTGTTCATGCCACTTCCAAATGCTAATACATTAATAATGTCTATCTAGGCCATTATAAATTGGGTCAAGCTTAGGTTTCACAGCTGCAAGAAATTGCATAATCTTTAGTATGCATAAGGGCTGTGCCACAGAGACATGACCCTGTCTGCCAGAGACCTGAAGTTTCTCTTTTTCTTTCTTCCTTTATTTAAAATTATTTTTATTATTATCTTTAAGAGATTTTTATTAGATATTTTCCTTATTTACATTAAAATGCCATCCCCTTTCCTGGTTTCCCCTCTGAAAAATCCCCTATTCCATCTCCCCACCCCCACCCCCTGTTTTATTCCCCTACACTGGGGAATTGAGCCTTCACATGATCAAGGGCCTCTCCCCGCATTGATTTCCCACAAGGCCATCCCCTGCTACATATGTGGCTGGAGCCATGGGTCACTCCATATGTACTCTTTGGTTGGTGGTTTAGTCCCTGGGAGATCTGGGGTGTCTGTTTGGTTCATATTGTTGTTCCTCCTATGAGGCTGCAAACCCCTTCAGCTCTTTCAGTCCTTTCTCTAACTCCTCCATTGGTTACTCCTTGCTCAATCCAATGGTTGGCTGTAAGCATCCGCCTCTATATTTGTCAGACTCTGGCAGAGCCTCTCAGGAGACAGCTATATTATGACCTGAAGCATCTATCTATGAACTGTGTGCTATGTACTTTGAGTTTGTACTTTGGGTCTTCCTTCATGGACCTGGCCCTGAGCTCCAAATCAAAACCATTGGCAACTTTGTGCTCTAGACTGAAGCAATTAGAGTTTTGTTCTTCATGCTGCCTCAGAGGTTGAAGCAGTCCTCAGCTCCTTGAACTGATGCTTTTATCAACTCTGCCCTTGATTGCCCTGCCAATGGGAACACAGAGATTTGCCAAGCTTTGGCTTTCACCAGATCAAGACTGATTCTAGGTTTCAAATATGATATCTAGAATTAATTCTCTATCACATCTGAAGTAATGATTTAAAGCTACTTGGCAGGAAAGATGAATGAGCAATTCCCTTCAACCTTCTCCAGTGAGTTTTTCTGTTCTGTTATGCTAACCATGAGCTCCATCTTTTCCCACCTGATCTCTTCTGCTTGTGTGTGTGTGTGTGTGTGTGTGTGTGTGTGTGTGTGTGTGTGTNTGTGTGTGTGTGTGTGTGTGTGTGCTTTTGTGCATGCTCAGCTTGGTGTCTGAAAAGGATCATCTTATTTAGCGATTTGTCTTGCTCCACTTCTGAATATGAGTGCCTACACTTGCATTGTGTTCTAGGTAGCAGGTTTTATTTTAATATTGTGAGAAATTCATTTGGTTCTCAAAAAAATGCATACAGTGCTGTACAAGCCGTGCACTGATTATGTCATTGTTTGTACAATATTTGCAACATCATTGTAATGCAAATGTCCTCTCCAAAGACATACTCTAGAATGATAGGCAGTGCCCTTGAAGCTCTAATACCCTGTTTTGAAGTATTCTGCTATGCATTCACTTTATCAGAGTTCTTCACAATGAGCACAGAAAGATGAGTGCTAAAGGCTTCCAATAGAAACATAATTTCAATAAGAGAGAATGAACAACAGCACAAGAAGCAGAGAAAGACTGAATGTAATGAATCCATTGAGCAGAAACTTTACTTTGTCATGAAAATGGACCTCTGAAAAGTAGATTCAGCAGCCTTAGGCACACTCAAGTTCTTTCTATCAACTGATGCGTAATGTCGCCTATTATACGATAAATGGGAAACATTTAAAGCATAATTAAAACATGTAACAGGAACACTGCTGATCACTAAGTGTAGATTATTTCATTTTATTTCATCTGTCCCTAACAAGGAAGGCAGTGGACACATACAAAACTGAGAACTGGAAATTAACAGGTCACAGGACTAGATGTGAAAGTCTATCTGATCCACCTTGCTTCTGACATGACACTTTAAACAGTGATCAGAACAGCTTCTCTATATTCTGGTTTCTTCCTTACTTTCTGCAAAATGTCCATCAAAAACAGGATACTCTATTCTATGCAGTCCTTAAAGACCATTCCGTATAAATACTATCAGATGTCCCATAAAAGCATTTTTATTTTTAAACAAGTTTAAAAAGTACACCAATGAAAATTTCTTTGGGTATTAAGTGTGTCATGGCTCTTCAAAAAGAATCTATAGCACAAAGCATTCTCTAAACTGACTGTGGTTGTGTCTCTATATGCCTACAGCTAAAGGATTGGACACATGCTGAATGAGGCTGTGAAGAATCAGACATCTCAGAAATCTTTCTAGAAAACTGCACAGCTATTACCACTAGCACACATATACTGATATTAAGTGCTGTCAGTGTTCCGTCATATACAATATCCATTTAAATATATTTTACTTTCTGTAAACACATTATGTTAGAAGACATTTTATGAGCACTAAGAAATTGTGTTTATAGCTAAAAGATCAGAGAATATGTCTTAATCTGAGTCAAGACTGAGTCAGTGTTCAGTGTGAAGAGCTTCCTCAGCATAGACTCAAAGATCTAAGTTTGAGTCTTCTCTGTAATAGACTAATATTTGTTTCCTTTTGTACCAGGAAGAAAAGAATTAGTACATCAAAACCAGAGAAATGAAATGTTGTAAGCAATATGAAACCATGAGTACTGAAGAGACCTGTAACAGTGGATACTGCTGTAAACAATAGAAAAGGAGAAGTGTAGGTTTTAGACTAGTGAGGCCATAGATTTAACACTGCAGTCTCTGAAGAATACCTCCCTACTGCTTTGTCTGTCTAGAACTCTCAATCTCTATTGACCTTCTTTAGAAAAAGAGTTCATGCTCTATGAGATAAATCTAAGCAGAGTCAAACAAAGGGAATAAATGCAGCTAGGAGGAGACACCATCTGTGTGTAAGGAAGGAAAACGTCACGCCCAGAAGCCATACTCACTATTCTAGCTGCCTCAACAGCTCCAACTCTCTTCCCTTCAGTTTTATCATCCCTGTCATCCAGATAATAAAACTATAAGTCAGATGAGTCTTCAATGAACTCATAAAAAAAAAAAGGTATGAAAAACAAAGCCTAACGTGCTCTAACACCAGATGTGTCTAAGAACCTGGCTCTTTTGTTCATGCAGTGATGAAGCAGCTAGGCTCCTTACTCTAATGGCAATTGTCTACTCTTGGCAACACAAACTAACAATATTCAATTATTGTATCTGGTTTTTTGTTATAATGCATGTGAAGTATCAAATACTGACAGAAGCTACAATTCTATAATTAAAAAAAAAAAATCCATTGATTTGATGCATTCCCCTTAAGTCTAAGACATTGTCTAATATTAAGCACACATTCATGATACTATTTCTATCTCACTTAGAGCAAAATTAGCCTTACTATCATCCCTGAAGAAAATTCATAACCATGAGCAGATAGAGAAGAGAGGAACTCCAACGTGCTGATCTATTTTGTGTCTGTTATAAGTAAGAGCTATTCCCTCTGTTAGCAACAAAGCAGTTGGAAAGGATACTTATCTCCTGCTAACTGTCTCGGCCAGGCTGCTAAGTGCTTCTCACCTTTGTCCGTGAAGAAAAGCAGATGATAGATACTTAACTGCTTTTGCATGCCAGAGTTCCTGAGACCTCAACTCTTTTCTAGAGTGGTAAGTGAGGTTTTAGGGTCACTCAACATAGCCAAAGACATGCAAATAAGGCCACAGTTTATTGTGTTCATGCCAACAATTGCCTCAGAAATGTATCTGAGTGTGTGAAAGGACAGAGGTTTTTTAGTATTAGATATTTTCTTTATTTACATTTCAAATGTTATCTCCTTTCTTAGTTTCCCCTCCAAAAATCCCCTATCTCCTCCCCCTGCCCCCTCCCCCTGCTCCCCAACCCACCCACTCCCATTTCCAGTCCTGGCATTCCCCTATACTTGGGCATAGAACCTTCACAGGACCTAGGGCCTCTCTTACCATTGATCACTGACTAGGTCATCCTCTGCTACATATACTGCTAGAACCGCAAGTTCCACCGTGTGTTTTCTTTAATTAGTGGTTTAGTTCCAAGGAGTTCTGCGGGTACTGGTTAGTTCATATTGATGTTCCTCCTATGGGGCTTCAGACACCTTCAGCTCCTTGGGTACTTTATCTAGCTCCTTCATTGGGGACCTTGTGCTCTGTCCAATGGATGGTTGTGAGCATCCACTTCTGTATTAGCCAGGCACTGGCAGAGGCACTGAGGAGACAGCTATATCAGGCTCCTGTCAACAGGCTCTTGTTGGCATCTGCCATGTGTCTGGGTTTGGTGATTGTTTATGGGATGGATCCTCAAGAGGGGCAGTCTCTGGGTGATCTTTCTTTCAGTCTCTGCTTCGAACTTGAGTCAGAGATCTTAAGGGGATGGTTTAAAGGACAGAAGTAATGGGGACAACTATAACATAAAGCTCAGAAGAGCATCAGCAAAAAGGTCAAGATGATGGTGATGGGTTACATATATCAAACAAAGTAAAATTCTATATTGGTGTGAAAGTGACATTATTGTATAATGCTATCTTAAATTTACTTGGATGTTTTAAATAATATTTTTATATCATTCCTCTCTTCCTTTTCTCTTAAAATTTTAAATTAAAATCAGAAAAAAGAAAACATTATAGAGCATGTGGTAAAAATTAGATCCCAAATTTCTCTGCTAACTTGTTTTCATAGGTTGAAAACATCAAATATATTTCTATCTTAGAAGTAGTTAAATTCAGCCTCTATTATAATGAGTTTGAAGGATCTTGCAGAACTAGTTGCTGATAAAAGAAGGAAATCCAAGACTCAAAGATCATCTGTCTTGCTATATTTGTAATTGTTTATATTAGACTACTTAGTGTTAATGGCACTCATTGTATCTCCTGTGGTCTGTATCAGTATTCAGCAGATAGAAAAGCAGAAGGCATATACACAGATACAGATGTGCATGTCCTCCTCCTAGCATCTTGCAAATCCTTTCCCTATTCTCTGTCTTTATTTCCTTTTTACAGTCAATTTTCTTATCTTATAACTCAAGGACCTTCTGCTCTGTTCAGTTGCTATCTCACATCCTCAGATTTCCTCTTTCATTGGAAGAGCTGGCCTCAGTAAGACCATCCAACCTCCCTTGGGTCTTCTGTGAGTGAACAGTCATAATCTTACAGCCTATGACTTTCCACTAAACACACTTCAAAGAGCATTGTACATGCTTTGCTTAATATATATCTATATCTATATCTATATCTATATCTATATGAGTTAAAATTTATAGACTTGAGTCAATAGCCCACAAAGAAAGCAGAGTTTAGAAGCATCTCTATGTAGGATGACCTTACCTTCCAAGGCATTCTCCTCATTCTCTTGCCTATCCATTGATGCTGATTCAACTGTAAATTGAGAGCTTGAGCAATTCTATTTCTATAGTTCTCTATCCAACACTACCATCAATGTGCACAGAAGGAGAGACTCTCAAAAGTGAATTCATCTGAGCCAACAAAAATGTAAGTAATTAATATTATATACTTAATATTATATAAGTATATAATATTACATTATATTAAAATTATATACTTCACAGAGCTCTTGTACTTGTTGCTCTGTCTTTGACTTTTGTTAATCTTCCTGATTGCTATTTGCTCTGTACCCTCTAAATAAAATAAAATTTAAATAAGATGTAACTGTGACTTTTTTCTATTTAGCTGTCCACAGACCTTTTTTTACTTATGCCCATAAGGCTAAATGGAAATATCTATATTTTATTTACAGATAAAATACAAAGGATACAAATAAGAAAATAAGCAGAGAAAGTCTATAAATTAATCTGAAATAGTAATTTCCCTATCCCTATTTTCTATAATTTTTGATAACATAGATGATAATATAAGTACTTTAAGCTTTAGTAAAATAGGAGAAATATTAAAGTTAATAAAACTGTTGATTTAAAAGTTACTGGGTAATTTAGCAACTGATGACTTAATATTTTTTTAATCTAACATTTTATAGTGGCAAGAACATTGAATTTAGCCAAAATATCCCTGGCTGAATTTGATTGCCTGCTTGTTGAAGCTATGGTACATTTCTCACTAACTTGTAGAATGATTGATAACCTCTAGCCTGCCATATTTTAAGAACTAAGTGAGTTGTTATTACATATTAAAATAAGTTGCCAAAGTTTAGAATCTTACATAAAAAAATCAATTTTATGTTTTCATGCAGTCCCCAGTGAACCTGCTTCTTTTCTCATGGGCTTCAGCCAAGCAATGCTCTGACAGTGCTGGGAGCTGTAAGGAAATGAATGGAAGGCAGGTTGAAGTGTGGTGCTGAGAGAGACATTAAGCTTGGTTAGTAGCAGGAAGCATCTTTAGGAGTCAGGAGCTTGGGTTCCATTTGCTAGAGGTAAACAATACTATAAACGTGAAGGTTGAAGGACATGAGAATTGGAGGAGGAGGATTGTAATGATGATAGTGCCCCTGCTCTATATTAAAGCAGGCATCAGACTCCTGTAGTCTGCCCTTGGCTTTGTGAGCCATCACTGTCAGAGAGCACGTGGTGCCCAGGCCAGCCCCAGTGTGGGGTTCTTCTTTCTCGTAGCTTCTTCTTGAGGCAGCGACAGCGGAAGAACGTAGGCAGAGGGTAAGTAAGACTTTGTCATACAAGAAATTTAGGGTTGCTTTATAATAAAAAGTTTACTTATCTAAGCCTAAGTTACCATTCTATTGTAGCTGACCTGCCTTCTGTGATCTGGCACTTAGCGTCTCTTCGTCAAGCCACAAAGGAGTAAGTAGCCTTTGTTCTATCTCAGCAGGAACTGCTGGGCTCTAACTTTCAGCCTGATAGTCAGAAGTCACAGGAAGAGAAGACACATAGGAGAAGTGATTATAGAATTTATTACTAAGTTGTAGAAGTTTCCTATGAAAACTATCTAAGGGGAAAAGCAGAAAGATCCTAAGCGGGGGGGGGGGGGGGGGGGGGGAGCCAAAAATTCTCTCTAGCTCTTCCTCATCTCTTTGTCCTCAGTACTTATACATCTTTCAGAATACATGATCACATGTTACAAAGTTCATCACAAGTTCATACAAAAAAATCAAATCATAAATTGAAATAGTTTACAACAGCGAATGTTTACATGTATATCCATTAGGAGTAATTATCAAGCTAAACATCCATCACCTGTCTCAGCTCCACAGGTTCACTCAAGATTTAAAATTGTAAGTTATTAGTGAAGTTTTGTATAGATAAACCCAGTCGATATTTTTTCCTTTTTTTAAACAATTTTTTAAATATTTTCTTCATTTACATTTCAAATGCTATCCCCAAAGCCCCCTATACGCCCCCCCCCCCGCCCTGCTCCCCAACCTACCCACTCCCACTTCTTGGCCCTTGTGTTCCACTGTCCCAGTCCATATTTTATCTTCTGTCCTAGCACCTATAATAAATTGTTAGTTCCCTTTTTATGACCTCTGGTTAATTGTTTTACAGCCTCTTGGAATGTGCTCTGAGTAGGAGAAAGTCTGGTTACCATCTAAGAACAATTAACTGGTGACACTTGGGAGACTGGCCAGAGAGCTCTCATTGCAGCTTTGATTATCAGAAAAGGACTTAATAGCAGCCTCATTATAAAAGAGCTTAATATTCACTAATATTATTTTAGGAATTCTTATAGAGTCATCATTAAGACTTAAGTCATCTATTTGTCTATATAGCATCACTACAAGATGGTACATCTTCGTGGATCTGCAGAGATCTGCTCCAAAGGGGTGTGATACTACTTAGTGATAGTTACATATGTTTAGTAATAACAGGAAAAGCATATTAATAGCAGGAATTTTTCATAAAATGAATCCCTTACTCAATAAGGGCTCAATAAGGCTCACCTGTCACAGATTATATAATAATCCAGAGCAGTCCATTTCAGAATGATCATCTGCTAGTTATTAGCTTGTCCCATTATGGCTCCTGACATCATGGCATCTCTGATGGAAACTAAGGGCCAAATAGAGATTCTGATCTCAGAATCAGACTTTAGTAAAATCCTTACAATAATATTTTAATGTTAGGCTGGAGAGATGTATAAGCAGTTAAGAGCACTGGCTGTTCTTCAAGAGGTCCTGAGTTCAATTCTCAGCAACCACATGGCAGTTCACAACTGTCTGTAATTGCTGTTTCAGAGGATTCAACACTCTCAAATAGACACAATTGCAGTCAAAACACCAATGTACATAGAATAAATTAATTAAAAATACTTTAATACCTAAAGTATATGAATATATTCAATCAAACATAATTATTGATTTAAGGTCTTAAGGAAATGTTATTATAAGTTAAAATGTTATTCTAAAGAAAATAGAAAAGGTTCTCCTTTTAATTTCATACTAATCAAATAAGGATTTTCTTAACCTCAACCATGTCTGGTTTCTAAATAAATTCATTCTTACGTAGAATGTTACTCACTGAGTGGTGAAATTATTCCAAGAACACTTTTTAAAATTATTTCATGTTCTCTCAAGAGTTCACTTAAACAGACACAATAATATTTTAAAATCTATGAAAAAGCAGTGTGCTCTCATTGTTCAGTCTGTGATTACCAAACCAGAATAGATATTACAATGAAGACCCTAACTAACTTTGTGTTCATGAATTCAGTTTTTATGCACTGGGGTTCTGACTAGAAAAACTCGTTTGCTTGCTTGATCTATTCCATGTTTGCTAAGATATTTAGATTAAGAAAAAAATCTTTCATCTTCCTGGAGTTGTAGTAGGCTAGGATAATAATTGAAATAGACATTAGAAGCCTACTAGACTAATGTCCTAATTTTACAGATGAAAGAAACTGCCTTTAACTGAAATGACTTGCTTAATGGCTCACAGCCAATGGGGCAGAAAAATACTTAGACCCCAAGTGTCTTAATTTCCCAGCGTTTTGTTTTGTGTTTCCATGAAGAATTTCCTAATTGTGCTACCATGTAAATTCATGTCATTTTCAATACTATCGAAGTGCCATTTTTAGGCACAGTGTCAACTTGTGATTCCAAAATGTTTTAATTAAAACACTGCAGCAAGGAGGGTGAATTCATTAGTCAAAAGAAAATGTTAAATTAACAGTTCATCTTTTGTTCAGTGTATCTTGAGGGAGTGATTAAGACACAATGCTTTTTGTCTGAAAACTTTTCTTTTCATAGTTTGCATTACCATAACCTTCAATAGACAAAGATATAACACACATAAAGTAAGAAGGTGCAGGAATGCCTCCATCCATTTATGTAGTCACTCTGATGACACTTATTCCTGAGCCTTCCCATGTTAGAGTTGACAGAAGCAATGAAGACCTGGAGTACACACAGGACCATTTTCATGAGCCTGGAATACACCTGGGAAGCCAAACTCAAACAGCTGTCACTGATTAACCATAACATAGATTTCAAAAGATAACTTTCTTCCTGCAGAAAAGAAATTGGGTGCTATGTTCACATACAGTCAGTGAGAATTTCTCAGGGGAGGTGACTTACGAAGTTAAAATGAAAGGGATAGAGCCAAGCAGGATAGCATCAGGGTGGGCCTGTTGCATTCCCGACCAAGCCTGTGCCTGAAATGGTTGTGCTTCACTATCATAGTGCATTAACTAAAAGATATGGTTGCAAACTTCGCATCTACACAAATTATTTCTCCTTCTCTGTGGAGGAAATAGTGAAACTACAGCTGGTGTGGGAGCCGTGGACAACACATTTTTTAGTAGAACTCAGAGCACCAGTTAGTATAAGATTCACTTGGAAGCTGAGCATCTCTGATTTCATAGGCATCATGATGGCCCTGTGAACCTCCCTCTCCTGCATGAGGTACCCTGGAGCTGGGGATATTCTTTTGATAGTGCTATAGGCCAACCTGATTTGGACCATATATTTTTAATTCTTATTAATCAATCTTGCATTCTATGAGATGATCTCAATTCTGTCTTTCACATGTCATTAGCACAACTTGGATTATTCTCAGCTAAAGAAAATTGTAAATGTTTTGCACTTTTATCACAGTAAGTTAAATTGTCTAGCTAATCTGCTTTAATCATTTCCCTGCATCTTGATTTACCCTTCCATCTTTCCTTGGTATGTTCTGCCCATATGGCATTCTCTCTTTCCCTAGACCGAGATCTGTGCACCTGATATTCTTGTTGTCAAGAATACATTTAGCATTCAAAATGGCTGCCTCTTTCTGTTTCATTGGTCCTTAGCTTATTGTTACTATAGAAACTTTCTTGGGTAAAGAATCTGGCACTGTGCCTGTCTCATCCAGAGCGTGCCATGAAGAGTAGCAATTATGCTTAATGTTAAGTAACTGAGTGCTTTCTGTTAGCCCCTGCACAGTGACAGTCATTTCATACTTTTCCGATTCTTGCTATTTCCAGATAGACACGATTTCTCCTGTTACAGAGTATTTAAGAAACTAAACAGTATGTGTGAAGTCGTTAATACACACATAGAAGAGTTTATCTTAGCCAAGAGGCTCTAGATTATATTTTCACACAATATGACCTCATATAGACTGATGATATGCTAACCACTAAAAGTGAGGTGAAAGCTGGTGGAAGTTATGATCTACCTAGGCAGATGACTCCATCACCTGAAATTATATCCTCCCTGTGACTTCCTCTTACACCTGGCAGTATCTGTTTAAGCTTTTTTCAAATATTTCAAGTAAATTAGCACTTAAATGCTTGTCAGATGGGGTCAGGATTGTCTCCAGGGTCCTGAGCATCCTTCAGTGATCTCACATGTTACCTGCACAGGACTACGGTGCCATGCTGCCTGGAGTCTGGCCCAGGAAGAAGCTGGAATCTAGAAGCCTGTTTTGTTCTCAGGTGATCTTGAAGAGAAAACAACAATCAACAAACAATCTCAATTTCAACGCAAAACAAAACCACAACAAAAAGGTACAGGTTCCCTAGGGCACACCATTACTATAAGATAGAAGAGAATATATGGAAGACCACCCCAGACTATGGCTAAATAGAAGAAAGTGTCATAAAAATGCATGCCATTCTCCTCGGCTGGTATGTGAGAAAGATGAAAGCAGAGACTCCAAATAAAGACCAGTTAGCACACAGGAGTAAAACAGGCATTTTGACTAAGCAGGTTGGTCTTATGAACTCACTCCCCACAGCCAAGCTTTAAAATGAATTAAATGACACTGAGTTGATGCTAATGGAAGTGAATTAGGAGCCTTGGTAGCATTGCTACCCTCCAGGAGACTGCTACATAAATAAAATGCATCTTTTCAATATTAAAGAGCCAAGCCATGGTCAAGCTTCTAATTAGGTCAGCATAATGTAAGTCAAACTAAAAGCCATCCCAGGTGGGAATATCCAAAATTCACAATTTTGCCTCTGTGACCTCACATGTTTCAGAAGAGCAATAATTAGCTTGTGTTCCCTCAAGAGTTAGATATTTATAAAGACAACAGTCAGAAACAATAACACATATACAGAATGCTCACAAAAAGTTGAGAAGCAATAAAGACAATGAGTCTATATTGATATTTGTCAAAAAGAAATGAACACAGGATCTTTTGAAATAATTGAGCTATTGTTCAACATTAGGAAATGGAGCTGGGTTTTACCTCCAAGTAATGTCAAATAAATTATTCCCTTTAAAATCCTGGGGAAACTACTGGGTAATGATCTAATATCACCTCAAGTGTTTGGGGCCATTTTTGTTTTGGTCTTACTGATACTTTCCAATTTTGACAACAACCAATTCTGTTTCCATTTTAGAAGCTTTTCAGTGGAATGGTTTGAAATGCTGGGTAAACTGTTCCGAAGGCGGCTCCCTACCTTTGTTGTGTTTGGCTTTAATTTCTTCCTCTTTGTAAGGTCGATTTCTCATTAGTGCTAAGCCAAAAGCTTGCAGGAAGAAATGAAGAAACATGTTTAAGTTGAAAAAGGTTTTATCAAATCTTCAAGAGCCTGAAAGGGGAAAATTACTTCAACATTAAATATAAAACATGTACAAGCAGGTTCATAGCTATCTGGAAAGGGGTTTTCTAAGAATAACATTCATATCAATACACTACTGACTACAGAAATACATAAATACAGAGGAACAGTAATTATGTGAATGAAAAGATAGTAAGCAAGGTTCAGGAGCATAGCTCAAGCATAATTTGAGAAACAAGAAAAAAGAGGAAAAGAATCTACCAGATATTAAAGTGGGAATCAGAAAGAACTTTGCCAAAAGAGAAATATCCTGTTGTAAAAAGCTAATGGCAGATGGAAAGAATAGCAAAGACAACAGTCTATTACAAATGCAGAGTAGAGTGGGTAGGGATGTAAAGGAAAAAGGTACAGCTTAGAGGAAGATGTTACAGAAGAGGTTAAGACTATCTAGAGTGTCACATGCAATGGCACAGGTGCTTCTGAAATCAGTTGGTAAACTATTCTACACTGCATGGGATAGTTCAGTCCTGCAGGTATACTTAAAAGTGCAGATGAATTCTAAGCCTCAAGTAAATGAGATCATATGGCAAGCCTGAGGTTCCTGAATGTTTGGGAAGCAAACAGATCCTGTCCAGGCAGTTCCTTCCTGTCCCAGGTCATGGAAGCAGTTCTGTTGATAAGGAAAAGGCCCCAAATACCATGACCCTGGCCACCATGCCACCCTTTTCTCCTCCCCCATTAATATAGTCCATATCAGAGGGAGGGAAGACACTCTTTATGTTCTTTACCTTGTCATATCAGTGATGTCTTCTTCTCCTTCCTATGTCCAAATTCAAACTTCAGGGATGGTTCCAAGTACTAACATATAGATATTATAAAACTTGTATTATACTCTTGTTTGAAATTTTTCTTCAGCGACCACATTTCTGGTTGTCTCTGGTATTATGTTGCCCAAAAGATAATATAATTACTGAAGCATACAACATCAGAAAAGGGAATGAGGAATAAAACCTAGCAAATATACCTTACCTCTCCACCATGCAGAAAGGCAAGATTATGTGAGTCCCTTATGAGCTGGATGGACTTTGGAGGAGTGAGCCAACTGTGATGATCTGAGATATTAGGAAAAAATATTGGATGTAAAAGCTTAGAAGGAACATGCCTGAATAGAAGGTTAAGGCAGGGAACTCTATAAGAAATCTTTAAAGACATCAGAAGTGTGCTGACAAGAGCCAGAACAGCTAGCATATCATTCACTGGAGACTTTATCATGGCAAGTGATGGAGAGATAGCTTTGCTTAGAGTGGCAGCTACATCTAACAATAGATCTCCAAAGAAATATGATAAGAATGGCTTCTGATTCTTCACTGGGTTTTTGACTCCACCCAGCAAAGGAGGGTCATCCTTCTCAAGGTCAGAACCACCAGTTCCTGGGCAGGATTCACGTTCCATGGCAGAACTCAGAATTATTGAAGAGCTAGGACCATTCCTATAGATAACAAGGAATATAAATATAGTCGGAGGCTAGAAAGATAGCTCAGTGGACCATGGTTCAATTCTCAGCACCCCCCTTTGGTTCCTTACAACCTCTTATAATTCCAGTATCAGGATACCTGAAACTTTCTTCTGGCCCATGGGCACCTGTATGTATGTATACTTACATACACACAGACACACTTACATAAATAAAGCATAAAATATTTTTAAATGAACCTGTTTGATAATTTTGAAAGTAATTATTAGAAAAAACACGACTATTTCACATTTATTGGATGGAGCATTTAGACTCTGGAATATTCCAGAAATAAATATGTAGATATAATGTTTTCATCCAGGGTTGAGAAGATAGCCCACTAACTAGAGTTCTTTTTAGGAAGGCATGGAAACCTGGATTTGAATCTCCAGAAGTCAACATTTAAGACCAGTGCAGTAACAAGCAACTATATTCTCAGTTCTTGGGAGGTGGAGGCAGGAGTGTCTCTGAGACTGAACAGCTAAATCGGTCATCTCCAGGTTCAGTGAGAACTTGCCTCAGGGAATAAAGTAGACAGTGAGTGAAGGAGATACCCAACATCAATGTGTGACCTACACATACATACACATGCATGCACACCCTTACACACACACACACACACACACACACACACACACACGCACACGCACGCGCACGCACACGCACACATGCACGCATGCACACGCGCACACACGCACACGCACACACGCACGACATACACGCACACGCACACACACGCACGCACACACACACACACACACACACACGCACACACGCACACACCAAAATATAACATAAAAATTATAAAGTATTAAACAAATGTGGAGCCACATTTGTCTTAGGGGAGAAGAAAGGCAAAGGGTGTTATTGGAGTTAGCATTCTGAGTTACATCCTAAATGTGAAACGCAAGTACAGTGGGCTTTCCTTCTCCAGAATGGCTTACCTGTGAAAAGATTTGATGGTGGTCCATAACCTAGTTTTGATTGCATACTCCTTGAGATTGAGGACAGCTCTCTACTATGCCACCAAAACAGGTGCATGCACATTCAGGATTTCCCATTATAAAAAACAAACAACAAACAAAAAAACAAAACCAAAAAACAAACAAAAAACCTCATGGAAAATACAAAACAGTAGAAGGAGAAATCAATTTGAAGGGAAACATAAAGACTATAATTCCATATTTGTGGACTATAAATTCTTAAGGCAAATCGCAATGAGAAGCTTTCCAGAACAAAGAAAAAAAGACAGGCCTATTGTTTTTTGCAGTTTTGCCTCATGCAGCTCCTATATGAAGCTGACAGCTGGGCTCATCCTCCTCACTCCTGCTTCAGAGCCCAGAGGTTCTGTGATTATTCAGTGGTTCAACATAAAGAGCCCTGTACTTTTGAGTTGAGTTAAAGTCCTATTAATTATAATAACATCTGCACTTAAGCTCTCTTCCTTGCTTTCCAACAAAGCTGCAAGTACTTTCTGGGTCAGTTCACTTCTTGCCTCCAGTTATCACACAGCGAAAGACAAAAGCTGGTGACAGCGCAGCCCACTTGAGTGTGTCTTGCCTTTAGCTTTTAAATTGTTTACTGATGACATTAAATACTTTGAGTTGCTGTTGTTTGCTTCATTTGTAAGAAAATGTGTCTTGTCTTGTTACCCTCGAGTCTCTGGTCTGTCAGCTCTGGGGTTGGCCAGAGCTGTCAGGTGGTTTGTAATTTTATGCAAAGCTTTCTTTGAAAAAATTTCTTCAGGTCAACAAAGAAAGATTCATAGTATAAATTTTAGAATCTAGGAGGCTTACTTTATATCTTATCCAGTCATTTTAGTCTCTGTTCTGTGCATTTTTTCATCAAATGAGAAAAAATGATTGGGTCCTTGTAAGAGATGAAGTAAGTTAACGTAGGTGTTGGTGATGTGTCTCAGTGATAGAGTCCTTGCCTGGCATGCGCAAGGTCCTGGGTGTGAGATTGAGGATGACCAAATATGATAATGTATAAAATCTCTGTCTAAAGCTTCTATCAAGCAAAACTTAATAAATGTTATTAGAGAACACCATCTACCACTTTAAAGGCATTGTACATGCTACTCTCTTTTTCATCTATAAAATTGGATGGTTTATTGTACAGCCTAGCATTTCGTTCAGGCTTCTTTCATTGAGTATCTAATAATTAACAAACCCTAGACTAAATGTCTGTTATTGAGTTGTTGATAAAGACAAGAGAAGCAGACTACATTCCAACAGTCAAACAAACAACAAATCAAAGTGTCTTTCTGGAGTCAAGTTTCTGCCACTTGAAGAACATCTTTGACTTACTCGGGTAATGGATGCTAAAAAGCAGAGCTTTCTCTTCAGAAAATGAGTCAAAATTCTTTCAATTCATATTAGGGTTTGGAAGTCTTCAAGGAAATGAAGCATGAAAGGACATTGGTGTGATGTCTTGCACAATAAAAGTGATCTGCCCACCTATGTCATTACCAGAAGGAACCATCTCACCACCTCACTGCACACTATATAAAAACTGAAAATTAAAAAACTAAAAAAAAATTTATCTGACCCTATAAAAGAAATAGACATTTTAACAGGCTGGGCAGTGGGGGGTGCACACCTTTAATCCCAACACTTGGGAGGCAGAGGCAGGCAGATTTTTTTTAGTTCAAGGCCAGCCTGGTCTTTAGAGTGAGTTCCAGGACAGCCAGGGCTACACAGAAAAACCCTGACTTAAAATCAAACAAACAAACAAACAAACAAACAACAAAACAGATAAGATATAGACATCTTAACAAAACATTAAGTTGCATTCTGGGACTTTTGTGAAAAGTCAGCTGATCATGAGTATGGACTAAAATCTGGGTCCCCTGCTCTGTCCACATGCTCTATGTCCAAGATTATCACAGCTTCTAAGTGTGCTAGGCTGTTCAAGTGTCATGGTAACCGAAGCTTGTTCTGGAATTTGAGATTTATTTACTATTTCAGTAAATGGTGCTACCAAATTCCTATGTATGCATTAAAAGGAAGAAAACCAAATAATTTCCTCTTGCTGCACAAAAATACCCACATTAATCAACACAAAAAATAGAGTTTCAAAAATGTGAACCTTGAATCTGTGAACTTTCTGCAAGAAAACATGGAGAGTCACTTTAAAATGTTGATGCAGACAGTGGTGTTTTTCATAGTGAAGCAATAAAAATTTAAATCCTTGAACCAGATTATATAAAACTAAGAAGATTTGGCACAGAAAATGAAGCTGAAAGATACCATTCTCAAAGAGAGACGCTTACAAAGCATTCATCAACAAGGTATCAACATTCATAACATATATGGAGCTCAAAATGTTGAACATGAAAAACAATATGATTTTGAAGTGGGCCAAGGACATAAACATATGCATATGGAAAAGACATAGAAACTAAGTAGAAGAGTTCATTCTCATTTTCAGAATACTGTAAATCAGAAGCACAAATTGTCATTACAATCAAGTTGAGCGCTTCTCCTGAGACACCAGGATGTCAGCAATAAATCCTGGAAATTATTAAACTTAATATGTAGACAAATTTTTCTCTTACAGTTGGCTCATATTAAAAACATATTGAAGATCTTAAGACTTGTGATATTTACCTCTCTTTAATTCATACTCCAAGAACAAATACCATGATGGCTAGCTTTCATGGTACTAAAAGATACTATACAGAATCCTTGACAATGTTATTTTAAGGTGGAGGAGTGCGGGGCTTGAGGTAAGCAGGTGAACCCAATGAGAGAGTCCTTCAATCTTTACAGCTATGGAGTGTCACAAGAATTACCTTGAAAGGGCCCTCCCATTTAGGGGAAAAGGATAAGGGGTAATTGTCTGGAGAAGAGAGAAGTATCAGATCACCAATGTTGATAGGGAGTGGACCTGAGATAGTATGTGGCTGTGGTAGATGGTGGTCAGTAAAGTTCCATAGGAGGGAGCAGAGATGACAGAGTAAGGGAGTACGTCGGTGGTCAGGGAGGGGGGAGTTGTAAAAGGTGAGGGTCAGAACCAAATGTCCATACATGAGCTCAAAAAGTGAAATGAAAAGAGGTCACTTGGGGAGAGCCTTTATGCTGAAAAGGTCTAGCCATAGGAAGTTTACCCAACCTAGGTGAAGTTCGTTTGACAGTTTGACAAGGGTAGTTTTTAAGGACTGGTTAGTCCATTCTATCTTTCCTGAGTACTGAGGGTGGTGTGGAATATGAAAAGGAATGTGTTGAGGGTTTTAGATAGGGTTTGAGAAGTTTGGGAGGTGAATTGAGGACCATGGAGGGAGGCTGGGATTCCAAATTGATGGGATGACTTCATGAAGAAGATCAGAGACTGAGCTCTTTTTTGGTGGAGAGGAATGCTTCTACCTATCCTGAGATGGTGTCCACCCAAACCAGGAGGTACTTCACAACATCAGACGTTTGATAGTAGGCAAGTTGCCAGTCAATTCCAGGGAGGGAACCTCTAGCTTAGTGAGTGGGAAAAGGGGTCTATGATACCTGGAGTTGTGGTCTGACATCTGACCGACTTGCAAAATGTGTGTTTCTGCTGGCAGTCACACTCCGAACCGCACCGGGTCCACCCTGGAAGGCAAGCTGGGGAAGGAAGAAGAAAATAACCAGGCTAAGACAAGAGATCCTGATCAAATCCCAAGGTTTAATGAATTATTCAGTTTTTATAGCTTGGGAAAAAGCCCTTTCCCCCAGCCCCAGTCTTGGGGCTTAGTTCAGGTGCGAGCTGGTGGGTGGAACTTTAGGAAGGTGACTCTGGAGAATAAACTTATCAGAAGGAAGTGGAGCGCCAGCAGCTTTAACAAAGAGCCTGCTTGGCAGGTTGGGAGCCGAGTCAGTAGCTGAGAAAGCCTGTTTAGAGACTGGAAGAATGCTACCGCAAAAGGCTTTTAGGTTTTAAGAAACACAAGTGGTTGGCTGTAGGTGGGTTTTAACAAAGTAATTTAAGGCTTGGCCGTTAGAATGAAAGTGCAGGTAGAGATTAGAGAGTCTGACAAGAGTCTGTAGATGACAGAGAAGAAAGGGGTTGGGCTGTAAGCGTGTCCTGTGGTGGGTGAAACAAATCTAGGCCCCCAAGGGCTGTAGTTCTAGCTGCCTCACCAGCTCAGTTTTCCCTTGAATATAATAGAGACATCCATCTGCTGAGATTGGCACTGGACCATTGGAACAGCTGTGGGGAGACGGGAAGTTTTGGCTATGGTCATAATTTGGTTTGCAGATCCACTACTATGATGTGCCTGATGGCCAACACTATGTACTTCATAAGGAACCTAAGCTCTTTCCAGGTAACAGTGTAGAACAGGAGAATATGGAAAGCTCATTTAGAATCTGTATAGATGATTAGAGATTGTCTTAGGCCAATTACAAGGCACAGGTAAGAGCTATTAGTTTAGCCCATTGATTAGTGGTGTGGGCCTGGAGGGCCCATGTCTCAACCACTTCCTTATCTGACACTGTAGCATAGCCAGCTCATTGGGCTCCTTCATGTAAAAAGGAGATGCCATCTATATACCAGGTATAGATGGCCTGAGGCAATGTGCCTCTCTGTATGTGTGAGGGATGGGGTAATACCTTCGTTTGTCTAAGGCTTCAGTGTAGGAATAAAATAGGGAGTGGCAAGTGTTTGGTTGAGGAAGGTTTGAATTATTAAGATATAGGTATGATTAGAAAGCAAGTGTAGAGTCTATCACTTTCAGATGTTCATGGATGTTCCTGATGGCCAACACGATGTATTTCAAGTATAGAAAAATGCAAACTAAAACAGTAGAAAGTAAACAATCAGGTATCTATCTGGTATAGGGTGGTATGGAAAGGAGCTGGAAGTGACATTGAGAGGAACACAGTAGGCCTTCAGGGTGATATTGAAAGAAGCACAGTGGGCCTTTAGGGTGACACCTATATTTATTCTCTAATCATCATAAAGCTTGCCACAGACCAGGCTCAGTCAGCCCCCCTCAATCCATGGGAATCAGAGTCTCGGACAGATGGGCATAGAGTCGGAGAGAATTGACAGACAGACACAGACACGAGAGAGTGTGTTGGATCTGAATGTAATTTGTCAAATCGAGCATCAAACGTTTTATACAGAGGAAAATAGGGAAGTTAGGTGACACACCGGGCAAGGTACAGTGAGGTTACCGGATTCTTACATAAAACAGGGGAATGCAAACATGAAGGACTGGCAGGAAGCAGCTGGGATAAAATTCAATGTTAACAACTGTGATTAAAAGCAGCCCCACCTAAGGTCAGCTTAATCTTAGAAGCCAGAAGCAAGGCCCTTGCCATAGTTCCTATTCTAGTCTACTGTATAGTCCACCTTCCCCCTAGGCCATTGTAAATTCTTGTGTATGGGTGTAACTCAGCTATCCATAGTTCTAAGTACCTACTCTGGTTCCTCCCTAGGCCACAACCTTCCTTCTTCCTAGATAATGGTAAATTCCTGTGTAGGGCAGTGAGCTATCCATGTCCAGGGTCTGATCAAGGACTGACTGCCTAGGACTGGTGAAGAATCTAACTTAGTTATATGTCAAAAACTCAATCTTTAGAAGCACTTATAATAAAGCAATATTAAGGGAAAGCACACAGATCCGTTTACCAACTAAAGCAAGGACATTGGAGCATTCATTATACAGGATGCCATGGTTCCAGGAGACTAAGTTTCCGTGAACTTTTCACCTTGGGACAGCACCCAGGCTTTTCAGCCTGTCAGGCGGGTCACTACTGGAGTGGATGTAGCAAAAGCTGACATGACCTACCACTTACACATAAGAACTCTCCAATATGTGTTAAATATACAAGTTTCTGGTGTGCCTCATAACTCAATAAAGCCTTTGAAATAGTCGAGAATTCTGTTCTGTTTTGAGAAACCGTGTTATATTCATACTGCACCAAGCTCATTCTTCTGCTTCATCTTTCCACATCTTGTTTTCCCCATGCCCTATTCCCTGCTGCCTTGAAACTGACCATTTAGTTCTTCAAGACTTCATTCACCTTCTCACCTTGGTGACTGCATCTTCTCTGTTCTTGCACACTTGGTAACTGCCTCTCCTCTGTTCTCCCACAGTGAGCTCAGATGAAGAATAATAACTTACCTATATTATCTAGCAAACACTTTAAAAGAACATGTTAGGTTTTTACAGAGCAAGTCTTAACAATTAAAGAGATTAAGTAGCTGCTTGAATTAACACATAGAAGATATGAGTATATGGCAGCAAATGGAACACAGTGATCTCTGGTTTAAAAGCTTATAATACTAATAAATCACTAAAGATTCTGAGGTATTATATACATAATACAATATAATATAATCTTGTGGAGAATCTGAATAAATTCAAGTAGCTTTTGAAATCTAAGAGCAGCACCCAACTGAAAGCCAACGAGAAGCAAACAGCAGCATGGATAGCCATAAATTCTCAAAAGAGAAATGAGCTCGGAAAGCAGTTCTTGCCAGCATATGGGTAAAATCCTACCATGGCCACACCTGGATTCCACTGAACATTTGGGGTCCTTTAAGCAGGGAATCCAGCTAGGCAATCCATCCTTCCGAGTCTAAAGGAGGAAATAACTAAGACAGACTTGAAAGGAAGGCATTTTCCTTTTAAGTTTGTTCTGTGCTCTGCAGCAAGAGAAACCTGTCACAGTCACTTACTGCCGAGCAACATAGGGATCCTCGATAGCTTTTTCTTCATTTAGTAACTGATGGGCTCACACATCATTTTTATTTCCTTGCTTTAGAGTTTTTCGATTTGTAAAATGAGGTTTGACTACCCTTACACATTCTACTCTAAAATCCCCTGACACAGGATTGCATTTCACCATCTGTACATATTGTGATATATGTTAACCATGTGTCCTCCTCTCATCCAGACCCACTCCCATTTCTATGCTTTTCCCAGGAAATTGACCCCTAAGAGCTTTACCAGTGTGTTCTCAGCAGTGGGGTGGGAAGAGAGACAAAGGCAGCCTGATGGAGAGGGATGCCTGTGTCATTATGCCCTCACTTCTTACAAAGGTGTCATGTGTTAAAGAGGAAAAGGACAACAAATTTAGCTGAGGAAAGCGAAGAGTAGAGGCAAGAGGTATCACAAATGCAGCTGGGTACCCCACACATTCATACCATTGGACATCTGAGCTATGACTTCTATGAGAGAACTAGGTTAAAGAATTTTGTAGGACAGTGTCCAAATATACTACATCTGTGACCTTAGCAGAACAGAAAGACACCCTCTAACCTCTCTTCCTTCCCTTCTCTTTCTTTCTTTTTTTCTTTTTTCTTTCTTTTCCATGCACAAATACTGTTGCCAATAAATTTTATTTTCTCCTGTTTTGCTTTATCTTAGTTTGTTATTGTTCTTTAGAAGAAGAGGCAGAAAGAGTGTGGGTGTAGCTGGGAGGGGTGGTGGGGAGAATATCACACGAGTTGAGGGAGAGAAACTGCAATCAGGATACAGTGTATGAAAAAGTCCATTTTCAGTAAAATAAAACTAGAAAAAAGATAGCAATGTGTTAAAAATAAAATAAATTTCAAAAGCAGAGGGAGAAAAGTAAAAGAAAGAAGGTGAAGAAATATAAGGAAATGGGATGCCGAGGGCACTGGGTAGGGCAGGGACTGAGGGAGGGAGATCAAGCTTTATAAAAGAAAATCTAATTGCTGCCAGGGGTCACACCAGGCATATTCAAGGATCTTGTTCAGGTATTGAGACTACAAAGAGGTCATCACATCATGAAAATACTGGTGTCATGGCGAGGTTGATGCATTTATAACTTAGTAGTTCTATTTCCACAGTCTTTATTGACATGGGAACACCTGGGAGGCAGTGCATAGGTTTGAGGAAGCAGGTCACTTGGAAAATACTCTAATCTGGCAGGCCTTATCCCTAGCCCATCCTTTACTCTCTGGATGCTGAATTACAATAGGTGAAGTTTCTTTAGATAAACAGTCTATGTGGAAAGATCTACAGTAAGTGAGGACGTGCCAACAGGAGATGCAAGGGGGAAATGGAACTGTCCATGGAAGTAAACACACACATCAAGTTCTTATCAGTTTGCTCTGTGAGCCTAAGGCCTGCATTGGGCAGATTAACAACAGAGATGCAGGCATTAATAGTAGGTGAAAACAAACTCATGGAATCTAGAAATGAGAGCTAGGAGGGCTTGACATCAAGGCAATATGCTGGTTGGCTTCTTCTCTGACCCCTTTATATCCAACTCCAAGTCCAAGATGTCTTAACATAATTAATCCCCAAATCTGGACATCTCAAAATGTAGCAGTCAGATAGTAACAAGAAAGAGAAGATAATGAAGCTGGAAATATTAATTTAGTCTTCAGTTACCTCAGTAATTATGTGTGTGGTAGCCAGACATTATGATTGAAAATCATATTCATTATCTGCTTTATCTTTTCCAAGTTAGAAAAAAACAGGTGAAGATTTACATTTTAAATCAGAAGATAAGATTTTAGTTAAATGACAGATACTCCTATTTAAAGGATAAATATCACAGCATTCAAAAATCTTCATTCTTCCTAGTAGACTAGTGGTCCAAAGTACAGGCATATTCATACCTCGTCTTTTAAAAGAAAGATCAGTTGCTTAATATGATGTTTGATTTTAATTATCAATTTGATATAATCTAGAATCACCTTAGAAAATATTTTCAGTAAGTAATTGTTTAGATCAGGTTGACCTGTGAATATGTCTGTGGGGATTATTTAATTATGTTAATTGATGTATAAAGACCCAGCCCATTGTGAGTAGCACCATTCTTTAGGGAGGGGGATCCTGGGCTGTAAAAGTGTTGAAAACAAGCTGAATACTGGCATTCTCTGCTTTTGGGTGTGAATGTAGCTACTGCCTTTAAGCTCCCTGCTATGATGGACAGTGACAGAGAATTGTAAGCTAAGTTTTCTTCCATGACTTAATTTTTTAGGGGGGAGGGTCAGGGTAATTTATCACAGCAAGAGAAAGGGAATTAGGATATCTTTTGTCAATGAGATCTCACTCATATTAAATCAAGAGCTGAAATACTGCCAATATCTGACATCCATATATTTCATTAAAACAGATGAACTTTGAACCCAAACTTCTCTATTGTTTTATTACATTTTTCTTCAAGTTTGTAAAATCTAAATATTTTCAAGATATTAACCATCTATGAAAATTATAGTAAATTAATTCATGTTAAAATATGGAGTTAAGTGTACAAAAGTATATTTTTGCTTTCAAATATATATTTTTACTATATATTTAGTGAAGATATACTGGAATAAATTCACCATCTCCTTGTTTCAAAGTAAATGAGCACTTTCTAAATAATAAATATAGCTTTACATTGGTTATAAGGTTATTATGTAACCTTAAAAATAATTATTTTATTTTTAATTATGTGTGCATGTGCATGTGTGAGGGATTATATAACCTTTAATAATAACCTTTAATAATATTTTGGTTTTAGTTATATGCATAATATGCATATATGACTCTGTGTGTGTGTGTGTGTGTGTGTGTGTGTGTGTGTGTGTGTGTGTCTAAAATGAGGGCATCATTTCCCCTGGAGGCAATTGTGAGCTCACATGTAGCGGTACTAGCGGGTCCTCTTCATGTGCAGCAAGTGCTCTTAACTGCTAAGTCATTACTTCTTCCACATATTATGTGGTGTTTATAGGCTCTGTATTTTCCATGGATTTCATGTAGTCTCTCTCTAGATGAACTAGAAGACAAGCTTCTCCATTCGTAGTCTGTCATGATTCAGAGTAGATCTTCATTCTTTCTTCTTGCAAACCAAGAGTGGGCTATATTTAAAACCATACAGTTTAAACTGGTATCTTTATCCATGGCAATGTGTATATTCAGTAGACACTACCTTTTAGCAGCTCAGAGTCAATTAATACGATGTTCAAAGATCTATATAGCAGTCAGCCCTGAGTAACAAGCCATACTGAATACACACATCCCAGAAGAACATGAAGTAGCTCAGTAAACCAAGTTCAAGGCATTTCTCTTTAGTCTTCACAGGTTAGGGTTATGATCATGCCATGGAGTAAGTGGTTGTCAGAAACCTGAGGGTTAATTTTGGAGTTTTAGATTCACTAATGCCACTGTTTCATACTCTTGCAGCCAGTCTGTGACTTCCTGGTTGCTAAAGCAGTTGGTCTAGCGTCTAATAACATACCACCTAAAGCCTAAAGGTTACTTCGTCACTTCAAGCAGCTTGGGAAGGTTGCTGTGCTGGCAAAATAGCGGATTACATTTCACAAGCATGCAAGGGAAGAAAGGACTAAAGTGCTAATTAAATCGGAAGTGCATAAATTCCAGGAATGATAAATACATAGGATAATGTGGTCATTGCAAATGTCAACCTCATTTGCACTGAACTTCTAAAACTTTTAATAATGCCTTAATTTGTCACCTTATGGAAAACTGAAGGTCCACTTTTACCGAAGGTCATGTACCAGCCCAGTTGCAGACTCGACTATCACACACACTATCACACACTTACACTAGAGAGTGCCGTGTGAACAGCCCAGTCAGCAGGCCACATTTCCATGCCTTTCACCCAGCATGGTGCTAGAGCAGAAATTAATCACTGCTCAGCTGTGTCCAGTGGCTTTTATGTCTGTATGAGTTCTCCTCTGTGTTTTTATCCGGTTTCTTTTTCTATTTGATTTTCGAGGTCACCTTTGGTTTAAGGTGAAATACGAAGTTTGGTATTAAAATATGACTAGGTGATATTGGAGTATCAAGCTATAATAGCTAAATTCGGAGTCACCTTTCCCTGCCATTTTTAAAATTAACTGTCAAAAACTATCATGAGAGAAATAACTTGCAAGTATCCTCATCTTTTGGATAAAAGAAGATATTAAGTGAGTTTATTGCATCCAATTGTGAAGCATGACAAACATCTATCACTTCTTATTTTCAACAGGGATCCTTCCTTGTACTTATAATCTCTCACCGTAGAGACGGTTTAGACTTCATCAGAAGTTTTTGCCATTTAGTTTCTTTGAATTGAAACGGGGAACAAACCCTTTTTTAATAATTTTCAGAATAGCTATTCTTCCAGACGGAAGCTTGCGGATCCTAAATGCTTCTAAAGCAGATGAGGGGAAGTACATTTGCCAAGGGGTGAACATCTTCGGTTCAGCAGAGATCATAGCTTCCCTGTCTGTCAAAGGTAAGAGAAAATGAAAGCATGCCTGACGCTTTACAGCTTTGGCTCCCTAGCCTTATCATCAGAAAAAAAATAATAAGTAAAGTAAATACAATGTGTGTATACATGTGTTTTCATTGATTGGCATGAATGACTTAGTTTTAAAGGTTGTTAGAAACACAGAAGTAACACAAAATTCCACTTCCATCATTAAAAGACTAGAAACAGAAATGGGAACAATGGCTCCCAACTTTGACCCCAGTATTTGCACTGAAACTTTTTAGTTATAAAACTCCATTTATATCAAACACTACTGGTACCCAACCCCGTGGCCCAGTCTTGTCTGTTCCCACCTGTGATAAGGTTCCCATCTTCTGATAAGGTAATGATGGATTCACAAACATTTTATCAATGGTAAATATTCTTCCTTAACCGTGAATGAAGTGAGAAATTCAGTTACTCAGAAATTGTCTGTCCCCACAACCCTTCAGTTACAGCACATTGTGTTTACCTGTCCTGTCTGACAAAGCCATGATTTAGAGTCATAAGCACAGTGTGACCTCAGAGGTCATACTTAATCTTATAGTGTCACACTTGCCCTCCACTTGCATTTTTCTCGGAACTGCTCTAAGGGAGGATAGGCATGAAAAGACCCCATAGGTAGCCAGAAGCTGAGTTTTCTTGTGAGAGTGCCGCCACAATGAAAGAGTATAGAAGAAAAGGAAGCTCAGGGTACACGGCTTGCCTATGTCTTTCCCTGTCCACGCTAGAACTCCTGGGGGGAGAGGAAAGAGAAAACAAAAGTCTATCTCCATCCCGGCTTTACTTTATTCACAACACATCATATCAGTTATTTAACCTTAATGTTTGGTTGTATGACTGATACCACTTTATTGGTTCAAGGTTCCTCTAAGACCATAAAGATAATATTAAAATGTCAGTTTTTTGAAATTCAATTTGTCACTAGTAAGCAGTTTGAATACTGTTGCTGAACTAAAACCATGACCACTTAGCCTTTTAAAGGTTTTGTGTATGTAAACCACAAAGCATCAATAATGATATTTTATAATTATACAGACAGTGACTCTTCTAACCCTCCTCAGATCATAGAGGGTTTTATCCAGCACAAAGCAAGTCCTTGTCCCGCGCTACCTTCTCGCCAGCAAGAAATGACGCGGCACACAAACAGGATCCTTCT
>NC_034599.1:5743726-5792350 GCF_900095145.1 Mus pahari | reverse complement strand
AATCTACCCAGCACATGCGCAGCTGCCTTGTTTGTTTGTTAGAGCACAGGACATCAGCGCTATCTAGTAATGGCGAATGTGAGGGCGGCTCCCCACAAGTCCTATCTGGTAACATTACATTTTTAGCTTATTGAAATAGTATGGGAGAGAGTCCTCGCATTTTAAGTTGTAATACATTATAAAAACAAATCTCCCATGTGTTCTATGAGTATAGGTTCCTTCATTTGCGTATCTATTAAACGATCAGACAGGCTCCAGATTCTCCTTTTTCCCCATGGGGCCAAAAGTTGCTTCTAGCTGTTATACATTTTATTTTACATGGGTAGATGTTTTGTCCACATGTGTGTATGTGTACGACATGCATGCCTGGTACCCATAGCTGTAAGAAAAGGATATCATATTCCCTAGAACACTGTTACAGTTATGAGCTTTTCTTGGAACTGAACCTGGGACTCTGAAAGAATAGCAAGTGCTCCTCATTATGTAACTTGTCTGGTCCTTGATTCTAGTTTTAGAATCATTTATCATTTTGCTCAAGTTAAATCCCAATCAAAATACAAAGTTCAAGATCATTAATCCCTTAGATAGAGTAAAATGTGCAGCTGCCAAAAGAACAAAACCCTAATATTTGAGTTTGATGATGTAGTTGAAGATATAAAATCAAAATCTGTTGCAACTGTACATGTTTTATGTTTAAGCTTTTTCTACTGTTTGAGAGGATAAGAGGTGTATGGAGTTGATTATATTACTGCATGTGTTTTTATCCCCAATAGAACCTACAAGGATAGAGCTTACTCCTAAAAGAACAGAGTTAACTGTTGGAGAGAGCATTGTCCTCAACTGTAAAGCTATCCACGACTCCAGTTTGGACGTCACTTTCTACTGGACACTAAAAGGACAACCTATTGACTTTGAGAAAGAAGGCGGACATTTTGAAAGCATCAGGGCTGTAAGTTTACATACTTTTGCTTCTTTGCTTCTTGAGTAGTAATTTTACATGTTTTGACTTAAACATAAAAATGTTTCATTTATGAAAGGTCAAGAAAACATAGAGAAAAATCCCATGTAATTAAAACAATGACTTATTTTCTGCTATAAATTGAAAGTAGCATTTCAAGCTCCAGCAGGAATTCTGCAGTTTATTTATATGTGAGTCTGGTTTTGTTTGTTTGTTTGTTTTGTTTTCGCCCTTGCTATATTAGTTTAAGGATAACATTGCTATTTTCGTGTTGTTTTGAGAAGTTGTATTGCTACATAAAGAAGCTACTCTCCTCTTTAAAGAAGTGTTAACAGTAACTATAATGTAGGAAATAAGTGAGTCTGTCTTGTTACTTAAGAAATAGTAGCTTCTGGAAGCTCATCAATTGCTCCTTCGCTATTGAGATTGTATCTGCAACCCATAGTCAAACATATTCCCCAGTTTCCAATAAATATTCATAGACATGAATGTGTCTTATCTGTGCAATCTCTGTATTTTAGTGATATTGAATGTTACATATGTGTACGGTAAGTGACCACATGGAGAGAGAAATCTTATGCACGGCATAGTGCAGACCACCCCAGTTTCTGAACTACATAAAGAAGGAAGAGAAGGTCCCTGATCCATGGACTCATTGAGACAAAGAACAACTTAGTGCCAGAGGGAGAAAGATCATAGAACATATGATGAAGGCAGTGATGTAGGCTAGACTTATTTTCTATAATAACTGGCAAGTTTGGCTCAACTAGATTTCTACCTAAGAATATAATCTAAAATGTTATTGTGGATATCAGGGTAGCTTTGTTTTTTATTAAACATATTTTGAGAAACATCAGGAAGCTATAATGATAATGAATCTAAATGGTTAAAACAACTTTGTTTTGGACTTAGCATAAAGATTCTGTGATATGATAAAAAGAAAAAGTCTTAGACCACAAGTTGTAAATTCATTGAATGAAGTCCTTGTCAACCACAGGCACTTCCTTTAACCTCCTTCTCACAACAGAAAGGGAAAATCTGGACCAGATAACTTCTGAGCTCCTTCCTGATTTAGACTTCCATCGTATCCTTTCATGTAGAAAGAGGAAATGGCTGTTATTGCATTTGTCAGTATGACCCAAGTTAAACATGTTCTTCCAAATTATCCTAGTTTACTTTGCAGCTAAAAGGAAAAAAAAAGATATGTATAAAGCTCTTGCCAACTGAATTATTAATCATTTCAATGAGTAAGTAGTGATATTGACTAAGTTGTGTATAAAATATTTAGATTGTGTCCAATTTATTATTTTAAAACTTACATGGGTTTTTCTGTCCATTGACTTAATTTTTCTCTATAAGATTTTTATCTCATAATTAAACAGAACCAAAAATTATTAGATATACAACAAAAATAAACTGATAAAAGTATATCTTCTCAAGATTAGGTTTAAATATTTAAATATTCATTTTCACCAATAAAATATATAAAGTAAAAATATATCTGAAATCTTCAATAACTTTCTATATAGAAATATGTCCTACATTTTAAATAGCAAGAGGGAAATTGATTTTGAAACATTAAAAGATAAAGGAATTTTTATTGTTGCTTCTAAGGTATGACCATTTTGGGCTGATATTAGTTCTATAAATTAGTATCTTTGATTTTTTTCACAAATGACTATCTTTTTATGAAGAGGTCAAAATCCTTTTTTTCTATAACAACCTGATTCATAGCTACAAGCCATATTAAAATTAATCTTTCAGTGAAAAATGCTCTAGCTTTAAGGCAATATAAGACTTGTGGTTTTAGCACATTTGAAGTGATTTCTAGAAATATGTGTGTGCTTAAAATATTTTGTAACAGGGAATCTGGGAAGTATAAAAAGGATGGCTTACTAGGTATTTTAAACCCTGGCAGGTATCAAGAATATAGGCTGCATAGTACACCACTGTTTGACTAGAAAAAAACTGAGAGAGGGAGAGAGAGAGGGAGAGAGAGAATAGGATGAGGTTCCTTCTGACCTTGCTGCCACTCAGATCCATGTCTAGATGGTCACAGTGCTCTAGAGTAAGAAATGGGGCTGTTAGCAGGAAGAGGCCCTGTAAGTTGTTGCTTCTACTCAAGTGTCAGAGGAGAGACTGAAATTCAAGGGTGCAGGAAGAAAAGTATCGTTAGTTAAGACCTACTCTGATCTCTGAACTCATGACACAGGAGTGGTATGCAGCTGGAACATTGAGGTATGTAGGGGTCAAAAAGCCTACCATTGTACCAGGGACAACAGAGGACATCCTTGTCTGAGGATCTGGATGTTTCCAGCTGTACTAGAATTACTGATGCTGCCAATGGAGACATAAGGGCAGGGTTGAGGACAGTGAGTTAGAAAAGTATAGTATAGGGTAAAATGAATTAACCAAATCTCCAGAGTGAAGAGTCAGAAAATATCCAGAACTAATATTCAGCATTTCAGAAGATTATAACAATGGTCCTAACTCTCCAACTAATTCATTTATGAGTTCTATAATTTTTTGTATTGGTTTGTAAGTAAAAGTCCATAAATACCTGTGTAGGGCTTTTGTAAAACATCTGCATATATTGTGGCCTTGGGACTGCATTTCAAAGGACTAAAAAGAAAAAGATGAGATTATGTCAAGTCCACAAAAAATAACATAATTGACCTGACAGCTATGAAATGCTTTTGTTTGCTTTTCTTCTTTCCTGAGGATTTGTTTTACAAACATGGCAAACTGGCTTATTTTGAGTGAGTCTCTTACCAAACACATCATTAGAAGGAGCCAAGCAATCTATTCATAAATGTTCCATCTGATTCTACCCAATCTTTTTTGGGCAAATGATATGACTCTATATTGACTAGCGAAAATTAGTGAATATATTATTTTTTAAAATATTCAATATTGTAAGCTAAGTGACATTGCTGACCTACAGTTTAAATATAGTCCTTCACCCTCAAAAGAGCACAAATGCAACAAGGTGAGAACAGATCTGTTATAACACGTGGATATGAAGCAGAGAGAGTTGCTTTGTGAAAAGCTGCTGAGTGGGCAGGATTTCACTAGGTGCCTACAAAACATGCATCATTTCAAAGAATAAACATGTCAAGTAATAGCAGAAAGGCAGAATGGGTTATAGCATGTCTTAGAAGCAAAGAGGAAAGAACCAGTGCTCTAGACAGCACAGTGAAGACTTGTAGTACACAAAAGGTCAATACTAGATGAGTAACTTGAAGAGAAAGTAGCAACAACAACATTTTTGGAAGTATTGCTTCCTAAGCTCTACAGATTGTGTTGTGCACTGAATGTGGGTGAGAATTATGTGGCTCAGATTTGGTTTGGGGAAAGATAATCTTCTACCAGTGTAGACCAGTGACTGAATAGTTGTTAATTTATATCCAATTCAGACTGGCCACGTAAAAGTTACAGGGAAGTAACAGGCAAGGATTATCTACAAATAACCATGTTCGTGCCAAATAAAAATATTACTGAGACATGGTTCCCATTAGTCAGCAGTCTCCAGAAATCTCTACTCTTAGGCTGTTTGAATAGCACCTGTCATTGTCATATGAATCCAGAGTTTTAGTCTCCATTGACAAGTATAGGAGACACATACTCTTCTGGACACTTAAAAATATCAACTGCCAATCTTGTATCCCAGGTCTCTCAGAGACCAGTCTGTACAAGAGAGCATGTGGGCCATGGAAGCAGCAGAGCTTCTTGGAAAGGGTCCCTTTGGGCCTTCATCCTCAGCCAGGAGGCATAACAGAGCACCAGACCTCTGTGTACCTTCCCCTCCAGAGGAGAGTTGGTGTCCAGGGAAGGCTCTGATCCCAGGAATCAGGTGAGATTGCCGTCTTGTATCCTCGGTCTCACAGAGACCAGTCCATGCAGGAGAGCACATAGGCCCCAGAAGCAACAGAGCTTCCTAGAAAGGGCTACTTCAGGCCTTCATCCTCACTCAAGAGGCAGAGCCAGATCTCTGTGCACCTTCCCTGCCAGAGGAGAGCTTGTCTGCAGAGAGTGCTCTGACCACTGGGACTCAGTAGAGAGTTGGACTCACAGGAGTGCTGACAGAGGCTAAAAGAATTACAGGAGGAACAAGCTTCAGCCAGAGACAGCCAGAACATCTAAAACCAGAGATTACCAAATGGTGAAAGGCAAACGTAAGAATCTTACTAACAGAAACCAAGACTGCTCCAGATCATCAGAACCCGGTACAACCACCACAGCAAATCCTGGATACCCCAAAACACCCGAAAAGCAAGATTAGGATTTAAAATCATATCTCATGATGCTGGTAGAGGATTTTAAGAAGGGAATTAATAGCTCACTTAAAGAAATACAAGAGAACACTGCTAAACAAGTAGAAGTCCTTAAAGAGGAAGCACAAAAATCCCTTAAAGAATTAAAGGAAAACACAACCAAACAGGTGATGGGATTGAAAAAAACCATCCAAGATCTAAAAATGGAAGAAGAAACAATAAAGAAAACCCAAAGGGAGACAACTCTATAGATAGAAATCCTAGGAAAGAAATCAGGAACCATAGATGCAAGCATCAGCAACAGAATACAAGAGATGGAAGCGAGAATCTCAGGTGTAGAAGATTCCATAGAAAACATGGACACAACAATCAAAGAAAATGCAAAATACAAAAAGACCCTAACTCAAAACATCCAGGAAATCCAGGACACAATGAGAAGACCAAACCTATGGATAATAGGTATAGATGAGAATGAAGATTTTCAACTTAAAGGGCCAGTAAATATCTTCAACAAAATTATAGAAGAAAGATTCCCTAACATAAAGAAAGCCATGCTCATAAACATATAAGGAGCCTACAGAACTCCAAATAGCCTGGACCAGAAAAGAAATTCCTCTTGACACATAATAATCAGAACAACAAATGCACTAAATAAAGTCAGAATATTAAAAGCAGTAAGAGCAAAAAGTCAACTAACATATAAAGGCAGGTCTATTAGAATTACACCAGACTTCTCACCAGAAACTACAAAAGCCAGAAGAACCTGGACAGATGTTAAACAGACCCTAAGAGAACACAAATGACAGTCCAGGGTACTATACCCAGCAAAACTCTCAATTAACATAGAGGGAGAAACCAAAGTATTCCATGACAAAACCAAATTCATACAATATATTTCCACGAATCCAGCCCTTCAAAGGATAATAAAAGGAAAACTCCGACATAAGGAGGGAAACTACACCCAAGAAAAAGCAGGAAAGTAATCCTTCAACAAACCTAAAAGAAGATAGCTGGAAAAACAAAATCCCAACTATAACATCAAAAATAACAGGAAGCAACAATTACTCGTCCTTAATATCTTTTAATATCAATGGACTCAATTCCCCAATTAAAAAACATAGACTAACAGACTGGCTACATAAACAGGACCCAACATTTTGCTGCATACAGGAAACCAACCTCAGGACAAAGACAGACACTACCTCAGAGTAAGAGGCTGGAAAACAATTTTCCATGCAAATGGTCTCAAGAAACAAGCTGGAGAAGCCATTCTAATATCAAATAAAATCGACTTCCAACCCAAAGTTATCAAAAAAGGCAAGGAGGGGCACTTCATACTCATCAAAGGTAAAATCTTCCAAGATGAACTCTCAATCCTGAATATCTATGCTCCAAATGCAAGGGCATCCACATTCATTAAAAAAACTTTAGTGAAGCTTAAAGCACATATTGCACCTCACACAATAATAGTGGGAGACTTCAACACCCCACTCTCATCAATGGACAGATCCTGGAAACAGAAACTAAACAGAGACACATTGAAACTAAGAGAAGTTATGAAACAAATAGATTTAACAGATATCTACAGAACATTTTATCCTAAAACCAAAGGATATACCTTCTTCTCAGTACCTCATGTCACTTTCTCCAAAACTGACCATATAATTGGTTCCAAAACAGGCCTCAACAGGTACAAAAATACTGAAGTTATCCCATGCATCCTAACAGATCACCATGGACTAAGGCTGATCTTCAATAACAACATAAATAATAGAAAACTAACATTCATGTGTAAGCTGAGCAACTTGGTCAAGGAACAAATAAAGACATTGAAGACTTTTTAGAGTTTAAAGAACATGAAGCCACAATATACCCAATCTTACAGAACACAATGAAAGCAGTCCTAAGAGGAAAACACATAGCTCCGAGTGCCTCCAAAAAGAAACAAGAGAGAGCATACACTAGCAGCTTGATAGCACACCTAAAAGCTCTAGAACAAAAGGAAGCAAATTCACCATAAAGGAGAAGATGGCAGGAAATAATCAAACTAGGGTCTGAAATCAACCAAGTGTAAACAAAAAGACCTATACAAAGTATCAACCAAACCAGGAGCTGGTTCTTTGAGAAAATCAACAAGATAGTTAAACCCTTAGCCAGACTAACTAGAGGGCACAGGGACAGTATCCTAATAAACAAAATCAGAAATGAAAAGGAAAACATAACAACCGAACCTGAGGAAATCCAAAACATCATCAGATCCTACTACAAAAGGCTATACTCAACAAAACTGGATAACCTGGGTGAAATGGACAATTTTTCTAGACAGATACCAGATACCAAAATTAAACAGGATCAGACTAACGATCTATACAGTCCCATATCCCCTAAAGAAATAGAAGCAGTCATTAATAGTCTCCCAACCAAAAAATGCCCAGGACCCGATGGGTTCAGTGCAGAGTTCTACAGACCTTCAAAGAAGACGTAATTCCAACTCTCCTCAAACTATTGCACAAAATAGAAACATAAGATACTCTACCCAATTTGTTCTGTGAAGCCACAATTCCTCTGATACCTAAACCACATAAAGGCCCAGCAAAGAAAGAAAACTTCAGAACAATTTCTCTCATAAATATTGATGCAAAAATACTGAATAAATTTCTCGCAAAAAGAATCCAAGATCACATCAAAATGATCATCCATCATCATTAAGTAGGCTTCATCTCAGGGATACAGCAATGGTTTAATATACAGAAATCTATCAATGCAATCCACTATATAAACAAACTCAAAAACAAAAACCACATTATCATTTCATTAGATGCTGAGAAAGCATTTGACAAAATGCAACACCCACTCATGATAAAAGTCTTGGAAAGCTCAAAAAACATAAAATTCCTTGGTGTGACTCTAACTAAGGAATTGAAAGATCTGTATGACAAGAACTTCAAGTCTCGGAAGAAAGAAATTGAAGAAGATTTCAGAAGATGGAAAGCTCTCCCATGCTCATGGATTGGCAGGATTAATATAGTAAAAATGGCTATCTTGCCAAAAGCAAAGAATTCTCGACTGAGGAATACCGAAGGGCTGAGATGCACCTGAAAAAAATGTTCAACATGCTTAATCATCAGGGAAATGCAAATCAAAATAATCCTGAGATTCCATCTCACACCAGTCAGAATGTCTAAGATCAAAAATTCAGGTGACAGCAGATGCTGGCGAGAATGTGGGGAAAGAGGAACACTCCTCCATTGCTGGTGAGATTGCAAGCTGGTACAACCACTCTGGAAATCAGTCTGGCAGTTCCTCAGAATATCGGACATAGTACTACCAGAAGTTCCAGCAATTCCTCTCCTGGGCATATACCCAGAAGATGTTGCAGCTGGTAATAAGGACACATGCTCTATTATGTTCATAGCATTCTTTTTTATAATAGCCAGAAGCTGGAAAGAACCCAGATGTACCTGAACAGAGGAATGGATACAAAAATGTAGTGCATTTACACAATGGAGTATGCAGCTATTAAAAACAATGAATTTATAAAATCCTTAGGCAAATGGATGGATCCTGAGTGAGGTAACCCAATCACAAAAGAACACACATGATATGCACGTAGCCCAGAAAATTAGAATACCTAAGATACAATTTGCAAAACACAAGAAAATCAAGAAGGAAGACCAAAGAGTGGATACTTCATTCCTCCTTAGAATAGGGAACAAAATACCCATGGAAGGAGTTACAGAGAGAAAGTTTGGAGCTGAGAGGAAAGGATGGATCATCCAGAGACTGCCCCACCCAGAGATCCATCCCATAATCAGCCACCAAACGCAGACACTATTGCACATGCCAGAAAGATTTTGCTGAAGGGACCTTGATATAGCTGTCTCATGTGAGGCTATGCCAGTGCCTGGCAAATATAGAAGTGGATGTTCATAGTCACCTATTGTATGGAACACAGAGTCCCCAATGGAGAAGCTAGAGAAAGTACCCAAAGAGCTATAAGGCTCTGCAACCCTATAGGTGGAACAACAATATGAACTAACCAGTAACCCCAGAGCTCCTGTCTCTAGCTACATATGTAGCAGAAGATGGCCTAATTGGACATTCTCGGAAAAGAGGCCCCTTGGTCCTGCAAACTTTATATGGCCCAGTATAGGGGAATGCCAGGGCCAAGAAGTGGGGGTGGGTGGGTAGGAGATCAGGTTCAGGGTAGGGTATAGGGGACTTTGGGGATAGCATTTGAAATGTTAATGAAGAAAATGTCTAATAAAAAAATTGAAAAAACAAAACAAACAAAAAAACAAATGGCATACAGAGCTAAACAAAGAATTCTCAACTGAGGAATACTGAAGGACTGAGAAGCACCTGAAAAAAATGTTCAGCATCCTTTATCTTCTGGGAAATGCAAATCAAAACAACACTAAGATTCCACCTCACACCAGTCAGAATGGCTAAGATCAAAACTTTAGGTGACATCAGATGCTGACGAGGATGTGGAGAAAGAGGAACACTCCTCCATTGCTGGTGAGATTGCAAGCTGGTACAACCACTCTGAAAAATCAGTCCAGCAGTTCCTCAGAAAATTAGACATAGTACTACAGGAAGATCCAGCAATACCTCTCCTGGGCATGTACCCATAAGATGTGCCAACTGGTAATAAGGATATATGCTCCATTATGTTCATAGCAGCCTTTTAAAATAATAGACAGAAGCTAGAAAGAACCCAAATGTCCCTCAACTGAGTAATGGATACAGAAAATGTGGTGTATTTACATAATGGAGTACTATGCAACTATTAAAAACAATGAATTTATGAAATTCTTAGGCAAATGGATGGGTCTGGAGGATATCATCCTGAGCGAGGTAAGCCAATCACAAAAGAACACACATGATATAAACTCACTGGTAAATGGATATTAGCCCATAAAATTAGACTACCCAAGATATAGTTTACAAAACACATGAATCTCAAGAAGAAGGAAGGCCAAAGTGTGGATACTGCATTCCTTCTTAGAATGGAGAATAAAATACCTATGGAAGGAGTTACAGAGACAAAGTTCAGAGCTGAGAAGGAAGGAACGGCCATCCAGGACTGCCCCATCCATGGATCCATCCCATAAACAACAATCAAACCCTGACACTATTGCATATGCCAGAAAGATTTTGCTGAAAGGACCCTGATATAGTTGTCTCTTGTGAGGCTATGCCAGTGCCTGGCAAACACAGAAGTGGATGCTCACAGTCAGCTATTGGATGGAAAACAGGGCCTCCAATGGAGGAGCTAGAGAAAGTANCCAAGGAGCTGAAGGGGGCTGCAACCCTGTAGGTGGAGCAACAATATGAACTAACCAGTACCCTCAGAGCTCGTGTCTCTAGCTGCATATGTAGCAGAAGATGACCTAGTTGACCATCAACGGGAGGAGAGGCCCTTGGTGTTGTGAAGATCATATGCCCCACAACAGGGGAATGCCAGGGCCAGGAATTGAGAGTGAGTGGGTTTGGGAGCAGGTGGGGGGAGCGTATAGGGCACTATATGTAGGAAAAGTAGAGCGTATAGGAAAGTAGAAAAGTGGATAGCATTTGAAATGTAAATGAAGAAAATAGCCAATAAAAAAGAATAAAACTTTCCACTACCTCATTAGAAACCATAACAAATGTCAATCTCCTAAGTCATAAGTAACTACAGCACCGACAAGCACAGCACCGAGGAGCACGGCGCCGCCGAGGAGCATAGCACCGACAAGCACAGCGCCGAAAAGCACAGCGCTGAGGAGCACAGCGCAGAGGAGCATAGAGCCGAGGAGCATGGCGCCGAGGAGCACGGCGCTGAGGAGCATAGCTCCGAAAAGCTCAGCAGCCCATAACCTTCTGGACTGTGATTTGCCAGCTGTAATTTGGAGAAAAGAAATTGTCTCAGGGTTGGTATCAGGATAGTTGTCTAAAGAGCCCCCATCTCCATTGTGGAGTCTGTAATGTGACTTCCTAAGTTGAAACTGAAAGTATGGCCTAGGCAGAGTGAGCACTTTGCTTGGCAATCTTTCCCTCTACCTACTTCTTTGGTGCTGTCAAGTACAGAAAGCAAAATCATAGAAAGGCAGGATATAGACTATGTTCTCTCTCTCTCTCTCTCTCTCTCTCTCTCTCTCTCTCTTCTCTCTCTCTGGTCACACCTTTCCACGCTGTGTAAGTGAATGTTAAATTGGAATCACAAGTGTTAAAGTCTTTATTCTTCCAAACCATAGAAGTATATTGACTCTGGCTCTGCTTTACAAAGTTTATTCTCACCGTATTCTTTGCCTGCCTAATGTGTTTCCAACTCTTGTCTAAACACATGAGAAATAAAAATAAAATCATTGAACCCATGCTTTAGAAAAGATACAGATCCTGTAGATCATTAAGTAATTCAAGGACAAAATGACATTAAAAAATAAAACACACACACACACACACACACATACACACACATACACACACACACACACACACACACACACACACACACACTGATGACAAGTCATGTGGGTATATGCATATAACCCTAGCACTCAAGAGCTGGGGCTGGAGAGATATACATTGGAGGACTGCCTCTGTCATTTACTGAGATGTTATTTGAAGAATTGTAAGAAAATTAATTGCTAATTTTTATCATAGTCAAACGATGTTGGAAACCTGACAAAGATTAATATGACCTTTTGTTCTTTTAGAGATAAATAAGAAAATTAACTCTTTATTATTCACCAGTCACTAAGCTGTAAAAATATTATTGATTCTCATAAACTATATTAATTAATGTTACTTAAAGCTTAAAGGTCAGGATTCGACAGAGAATAAAATCAAGATGGGAGAAGGGAAACTGCATCTGTGTTGGGCAAGGACTCGGGATGACTGTACTTGGCTAAGTAGTACATGCTGTTCTTTGGGTATTAATGTGTGTGCTGACCCTTCAACAATAAAGAAATCATACACTTCCAAGGGAGCCATTCCATTATCAGTTAGACCGGAATGTCAGTGAACTGGAGAGGGTTTTACTTCACTTTATTTTTCTCTCATTTTTAAAAGTAGTTCTTTGAGAATATCATACAACATGTTTCGCTCATATGAACTCCCTCTCCCTACTCCTCCTAGATCCACATTTTCCTATACACCCAACTGTGTATACTCGGTTTTAATTTGTTTTTTTTTTTTTTTCTCACTAAGTCCAGTTTGTGCTGCCTATATATTCCTTATTATGAAACATAATCAACCTACCAGTCCTTCTGTTCCCACAGTTACAGATTGCCAGAGCTCCTTAGCTAGATGTGGTGCTGAGACAAGTGAGTTTAATAACCCCCTTTCCAAGTCTTAAGAATCATAAGCACGTCTAATTTATACCCATGAGTTTTACACAGTTGTAGATGAATAGAAGGAAGCCAGGATATAAAACCCAGTAATGCCTAGAAGGTTTGCCTCAGACAAAATCTTTTACTATTACAGATGCCTACAGATACCTATGCTCTTAGTTTATCTTTGGAGAATGACTTTCCTGAGGAGTCAGAGTTTCAGAACAGAATGATTGTGTGATGGGATCATTCCATTTCTGAGATGTACAACTAGAACAAAAGTCAGTGAGCTTCTCAGATACACTGTTGAGGACTGCAGGGCATTAGGAGGGACCTAAGGCTTCTACTGCAGCCTCATGATCAAATCCACATGAGGACGTCCTGGAGGACTGCACCATCCAACAGCACACTAGCAGACCTGTAGCAATCAGTTACCTGTAGCAGACCTAGTTCAAGGCACACATTGTCTCTGACTCATTCTGGCCATTAGCAATATGCAAATTTCTGTTCTCTTCGACAAGTTCTTGACTGTTACATATTTGCTTCATGCTAGCTTCATCCCATCCCCTATAAAGTGTTTAAATAGAACAGGACATGAAGTAACCACCAACCAAAGTTCTAGGGAGCTGACATGGACACTGGGCATTTCTAAAGGCCACAAGGGGCAGAGTCTATCCTTTCCTCCTTTGTTAAGATGTAGTGCCTTGTCAGTCCCCTCCTCCCCTCAGAACAGTACAAAATAGTAGGGTCCATCTGTTTGAGTGCATATGAATATTTACTGAGATCACATATTAGCATCTGCTACTTCAATCTATGACTCTACAAATTACTTATTTAGAACTGAAAATGAAAGTAGAGTCTACCACATGGCTTTATTACTTCTTTTAATCCCTGCGCACCAAAGATGCTCCAGCAGTTCTTGTTAAGGAACACACAAAAATGTGGCATGACTTGTTTTCTCAGTTTCACCACTCTCTTATTTCAGAAGTTCTAATGTCATCAATACTAAAAATAGTTTCCTTTAGAACCTTATCCCATTCAGAATAATTTGCTTCCATTTTCCCTTTCTTGCTCATAACTAATTTTGAGTAAAAAGAAAAAAAAATCCTTCAAACACAGTTTGGAGTTCAATGAAATGTTAACCTCTGAAACAGTCTATAAATAGAACATGGTCCTTTAATTTTCAATATGTGATCTGTCGAGAGCATTACAGGCAGGATCTCAGTAAGACAATAGCACCAGGCTGATGATATAGAACATTCTACCTAGAAGACAGGCTGTGATGCATCAATTTTAATTTTTTTTCAAATTTGATAAAATGTGATGCTAAATTCATCATATAGAACAAGGTTGACTTAGTCAACCAATTAAAAAAATTGCACACATATTTTTCACTTAACTACAGTTCACCTGAGCCAGAGAGATAACATGGTGGGTAAAAAAATCCATCCGGTTCAAACATGAGCACCTGAGTACAGACAAAGTTAAACCAAACACAAACAAACAAACAAACAAACAAAAACATGAAAAGTAAACAAAAACTTCAAAAACAACAAGAAGAAACTCTAACAGGCATGAATGCACACAGCTAAATTCACAGCATTGGATGAGTGCACAGTCAAGAGTGAAGAGGACTGCCACCACCTTAGCTGACAGTGGCCAGCTCCAGGTTCATAAAGACTCTGTCTAAATGCAGTAAGTGTGATAGGGCAGGGCACACAATGTCCTCCACTGGCCTGCACAAGCATTCACATGAGCAAGTACACACATATATACAGACAGAGAGATGGCATACTCACATGTACACACATGCAAACACATGAATAAATAAATATATTCCACCAAAATAGAACCCCAAGTATTGTATTATTCCAAGTGTCTTTGTTAATTTATAGCCATAAGTTCTGATGATTTTGTCATTATGATATCTTGTCATAGCACTGCATATAATGTGAATAGTTACTGGTAACTCTGCAATGTTTTAGTTTTTAGTTTTGTTTGTTTGGTTCTAGTACAGAGTGGAAATCAAGCTTTCTAGCGTGAAAGAAAATCCTACCTGTAGACATTGATGGCCTTGGTCCTGTGGTTTCTGAGGGAAAATAATCATCTTACTTTCCAAATTTGCCCCGTGGATTTTTAGGTAATTACTTAGGGGTGGTAAAGAGAGAGAAATGGAAACTCTCCAATTCTCTTTAATAAGGTTTCCCCTCGTAGATTGTAAACTCCCGATATTTAACTCTCTCTAGCTTTTAAGTCCAAACATTTCTTTGTAGAGACATAGATGATATATGTACAGATAGCTATCTATAAATAGGTAGAAACAAATGTAGACCCATGGTTCCCAAAGTTTTCTACTTTGCTAGTTGTTTTTCTGTGACTCTGTAGCTCAAACTGAATGTCTAAGTCTATAGCCTTCTTGGCTTGGACACTTTCCATGTGTCAGAATAATGAATTTACCTGGCAGTTCAGTGTTTTTGGAAATGTGGCTTAATGAACACAAGGGGTTGTTGGAGCCATTTCTGGTGTGTTTGTACCAGCTTTGACCCAGGTTTATATACAGGTTTCTTTGTTTTTGTTTTTTTAACATGCTTCCCATTCTTGCCTGAAATATCACTGTTCACAATAAATAACTTAGACAAATTATTCATTTAAGAATTCATGCTAAACTTCTAATTTTAATTTTATGAAAATTCACAAGTTTACATGCTAAACAACAATCAACAGATCTTGATTATTGAATATCTTCCTCTTCACAATTCAACAGACTTATCTTCCCAAGGCAGTAAACTCTTTATAAATAATATATGTGCTATTATTTAAGAAATATTTATAGAAGCTAATGAACTCCTTATAAAATGACAACTCTCTCCTCACATCCAATGTTTCTTGTTGAAATTAGTATCCAAATTACCATCATAGTCCACATTCACATCCCCCCAGCATACCAAGTTGCACAAGAGAAATAAAACAGGAACAAGAGCTGATCAAGAAGCTGAATTGACAACTTGCTGATTTCCAAACATGTCTTTATTCTCCCTCTTGCTTTTCTTTTCACCTCATGAATCTGTTCAAAAGAATCTACTTGGAGAACATCATAATCATTTATCCAAGGTAGTAAGCCTTGTGGTGTGAAGTTTAGGTTCACTTTCAGTACTGAGGTCTTCCTTTCCCCAAGAATTCTGGCAGCTAGCTGCTATGACTGACAGTTGCTGGTGTTCCCTCTGGGAACTGCCTTCGTTCTAAAGAGTAGGCCCCCAAACTTTCCACTTCCTAATATGTTGATCATGTAGCACCAATGAAAATGTAGGGCTGTTATGAAGGTGAGCCCCCTGCCCCAAGCAGGAACACATTGAAGAATTATTTCAGCCCCAGAGCTCCTTGTTGGACTAGTTGAAACTCTAGTGTAATCGCATCATATATGAACCTCCTCTTAGTCCAATTCTGTTTCCCTCATCGCTTCACAAGTGTTAATCCCCACAGAACTTCCAGAGGAGTCTCCATGGCCAGCCCACTTCTCTAGTACCTGGCCTAAGACAAGCATAGCTACAAATGCCATCACTAAAACAAAAATGAAAACAGGCAACCCACTCAACCCTTGAAACACGTACAAGAGTCAGAAACTATAAACCCCTGCATACTGTCCACTAAGCAGCTCTGAGAACTGCATCAATGTGTTAGACTTTTTGAAATGTCCTTTTTCGTCTCCCTGTAGAAAGTCTATGATATGATGTGGAAAATCTTTATGGGAAAAATAAAGCTCATCAAAATAAATGGCTTTCCCAAACATGAATAATTTCTCTGTGTCAGACTCTTACTCAAGCTGAATTAACCTCAACACTATCTGTTACCAAACCTAGAACATATCTAAAACTGCTTAGTGAGATTATATTTTTCTTTACTGTGTAACAAGTATAACATTAAAATATATCATATTTCAAATAATGTAGATAAATGATCTTCTTGCAACTTTAGGACCTATGAATTAGTTTTATTCATTTCTGAAAACTCTTTGAAAGTTCATCTAGAATCAATTATTTCTCTTCAAAATACCATTTTTTCCTGTAATTATTTTATTGTGGATACATAGTTTTATTTACATTGAGTTTTCCTTTTGTCATTAGGCAAAATATCATATATCCTTGAATTCACTTTTCCGCAGAGGATAATCATGGGCAAGATAGAGCTCACTAAACTTCTCTTCATTCCAAGTACTGTATGATTGGCACATCACCTGATTGTCCTGCCTCCATCTACTAAGTGTTGCAATTTCAGGTGTCATCTGCCATGTCTGCTTCTCAGTTTTCATTTTCTAATATCAGTATATTTTACTATCAAAAGCAATATGACACAGAGCAGTCCTATTGATCAGACTCTTAAAAGCCTAATTGTTTCAGAATAAATTTAAAGGACTTTCCTTATATGGCACAAACTATTAAAGTTATATAAATTACATTTAGTAGAGTTTATATGAGTATGGGATGGTATGCCAATCATACACTATTCAGAATGAAGAGAAGTTTAGTGAGCTCCACCTAGCACAGTACAGGAATCAATCAGCTAGATCACTAGAGATACCTATGTGTCTTCCTTAGGCTTGCAGTAACAGATTAGCTGCCTGTGATTGGCTGAAAACCAGCAGCTCTGACTGGGATCCAGGTTATATTCTGATACACACTGAGACTTGCAGCTTGATACAAACTGCATATTAGGAAAGATGTTCGAATCTAGGAATTCACGATGAAGAAAAAGCTCAGGCCAAGTTTGATTTAGCAAGGCTAAGCTGAAATGTAGAAGTGGAAGTATATATCAGGGAATTTTTAACCCTTCTTTTCTCCTATATGTCATTTATTTGATGCCTATAACACTCAGAGCAAGAAGATGATACTGATGACATAAATGTAGACCAGGGCAGAGATGGTGTCAAGAGACTGAATGCCATGGGCCTGAACAACTGGCACGTTTGTTTCACAGCCATGGTTTATCATGTAGGATTGCTTCTTTAAGAATGATTTCATGATATAGTGATGATGGATATTTCAAGTTGGTTTTCTCTTTGAAGTTCAAAGAGGAAAAACTACAAGCATTGTTCTTCACCATGGGTTCTGAATACCTAGTGTTGTGTTTTATAAAAATAAAGAGGAGAGAAGGAATATGTTTGGTGGATGTGGATTCAGAAATGGAGGAAAGGGGGTTGCTCTGCAGGTCCATGCTGAGGCATCCTTTCACAGTGAGAGACCAGTCACATGATAGTATATTATAGAATAGAGTTTATCAGGACATAGGGAAGTGAATTGAGGGAGTAGAAACAGAGAAAGGCAGAGAGAGAGAGAGAGAGAGAGAGAGAGAGAGAGAGAGAGAGAGAGAGAGGGAGAGGAGAGAAGAGAGAAGAGAGAGTAGAGGAGTAGAGGCCTGCCATGAGCACATAGAGAAAGAGGGGAGGAGAATGAGGAGAGAGGGGAGCAGGAGTGATGAGACAGAGCAAGAGCAAGAAAGCAAGAGAGAGAGAGGAGAGGAAAGCAGCCCCTGTTATAGTGAGTTAGGCACACCTGGCTGTTGCCAGGTAATTGTGGGGTGAAGCCTAAACAAAATGCCAGCATTCCCACTTTTGGTTTAATCAAAAAAGGAAAAAAAAGGAGAAAGAGGTGATGGAGGAGCAGTAATAGGGTTGTTGTGATCTTTAGTTACTTCCTGCTGACTTTGGGGCAATGTGTCTCTAGGAAACCTAGGAAAATGGGCATGGAAATGTTGGTCCAGTCTTAGGAGAGTTGACTGTCTACTTGCAGTCCAGGGTCTGTGGCCATCTGGAGGTTTATACAGAAGGATCAGGTTCAGTAGAAGCATCCGTGTCTTTGAAAGTAGATTGGAGCAGGTGTAATAAATGCCTACACTTGACAAGATGCTGAAACACACACATACTATATATATAATAGACGTTTGGGAGAAAAAAATTTTTCTTAGTTGTACATTTGTATATTAGGAGTTAGTGGTTGGGTGAGTCACAATTTCAGGGCACAGGAGAGGAATTCCACTCTCTGGAATAGGTAGGCATATTTATTTATACAGAATCTATTTGGTCCATGAAAGATAGATCTGAGTGGGTTTCCTGTAGCTTATAGGTTTACAAAAGAGATAAATTTGTAAACAACATGAGTAGTCTTTAAGATGAGCTTAGAGAATAAAAAAAAAAAAAAACCCTTGTAGTGCAGAAGGAACAGAAGGGATTTTTCCTTCTGTCTAGGAGACTGAATATACATAACAAGAAACGATTTTAAGTTTATAATTGAGAGACAAAGGAAACTCAAAACCTTGACCTTATGAATACAGTTGATCATATAGCAAGAGAAACACCTTAAGTCTATAGTTAAATTATGATCAAATGAGACATATATTTGAGTCTGATAACTCATAGCAGAGATTCAGCATAAGGAACACTTTGAATTTAGTTAAAAGGCAACCAAAGAAAACTTAAAATCTGAATCTATAATTATATAGTTGGATCATATAGTGGAATGTTTTATTAGGGTTAGGAAAATTTATAAGAACTCGAGTAGTGTGAGTACAGTGGCATAGCAAGAAGAGTAAATATGAAGAATTTAGTTGCTGGAGACTATTTGGGTAAGGGAATAACAGGTTACATCTATGAAAGTTTACATCTGAACTTGTGTATCATCTAACGTGAAGTCTGTAAGAAATCTGGCAGTTTTAGCTAGTTAATAAATTTATTAATGAATAAATATAGTGGTAGATTATGTTAGCACAAGGATCTAGGTCTATTTTCAACATGTCAGGCTGAAGTTTGCTTAGCTGTCAATGTAGGCAGAAATTTGGAGAAGAATAAATTGGAATGTAGGAGTCATGTATTAAATGCATTAAAATGACAGAGTTTCATCTATGGTCCAGTACTTAATCAGTTCCCTGTGGTCTTCATGGAAGCTTGGGCAGAGTCAGTGTAACTTTCAAGCCCGGAAAACAAAAAGCTCCCCCCTGCCCCGCCACCCCTGTGGAATTGATATGTGTGAAATGAAAAAGGACCCACCTTGACTTAGGCAATAGGAGACATTTGATTCTCTGGTCTTGTCCACAGTGTAGACTAAGCCCTGGCAGTGGGTAAGGCAATGACAGTGTTTCTCAGTGGGTTTCATACCACAATCCAGGTAGATTCTTATTGCTATACATATATATCATTGGACACCTTGGGCGTAACTGTCAGGCTTTGGGAGTCTGTCTGTCATAAGCTTTAATATTAATATATTAGCAGACTTCTGACAAGATTAAGAGCACTATCTATTTGTCATATCTGAGTTAGACAACTGAGATTAAATTACTTGTTTGAGAATGTCTATAGTAAATAGAGTATACTACAACTTAATATGGACCAAAATGGAAAGAAACCAGAAAGCTGACAACAGCAGCAGCATGAGCTGTGTGCTGGGACAGAAAGCAGGTGTGTCCAGGTGGGTGTGTCCAGGTGGGTTTAGGCCTGGACTGAGTGAACAAGGGTCGTGCCTGCATCATGAAATGCCAAGTGGTGGCGGGGAGAGAGAGAGAGAGAGAGAGAGAGAGAGAGAGAGAGAGAGAGAGAGAGAGAGAGAGAGAGAGAGAGAGAGAGAGAGAGAGCTCACATATGCTAGTGTGTGTGCAGGAGAGAGTGCAAGGGCAGCAGAGCTTCTCAGCCAATAGTGCCCCAGGCAGGGCATGAGGGGCAGGGCAAGACCAACTTTTCACTCTGTGAACCACTGGGGGCAGAGCAAGTGGAGAGGGAATGAGGCGGGAGGGGAAAGCCTATGTTAAGTATGTTATCGCTAGGGAGAGAGTTGTTTTTAAAGTGCTAGTTAAATAGTCGTGTAGAGATACTGTTGGCTGGGTACTGTGAATTAGACAGGAATGTCTGAGAAAGTAGAGACAAGGTGGTGAAGACCAACCCATTGGGTGAGAGGACAGTTATTAATTACCCCTACCAGCATCCTGCAGATAAAATTAGTAACTAGAAAATGACAGCCAGGCCATCACATGGTGAACTTGGGAGCTGAGCTCTAGGCCAGTGCCCTGAGCAAAGATGGGAGAATGTTTCACCTAGGACTAGGATTTCAAAGCAGCAATAAAGGAACCACCTCAGAGGAGAGAGGAAAATCTCACCCAAGGGAAAATGTTCTAGAATGAGGATCCATCAAAAGACCAGTTATAAAGACTCTGTTCTCAAGGGCAGCACAGGGGTGGCTCCAAGCTCAAAAACACTCCACTAGGATCAGGGGAATGTTTCCTCTGACCAGTTGGGGAGGGGAGTTTAGGCTAGTGAGCAATGGCTCTTCATGTGGCAGCAGGGGATGTGGCAGCAGGGAGTTCTAAATCTGAGTCTCAGCACCAAATGTTGTATTTATAAAAATAAAGAGGAGAAAAGGAATAACTTTGGTGGATGTGCAGCCAGGTGTGTGGGAAGGGGGTGGCTCTGTGAGCCCATGTTGAAGCATCCCTTCCTCTTGAGGGAACACCCATGTGATGATATAGTATAGAAGAGAGTTTATGCAAGGCACGGGGAGGGGAGCTGAGGGAGTAGAGACAGAGAAAGGCAGATAGAGAGTGGAATTGGAGGAGTAGAGGCTAGAGAGAGGGGACAGGGCAATGGGGAGAGAGGGTGAGTAGGAGCAAGGGGACAGAGCAAGAGAGAGTGGCAGAAGCAAGCATCCCCTTTTATGTTTCTTCATTGGGATCTCAGCTCTTTAGCTGTCATAGAAGTCTATGTTGACATACATTTTTAATCACTCTCAAAAAATATTAAAATCACATGCTGTCATAGAAAATCTTCAAACTCCTTAGATATAAAATTTAATGAGAACATGTGGCCAAACATTCTAAACTACCTATTACACTTTCTAGGTGTTCTAAACAAATTTCTTCTGATGGTCAAAGCCTGCTTTCTGTACACGTCCCTGCTCAGCAGTGGGAAGATTAAAACTGGGCATGTGATATAATTTGTTACTGGGCTTTCAAAGCTAAATTTGTAGCAAACGATAGTAAAAAGACCTCTTCTGTGCTAAAACTGCATCATGATATCCCAAACACATCAGTGTTATCATAACTCCCTATCTCAATTACATTCAAGAATGTAGGCACAGACACAAACATAAATTCACATACAAATACAAACACAGTTACATGTTCATATTTGCATGTTCATGAAGGCATGTATATGTTGTTCACATACACAACAACAACAGCGACAACAGCAGCACAGATGGAGATCTAACTCCAGCCTAATATTCAAACTTCATCATCTTCTACCATGTTTCCTTTACATTTTCCTTAACAACAAAATATAACAAGTCTCTTATAGCACAGCATTTGACAAGTTGATCTTCTAACATCACACATTCCCTGACATACACGTGGGGAAACTCCACTATTGCCCTGCTGATCTGGCAAGCATCTCTTCCCCGGTGTTTCTAGTGTAGCTTTTGCATTCTTCCACCTAGCAGGTGACAAACAACAATGGTTGATTGCTTCATTTTTCCCTCCATGCCAGAAGGTTGAAATTTGCTTATTTTTTAAACTTAACAACATATTCGATGCACAGTAAACATTAAATAAACATGTAGATCCCTTCAGCTGACAAAGGAGTGGATAGGCAAAAATCTAAATGCTTAGGACACCAGGAACTGATGTTTGTAACAGCCACATTTTTTTTAATGGTAAACAGATGAAATAATTAATTAATAATGTACTTATAGTGGACATTGGTGGTTTTATTCACTTTGCTTCATTATAAAATTAAAGCATTATTAATATTATGACAAAGGTTGATCATAGGCACTCTTAATGAAAGTGATAAATATAGCAGGTTCTAGTTAATCATGTTGCTGAAATATGGGTAGGTTGTGTTGACTTTGTGTTGCTCTCAGTGCTCACACAGCATCTACCTATGATTCGAGAAGATGAAATCTAACCAGTGGAGTGAGAAAATGGAAAATATGATAGGACTTTTAACACTAATACTTTTACTGTTTTGAAAACGAGTATGCTAGATTTTTCTTTCAAAGCTTTGATAAGCAAAATACTGTCCCTATTATTGGATCCTGCAAAAGGTTTAGGATTTTACAAGTGAGCATGACTTACTTTTACAAGTTTACATGCTATTGCTATGAAAGCACTGCATTTGTGAATGACTATCACGTTGTTTCTCAAATTAATTTCAAAGAGTTAGACTTTTGAGAAGCCATTATCCCCAACATATCTTTGCAATCCTGCCTTTATTTCACAATGCCACTTTCTGCATCTGTTTTCATTTAAATTCTAAAGGATGCCTAACTGTTTTGGTGTATTTAGCTTTTAGCTTTTCAAACCCCCCTAGTTTCTTTTTTGAACCACTCGTTATCATAGTACAATGTAAGCCTAGCTTTAATAGCTCATCAGGCAACATATTAAAGATTCTCTCTTACTCAGAAAAGAAAAAATAGGAAAGTTTAGAAATAACTATTGGACTGCAGTCCATTCTGTGTCTTCATCTCATATTCTTACCCAGGGGAATAAGAAAAGGTCAACTTAGAGAACCAAGTACATATGAAAAATAAGTATTTCCCCCATATTGAGTCCATTGGTATGTTTGACAATACTTTCTTCTTTGGTTCCCAGTAACCTGCACTCTCCTTATTTATTCACTGCTCCTATATCAGGAACTATCACTGGTAATGACTAATTGATAGGCCAGAAGAGTATTATCAGTGTACAATATAAGACTTCTAAATTTATCTGCATTCCACAAAGATTAATTAGCACCTGTCCTCCAGGCAGTGGTCCAGGAAAGGAAGGTTCTCTACAGACTAATAGCAAGCATCCGATGGAAGGTATGCGAATGCAGCAAAGTGGGGTGTGTTTTGAAGCAGCATAATGTCTTTCATGGTAGCAAGGAGTATGTTTTAAAGGTCTCACAGTTATAGCTTATCCAACCTCTTCAAGTAGAGCAGACTCTGAAGCCAAAAAAAATCTGAGTCTTTTCTGAAGAAGAAACAAAAAAATTCATAGACAAAGCAATGATAAGAAAAGAAGGAAATTGTGGGGAAAGACACACAGGAAAAACTGAGATGATAAATAATAATTTCCCAATAAAAGTAGGCCTTCACAGTACATGTGAAACTCACTCAATATATTACCATATGAATTCTAGTTTAAAGATGCCTTCTCACATCACTTGTGAGACTTAAATGCCTATTTTTTTCTTAGTTGGAATTATGTCAAGGTACATATACCTAGCAAAGGAAAGTTTTGAGAGTTTCCCAAATTAAAACCAGAGGTAAATTGTGTATTGTATTAGATAATTGTGGTTTTTGCTTGGATGTGAATGTTGTTTGGAGATTTCTGTGGAATACATGAGCTAGAAAGTAGTTATTACCATACTAGGATCAGTATTCAAGGCTGTTGAGATAATTTTCTGAGGGTTGTATGCCCACTTTATAGAGGCTGCTTCTTATTCTAATGGCAGTTCTGAGAAGGAAATACAGTTATGGAAAAAAGAGACTAAGATCAGAATGGGTGCTTTCTGAGACATTTATTGCTTCACACACTACACAATTTTTTCAGAATGCCAATATTTACTCTGTACTCTACTGCTAACACCTAGTACCATGCCTGGCAGATATGTTTGATACATTATGTGTATACGTAAAAAAAAAAAAAAACCTATTACTTAACCACAAAAACTAATGGATTTTAACACTCTCTCATAACTGGTGAATTGCCCCACCAAAATGTGAACATAGCAATGTCAGAAAGAGAAGTGTAGATGTCTTCTTCACTTTACAAGCCTCTAATGTTTAACTGTAATGTGGACAGAGCTAACCAAGAAAGGGGACAAATTATCAGCTTAGGTATTATCTCTTCTTTCAAAACCTCTCAGGTAAAGATTTAAAAACTACTTGGCAGAATAATCTTCATAGAGCTGAGATAGTGTACCATTGAAATAAACTTTAGAAGAGAAAAATACATCAATCAAAAGACACATCTTTAGCTGAAATACTTATTTTAGAATTGGAGTCAACAAAGCTCATTTGTAAAGCCCCCTATCAACTAGTAGACAGTAAGAAATACAGTGACTAATTCTTTGTAATTACTTAAAATCATCTGCTCTTTATTATATATCTTAAGTGTTTAATAAAACCAAAACAATTTTCTATTTCGAAGGCAAACTGTTAGTTTATTTTATTTTTTTAAAAGATTTATTTATTTATGTATAAGTACACTGTAACTGTCTTCAGACACCCCAGAAGAGAGCATCAGATCTCATTATGGATGGTTGTGAACTACCATGTCGTTGCTAGGATTTGAATTCAGGACCTTCAGAAGAGCAGTCATTGCTCTTAACCACTGAGCCATCTCTCCAGCCCCATAGACTGCATTTATAATGAAGGGATAATAGTATGTTTAACAGTGAAATAAATCAATCGTATTATGTAGTAAGAAACATATCAGATTCTTCTGGCCCTTCACATAGCATCTTTGCCAAGTGTGTGATAGGGTGTTATTTAACATGGTCATAAGAAGTTGCCAGTATTCTCACAACATACTTTCTGGTTGACTTTCTAATTTTCCCACCAGGAAATACTTTGATCCTTCCCTAATGTAAAAGACTCTGAGCAAAGCTTTGTTTATTGTGCTCCTCATTTGCTGCTCATTTTGAACCACTTACTCTGGTGTTTTTGGCTTTGAAAAAAAAAAAAGTGGTAGAGCTGTAAACCTTCCAGGAAGTGTTCCTATCTGTGTTTTTAAGAACAACCAAGCCCTGGGGAGAAAGGAAGATAGCTCAGAAAACAGAGTTCTCATTCCAATGCCAAACATCCAAACTTCATCCCCAACACCCCAAAAAACATGCAGGGAATGTTAGTGTGTTTGTAATCAGGGACACGAGAATTTAAGACAGGTGGGGCCCAGAGCTCACTGGTTAGCCAGCCTAGCCTATTTTGTGAATTCCAGACCCCTGAGAAATCCTTTCTCAAAAACTAAGATGAACAGTATCTTGAGGGTCATCACCTGAGATTGACCTTTGGCCATGAATGGAATTCAGATCCTCAGAGAAAAAGACGGGTGGAATAAAGGCAGGTTGTTGTTGGGGTTTTTTGTTTGTTTTGGTTTGTTTTTTACTTTCCCAATTTGAGTATATTGCTGTTCCATTCACATTTTAGCTTCATAAGAATATCACCCAGACAAATACATTTCTTTCTCCTTCTTATGTTGAAGGAGTGTAGATTCAAGCACCTTCGGCAAGGAGAAAACTCATGCTAATGATTTGTCCACCTCTTATAGTTAAAGAAATATGATATAAGTATAAATTTTGCAAAAGAAATCAAGGAGTAGTTATCCTAGCTATGGTATAATGAGTATTGGAGAGTCTGAAACCCACCTTTCCCAGCAAAACAAAAGTGTCTAGTGGCTTCAAATACTTGTTTATTTAGTAGATGTTTCTGGGGCCTGGCAACTTGTACTGGGCTCCCCTGGAACTCCTCTTTCTTCTCAGCAAAACACAGCATCTGCAGTCAAGGTACTAATTTGGGGAAGTCAGTTGGATATAAGAAGAGATATAGTGGCCACCAGTTTCTCATTACCTACCAAACTAACTCAGGCTTCTTTGCATGAAGCATTCAAACATCTGAGCTTCTAGAACAGAAGTGTCAAGAATAACTAGAGTTAGGCTTAGAACTTGTTCAATGTCATTCCTGCTACATTCTACTGGTTAAAACATATCATAAGCTAATGATAAACTATACCTCTTCAGAGAAGAAATTGCTAAGTATTGTGGTTACTTGTTTTAACTGTTATCAGCTGATAAGCTTGTTGCCTGGCCACAATTTCTAGTTATCCAAATTCCAAACCTTATGCCAGCATGACAGAACACTATCATCATCATCATCATCATCATCGTCATCGTCATCATCATCATCATCATCATCATCATCATCATCATCATCATCATCGTTATCTCATGCCTTACATCCTGATCACAGTTTCTCCTCCCTCCACTACTCTAGTCCCTCCCTCCCCTTTCCATCTTCCCCATATCCACTTCTCCTTCAATTCCCTTCAGAAAAAGTCCCACAAGAAGACCAAGCTAAACAATCACAGCGTATATTCAGAGAACCTAAGTAAGACCTACACATACTCTCTAATTGTCACTTCAGTCTCTGAAATCCTTTGAGACCCGCTTCATTGATTCTGGGTAATAGAAGTTCTTATTCAGTCATAGCTCCAAACTTTGGTTTCAGGTAGCTTTTGTCAGGAAAAAAGTATCAGAATGATTTGTGAATCAATCATTTTAACTGGATTCAGTTACATAGTTTTGCATCTTGTTTCAATTGGACTCATTGATGCTAATTGCAGTCAACTTTCCCGTGGCCTAGGAGCTGTTTGAGAAAGTAACAACTTGGAAGGCTTGTCATTACTTCTAAATTATTTTTGCCTTGGGCAGGGTTCAGGCTCAAATGATGCCACAGGGCTGACATGAGCTTTGAAAATAACCATCTGCAAAGTACTCCCACCGCAAACATCTGTATTATATGTTCTCACCAACCCTTGGAAACTAATCAGTGAAGCGCAGAGCCATAGTGGGAGGTTGCCCAAGGCTCAGGACCCAGGGAAGGCATGGCAAACTTTAAGGTCCTTGCTGAGGACACAATTTACACATTGAATGTCACAGTCAAATGATCCTTTTCTTAGGTTATGGTATGATTATCAAGACTAAACTAGTGTCTAGATTATATGTGTTCTGTCATGTGTGAGGAGAATGAGCCTCTGGAAAAATAATCTAAAAAATTATACATGCTGCAACTATCGGTACAATGCAAGTCATATGCTCAGACTAATTACCAGCCACTATCCCATTAAATCCGAAGCACTTGATCTAGTTAGAGCCATTTTCCCATTTCCTGTGGTTTGTATGCTCCTTTAGGAAGTTGGGAAATTTTAGTCAATTGATTTGTTAGTAGTAAATTGGTAATATTTAGAAGAAATTGACAGGAAAAATTAGTTTTTATGTAAAACTAATAGACCAATCAATACTTTACAAGAAAAAGACAGTATGCTAGTCTGTCTGGTTAGCTAAATAAGCTATGCTATGCTGATGTGACTACTAAACACAGTCTGAGCACCACTTTTCTCAGCAAAATAACAAAGCAAAAATCCAGTGTGTCGTTATGAGCCATATCAAATATTTCTACCAAAATTGTTTTAGTGATTTCTGAACTTGCACTCTATTTTACTAGAAAAAATCCAGTATATTTTTATTAATGAGTAACTATAAACAGATATGACTATATTTAAAATTGAAACATATTATATATTCTGTGACAAAAATGAGTTCATAGAATCTTTTAGCTAGCCTGCTCTCATGGTTTCTAACTAATAAATGGATGTCATTATCTATTTTGTTAACTTTACAGAAGCTTGAACCACTGGAAACAAAGAATTTGTAAAGCTGATCAGACTTTACTCTAGAATTAAATTACTAGATTATTATGGAAAGCCATGATAATACAAGTTAATCCAAAGAAAGTAGTGAAGAATAAAAACCAACCTAATAAAAATAGCCTGGAATTATATAGTTCTCAACCTCTTAAGTCATTCATTGTATTATGCTTGTGACTGTAGTTGTAACATACTATGAGTATATACAGTGTAGGGAGTCATCAAGTAAATATTAAACTTAAGAACTAAAGAAATGTTTACATTTCAAACACATTTAAAGATCAAAACAAAGATGACTAATTTATTGTGATACAGAAACCTATGGCTTTCACCGTATAGCAGTATATTTACCTATGTGGATGAATTGCTTGAGCTCTGGAATAAAATGTCATTATATGAACACAATAACAGAAATGTAATTTACTATAATGTAGCCTTTCGGTACATAGCACCAAAGAGCATCATGAATCCTAGGAATGTCAATGACATTATCCTTGCAACCGATATTTATGATTAAATGAGAGTGTAAAAGCCAAATATCTGGTTCATGAGATACACCAAAAGAAAGTTCAAATTTTGATTGTATATTTCTCTGCATAGAACCTACATGTTCAGAAAAAAAGGTATTTGTAAAGACCAACAACTTAGTACTTGTAGGTAGTTAAGATTCTGTACAATTGGTAATTAGGCCCAAAACAAAGACAAAGTCTTTGTGTCCATGTCATATGTATTATTAAGCTTCCTGCTATATTTGCTGTAATACAAAATGAGAAGACTTTAGAAGGACAAAGTCTGTTAGAGCATCAAAGATTTCAGAATAAGTTACCATTAACAACTAAAAATTACAAAACAAAATGCGGACTGGCTACAAAAGGTGGGCACGGATACAGGAAACCTTTCTCTCTGACACTGAAACCAAATCAATAGTTTAAAATAAATTCTAATAACTTAAACCATTCTTGAATAATGAATAGTTCAACAGATAGAATAAAACACACTACATCCTTGCTAAGGAAACCTGAAGGCTAGTTTCCAAAGTCTTAAGTTGGTAAACCAAAATAGAGTACTTTTCTACAGAATGATTATCTGCAAGGTAATATTTTCTACTAAAAGTGTAGATACAGTTCTTCACAAGCTGTGTTTGCTCAGCTGGGTACATCTAGAACATGAGCCTCTAATGAAATCTGAAGCTCCCACAAGTAGATTGAAATGTCATCTCCATATCTAGAATGTCTGCACAAACTTCTGAGGTCTCTTTAAGCATTTTAAGTTTTACATTAATTGTCTTGTCAATATTACAAGCAAGGCAATGATCTTTTTAAGGTCCTGCAACACAATTGCCTACATTTACCCTCTTGTGCTGGATTAAAAAGTAAGAATATTAGTTAACTGCAAAAAGAATATCCCAATATCTTCCCCAAATAAAGTAAGATTCAAACTTTGCAGAGAAGCTTTGAAATAACATACAATCTGTGCTCAATGAAAGAACAACCAAATAAATCTTGAGATGGCTGTGAAGTATCCATGATGCTAGATGGGTTTGATACTCAACAGAAAGAGAAATGAGCATGTCGTATGCTATATTTGGGAAAGATGGTGAGTTACAGAGGCACAGTCACAAAGAGACTGAGTTCTAAATGACCACATACACAAGCACATGGGAGTCTTCACTTGAACAAATGAATAAATAAATAAAAGTGGGAAAGTAAAGTAAAAAATAGCCTGGTGATCAGACGAGGGATTCTTCACCCGAGCAAGGTGATTAATTTATAGTATCTGAAGTTACTGCAAAGTCTTAACTTGTTTGCACTCTATACTAACCATATAGGTAAGCAATAAATACTAAAGCAAATTCAGGTTTTTAAATAAGATGGATTGTTCACATAAATACACATATTAAATTATACACACACACATATAAACATATATATATATATATATATATAATGTGTAAATATTCTAAATGTTCATATATATATGTATGTGTGTGTGTGTGTGTGTATGTATACAATATATATACAAACTTAGCAAACCTTCTACAAAAACTAGAAAGAATGAAAAATTTTAAAGATCATGTGGAATCACAAAGCCATAAGACATTCAACACTCATATTTCTAACCTTGATTTTCCATATATGGGAGCGATCACAGGACACACTATTTTTAGGAGCTTGCCTTTTCCTATTCCTACCCTCCCACAAATCCCATGGCAACAACTAGCAAACCAGGGTTAGCTTTGGCCTTATGTTTCCCATTGTCCTTATTTTAACCAGAGGTGATTTTACATAAACAAGAGGTTGTTTAATTGTTTTTGAAAAACCTACAGTCTATAGCTTTCTCCACGTATTATTATTTTCATTTAATAATGATATTGAAAACTCTTCAAGGTCACATGGGAGAGATTCAAATATATTCTTTTCAATAGGGACAAAATATTGCATGTGTCTTAATGTTCCTATTGCTGTGAAGAGACACATGACTATTCTTATAAAGGAAAATATTTAACTGGAGCTGTCTGATAGTTCGGAGCTTTAGTTCATTACCATCAAGGTGAGAAACAAAGCAGCATGAAGGCAGACATGGTGCTGGAAAAGGAGCTGAGAAGTCTACATCTCGAGCAACAGTCAGTTGGGAGGAAACTGGGTAGAGCTTCTGAGACGCAAAGCCTACTCCCTTGTCAGGAATCTCCTCCGAGGTTTGCTTATAATTCAGCGATTAGTAGTTGAGTCTGGACATTTGTTGCGGGTTCAAGGACAGCTTGGCCTACTTGGTAAGCTCAAGAGTAGCTTAGACAGAGGCATCTGGAAGCAGACACCACCTTCAAAATCTGAAAATAAAAATAAAAATAAAAATAAAAATAAAAATAAAAAAGAATAGAAGCTCCATGGCTTTTATGGAAATTGTGTACCATGAAAAGTTACCAAGTTCAGTGGAGGTCTGACCTTGCCCTTCTATATCTTGAGGTCCATGCAGGAGACTTGTCATTTGCTAAGGTCTCATCTTCAAAATGAAGTTTAAAACAAATGATTCTAAATGTTCCTAACCTAGTTCTAAAGTACAGTGATTTACTTCTTTTTGTTAAAAACCTAAAAATCTAACTACCACTATAAATAAGATCAAATAACATGAAACTACTTTAAAACATATTTTAGCCAACACCAGTCAATTCTCAGGAGTGATTACCAAGAGCTCCAAGTCACAATTTTCTCTCTTAAATATTGCAAGCATCTTTAATTCATGGAAGATGTTTAAGAACCCCATGGTGCTTTTAGAATTAGAAAATGTTCAATGCAGAAGGAATTCCAAATTAGAAAAAAAAAAGTATCTAAAATCGGAATTCCTCCCTTTAGCTAAAGAAACATTTGAATATGTAAGGTCCTAGTAAGAGATAAATGATTCTTCTAAGGTTAAGATATCTTCCAAAGGCAACAGAATGTTATAGAATTTTTTTAAATGTCCTTTCTCTAGGCAAGAGACTAGCATTCTTTATTCTGTAACTAGCCTCCTCAAGTTTCAAATACAAACATTGCATCCCTTTCACAGTAAATTTTTAGGTCAAATATGCACGAGTGAATAATAATCAGTACCACCCCAAAGTATTCATTATATAAATGTCAGCAGTGTCAGTTAGCACAGGCCTCTATGCTGAGCACATTGATCCTGAGTTTGACTCTGCATCACTGCATGAACCTACATACACCAGAGACCATGCGAGTCTGGTGGGAGTGAGACTTGGGACAACAAAGATTATTGCCCAACTTGGTGACAAGGACTTGCCTTTCCCAGCACTAGCATATCCTGGGGAAGTGCAGAATCATGCAGGACTGCATTCTCTCCATGCTAGGCAAGGTACATTCGGACAAGACTTGAACATACAACTCAGTGCTGGCCTGGTGAAACTACCCGATGGGCAGATACCAAAGTCCATCTCTAGGCTGCTTTACTATCTCTCAAGAACCACAGTGACACAGGTTGATGTAGTCCCAATCTATTAAACTTCCATAGTGACCAATATTAACTGTGGCTTGTTCAGGTGGTTGTAGAACAGGAGACTACTTCATGAGTTAACTGTTGTCAGCAGTGAGTCTTGATGTCACAACAGTGCTATCTTGCCATGGCAGAATGTGGACTCAGAGTATGGCATTTTCTGTGGTACTAACAGCTATGAGTGTGCTGAAGGAGTCTGTTTTTTGTCTTTCCATAGTGACTCCACCCAGAGCTGGCAGAAGTCCACTGAGCTTGAGGTCAGACCTACAACTATGGTTGATTCATCTGTTTTTACCCTACTCCCAGAGAGGACTTTGGGAGAAATGAAAAATCCTTTCTAGGATCTTCTCCAGGTCATAATGGGCAATACCTTCAATGAGTGTAGGAAAACCTGGGCTTACATGGCCCTCTAGTGTAGAAAAAGTAATCGCAGGTATAAGGCAAACCTAGACTTGGTGTTTCATCAAGGGCTGAAATAATGAAGATTCCTGGTTCCAAGGAAATAGTCAGCAGCTGAAGAGATTGGCTCAGAGGTTTAGGGCACTGGCTGTTTTGGCAGAGATCCTCAGTTCAATTCCTTGCACCCACATGGTAGCTCACAACCATTTGCAACTGCAGTGAGGGGAGCCAACACCTTCTTCTGACATAGTACACATGTATACATGCAGGCAAATATTCATACACATAAAAAATACATGGATATTTTTTAAGAAGGAAATACTCATCCTGGTCAGAATTTTGGGAAAGACAGCCATAACCATCCAGTTACAGTAAACTGTAATAACCAATTCTCCAATGCCAAGAAGATTTGTAGTAAAACTAACTTCAACCAAAGGTTAATATATGGTAATAGAAATTTACAACATAATCATCAGAAATGAAATAAGGACAAAAGATACAGAAGACTAACAAGCCTAAGGTAGTTTGTTGATAGAAGTATAATGGTCACCCTGTGCTAGACGAAGGAGAGTAAATAAAATTAGAGATGAAAAAGTCGACATTCCAGCTCACACATCAGGAGCATAAAGGGTCCCTAGAAATCCATACAAACAACTTGACCATAAAGACAGACAGAACATACAAACAACCTGGTTAACAATCTGACTGCATAGATAGATGGAGGGAACATACCTGCCAGTCTTGTATCATGAAGAAATGGAAAACCAGACCATGACAGTAAAGAGAGAGAGTTGGTAATTAAGTCCACCATCAAAGAAGAATCCAAGACCACAGGATCTAATTACTGAGTTCTACCAAATACTCAAAGAGCTAACAACATTCCAAATCGACAAGGGAGCTATTCTTAGAAACATATTCTTCATAGTCATTGGTGCCCTGATACAAAATCCAGACAAGGATGCAACTAAGGAAGAAAACAATAGACAAACATTCCTAGTGCTTTTGAATATAAAGAATTCTCAACAAAACATTAGCAAATGCTTGCTGGGAAGATGGTTGAGGAGGAAAAGAACTTGCCATTGAAGCCAGAGGACAAGAGTGTAGATCTACAGAATCCATGTAATTCCAGTGCAAAGGTGACAAAGACATGGTATCTTGCATGCAAGTGTGGGGTTCAGTGAGAAACGATGTCTTAATGTACAAGGTGGAGAATGAACGACGAAAACACCTGATATCAGCAACCTAGCCTTCTACATACATGCATATATATGCATATACACTTCACATGGTTGAGCACCCTAAAATATGTGTGTAAATATGGATGTGTATATGTAGTATATACATATGGATATATACACACATACACACATATGCCTAATGAATACCTGCAAACTAATTCTGACAGCACGTGAGAAAGATAACTGTGATGAATGTGAAGAAGACAGATGCAGCCCCAGGTTGCTGTTTTGTCCTATTGACAGTGTCTTTTGCCTTACAGGCATTTGCAGTTTTATGAGGTCCCATTCACTGATTCTTGATCTCAGAGCATAAGCCATTGGTTTTCTGTTCAGGAACTTTCCCCCTGAGCCCATGTGTTTGAGGTTCTTCTCCACTTTCTTCTCCATTACTTTCAGTGTATCTGGTTATATGTGAAAGTCCTTGATCCACTTAGACTTGAGCTTTGTACACGGAGATAAGAATGAGACACTATTAATAGGACAGAAGATCTTTACCAATCTCACATCTGATAGAAAGCTAATATCTAATATATACAAAGAACTCAAGAAATTAGACTACAGAGAAGCAAATAATCCTATTAAAAAGTGGGCAACAGACCTAACAGAGACTTCTCAACTGCGGAAACTCGAATGGTCGAGAAGCACCTAAAGAAATGTTTAACATCCTTAATCATCAGGGAAATGCAAATCAAAACAACACTGAGATTCCACCTCACACCAGTCAGAATGGCCAAGATCAAAAACTCAGGTGACAGCAGATGCTGGCGAGGATGAGGAGGAAGAGGAACATTCTTCTGTTGTGAGTGGGATTCCAAGTTGGTACAATCTCCCTGGAAATCAGTCTGGGGTTCCTCAGAAAACTGGACATAGTATTATTACCTGAGGACCCAGCTATACCACCCCTGGGCATATACCCACCTGATGCTCCAACACGTAATAAGGACACATGCTTTGCTGTGTTCATAGCAGTCTTATATATAATTGCCAGAAGCTGGAAACAACCCAGATGTACCTCAACAGAGGAATGGATATAGAAAATGTGGTACATTTATACAATAGAATACTACTTAGCTATTAAAAACAATGACATCATTAAATTCAAAGGCAAATGGATAGAAATTGAGAATATCATCCTGAGTGATGTGACTCAGTCACAAAGAAACTGTGCATGCTTCTGTGCTTTTTGGAAGGGCGAACAAAATACTCACAGGAGGAAATATGGAGACCAAGTGTGGAACAGAGATTGAAGGAAAGGCCATCCAGAGACTGCCTCACCCAGGGGTCCACCCCATATATAGCCACCAAACCTGGACGCTATTGTAGATGCCGGGAAGTGCTTGCTGATGGAAGCCTGATAGGGCTGTCTCCTGAGAGGCTCTTCCAGAGCATGACAAATACAGAGGTGGATGCTGGCAGCCAAACATTGGACTAAGCAGAAGGTCTCCAATGGGGTCCCTAGTGGAGGAGTTAGAGAAAGGACTGAAGGAGCTGAAGAGGTTTGCAACCCCATAGGAAGAACAATAATATCAATCAACCAGACACCCCAGTGCTCCCAGGGACTAAAGCACCAACCAAGGAGAAATCCATTGCTCTAGTTGCATATGTAGCAAAGGATAGCCTTGTTGGGCATCAATGGGAGGAGACATCCTTAGTTCTGTGAAGGCTTGATGCTGCAGTTTAGGAAATTCTAGGGCAGGGAGGTGGGAGTGAGTGGGTAGGTAGGGAAACACCCTCACAGAAGCAGCGGAGGGGTATGAGATAATAGGTTTCCGGGGGTGGGACCAGAAAAAGGGATATCATTTGAAATGTAAATAAAAATAATATCCAATAAAAATAATTCGATATGGGTGACCTATAAATCAAACTTAAGTTAATGTGTTCTAACATTTTCCCCCCATGTTTAAAAATGTCTTTTCATGACCTATGTCATACATGTTACAAGGCACTGTCAACTTGAACACCATCTGAATTTGAAATTCATATACCATCTTAAAGGACTGTAATAAAAGCAAACATAAGACAGTGGGATGCCAGGCAGTGGTGGCACACGCCTTTAATCCTAGCACTTGGGAGGCAGAGGCAGGAGATTTCTGAGGTCAAGGCCAGCCTGGTCTATAAAGTGAGTTCCAGGACAGCCAGGGCTACAGAGAGAAACCCTGTCTCGAAAAATCAAAATAAACAAATAAATAAACAAATAAAATAATTAATTAATTTAAAAAGTCAGTGGGAAAAAAAAGAGTATGTCTACATATGCAAATCAATCAGCATGACAGATCTCAGGATCCTTAATATATACAAAATTGCATTTGTTAAAATTCAAATAGCCCTTTGTTTTATACAGGTAATACATAGATGTGTGTGTGTGTGTGTGTGTGTGTGTGTGTGTGTGTGTGTGTGTGTGTATGTGTTTGTTTGCAACACTCAACAGGATTAAGGTTGTAAGTTAGTAAGATGTATGCTTAGCATATACAAAACATTTGGCATGCGCGCGCGCACACACACACACACACACACACACACACACAGAGGAAATGTCTCTTTTTTACTACTTATATTCAACATGAAACTGCTAGTTCTGCTATAAGAGTAAGGCCAAGGACATAAATTGCATAAAATCGGAATTAAGACAAACTGGCATCATTCACTGATAAAGGAGCACACAGATGCGAAACTGTAAGCAAGCTACACTGCTGTTCTCCAGTGGTGAACTGTCAGAAGGAGTAGTCAGGGAAACAAACCCATGTCCAATAGCTATAAAGTGGGAAGATAGAAAGAAGCTTAACAAAAAAGGTGAGATCTTTCTACAATAAAAATTACAAAACATTAAAGAAAGAAGTTGAAGAGAAACCATTACAAAAATATGGAAATATATCTTGAGTTCAGAGATTAGAAAAATCAGTATAGCCAAGATACCTAAGTGTTCATCAGAATCAATGTGATTTTTGTTAGAATGTCTTTGAATCTCTTGACACAACTGGGAAATACAGTCAAAATTTTATATTGAATCACCAGACAACATGGTGAATAGCCAATGACACCAAAGGCAAAACAAGCAAACAGCCCAGAAGAATTGAAACAGAACTCTTACCCTACATAATTTCAAAATAATTAGTAAAAAACTGTAGCCATCAGAATGGCATGAAGTTGCGTGTGGCATGTACCATTTAATTCCAGCAATGGAGAACAAGCTGAAAGACAACAAGCTGGAAATCAGCCTGGGCTAGACAGAAAGACCCTATGCTCAAAGTCAAAGTAAAGGTGGGGAGAGGAACCGTCCCAGGAGCAAATCGTCAGAGAACAAACCCATGTATCTAGAGTCAACAAGGTTTGTTGCTGCTGCTGTTAGTTTAGTTGTTGTTTTTTTTTTCTTTCAAAATAAAGGTGCTAAACATAAGCTTTTTCTAAGAGATTGTGCTGGGAAATTTGTATGTCCACATGTAAAACAGTGGAAGTAGAGAAGCCTCCCTTCACAGACACACCCAAATTACGAAAAGGAAAATAAATCAGGTGGATTGAAGACTATTAAGTGTAAAGCTTGAGAGCTAAGAAAACAGTAGAAGGACATAGAAAAATCCTTCAGGGCACTTCAAGGGGCAAAGATATTTTGTATAAAACCTCAAAATATGGGTGACAGCCAAAAAATGGCAAATGTCGTCTCCACAGTTCACATACAGCTCTTGCAAGTGCCTTTTCCACAGTTCACATAGCATATAGCTCTTGCCCATGTGTCTCCAGAATCAGGCTTGACCCTGGGTGTCTTACAGTTGAGTTGATTGTCATGATCCGCTCACTTTGTCTTTCTTTTCACCAAATGTCTTCATTGGATGGTGGCTGTGCTAGCTCAGAGTGCACACAGGGATTTAAAAAGTCTTTTCTAACACTGATGTGCTTCAGTTCCCTCTATGCTGAGTATGTTTGAGGCTGATAAGACTCTTCCTGATTGTAGAAAACAAGATCGCATTAGGGAACCCAAATTTCCTTCCTTTGTAATGAGATGTGTTTAACTCAGAGGCTGATCTCTGTGTGTGAGTTGGTTTCTAAGTAAGATAAGGCAAGGCACTCTCAGTATTTAATGTTGGAGCATAGAATTGACATACTACTTGTTAAACTCTGCACTCATTAAAATAATTAGCAATGCTCCTTTTAAAAGATGTGAATGTCTCATAAAGCATGATTTTGGAAAATAACTCGAAAGAGCCAGATAGTTAACTGAAATATACTCTGAAGATGTGCTGGCGTAAGTTACATATTCCCTTAGAGATACTGTTTTGAAAAATCCTGAGTATAAAAATATCTTCACTCTCCTTGTTCATTTTTTAAATATCCGCTATACTTCATTTCTTATTACATTCTTTTATGCATACACAATGAGTACCACACTGCTCATAAAAAGGAAATACAGATATTATTGATACTTACAAGACCAAATAATAATTAGGAGTATCTTCAGGTGATATTTCCCAAAATTCCAAATGAGTCCTTCTGCGTTTTCCACAGCACCATAGGAAAGGTTTCTGCCATTCCCAAGCTCTCTGCTCCAATTGCATTCTTCTTTCCTATTTCTTTTCCTCCATTACCTTGAAATTATGAATTAAGTGGACAGAATGTTTGGTTGAAAACTTGACTTCTCTGCCTCTTGACTGCAGTTACTTGGGAGAATTCTTGGGTTATGTATGATTATTTATTTCCCTTTTTCCTTTATCTTCTGTCTCTTGGAGAGACTAGGGGTATAAATTGGTTTCCCTTTTCAACTGCTAGGATCATCCCCTTTATAGTTTTTCTGTATTGTACTCATGAAATGTTGGCTCATTTCTCTCCGTCCACAGATGAACTAAAGCATCTGCACTAGCAACCTTCTTGCTCTGACAGACCATTTGAGCAGATCCAATCCATCTACATGTGGGAAGCGTAGTCTCTGTTATTTCAGGTGACATTGTTCACAAAATTGTCAACACTAAAACTTTGCATCAACCTTCTTTGATAATTTCCTCATTGACCCTCCATCCTTATCCAACTTCTGAAGACCCTTCCCTGCTCGTTGAGATCACCTGCATTGTCCTTCCTATCTTTTTAAGTCCAGCTCCAAGGTCAGCACACAAGTCCAGCCTGGTTAGGCAATACTTACAGTAGAGCTCACTTCCCAGCAGCACATAGGGCTCCTCACACATCATGTGCCAGTTTCCTCAGCTCTTAAAGTTGGCTGCTTCTACCAGGGTTACAAGTGATTTCTTTCCCCATGAACCTCCAAGTTTAATTCAAAGTGGTGCAATAATTGCAAATTTCTGGATGTCTCCCTTTTCCTATGCAGCCGACATGATTTTCATAATACACCTACCTTTTTATATAATCACAAATGAATGTTCCAAAGTGTATAGAATGAGACTGCAAATCTTATAAGACCATCAGAATTTCAGTATACCAATTCTACCCCATTCTGTTTATCAAAAAAAATGAGCAATCCAGAATCAAGGGTAAAAATGAGTTTCTACTTCTGAATAAAATAAGTAGCAAAAGATATGAGAATGAATAAGAATCACGAGTCCAGGAAGCAGAGCAGCCCATGCAGTGAGAAACAGGCTGAATGAATAGAGTACTATACCCAACCAGTCATAGCAGAGTTCTCTCCACCAGCAGCTCTGGAGACACATCCTGAACATTCTACACTGTGGTGCTTGACCTACTTATTATGAAGGGCAATGGGTTCTAACAAGAAGGAGTAATTGTGAGCAAGGCAGAAGTGAGAATTGGGGATACTGAATTTAACTCATTGAAGCTGAGTTCTAATAATTGGCAAAAGTCTCTACAGAAGTCATGGACCATAAAGTCCGGAGATACTGATACTGTTCTGGAAGGAACAGTGGATAAAATCATTATTTTGGGGGTTGGTTTTAATTTCTTTAGTCAGACTAAAATCACTTGCCCCTGTGGTTTGTGTACTATTATGTGTTTTAACTCATTACATTATAGTGGGTTGTCCGTTCACATTGCATTTAAGTTCCTCAAGGTGTGTGCTATTATCTTGGGTGATAAGTATCTTATCTCTTGTGCCATCTCTTCCTACTGAAGCACTGTGATGTGGAGAACCTGTAGCTAGATCACAGCTCACCTATATGTCAGAGAAAAAGGAGAAGGAAAAAAAATTCCTGGGGTGTGAAAAAGTGCTGCCTATACAACAAGACATGCTAAGAACTACTTGGCAAAATGAATGTATAGCTCCCTCTGTCTGCACATGGGATATGCAGTCACAAAGGGAAATGTGAAGCTTCTGTAAGATATTATTCTGGAGCTTTCCTGGAGGCCAGGCAATCACTAACAGCTTGCAAATCACAAGCTCATTCATGATAAATTAGTCTTTATCTGACTATGATCTTTAAATAACTTCACACACATAACTTATGAAGCATAGACCTTGGAAAGATAGTATGGTTATTCCATTAATATACAAAAAAAGAATTCAGTTGAATCAAAAATGTTTATGGCCTGTCATGACTGCTAAAATCTTGTTACTTGTCAGCACTGCCTCATTGAGCAAACCTATGGGGCAGGCATTAGGATAACATCTGAAGAAATGCTCAAAAAGGTTGATCCATCATCAGGCAAACCGTTGTGAGGAACTCCTAATTTTAACAATGTGGGTTTAAGTCACTTCTGCCAAGAATTCACTTAAAGAAAACCAGTCTCTCACTGCATTTCAAAGATTTCCAGGTGCTAAGTGAAAAAGAGACTCCCTCTGTAATTATTCTAGATTCTGGCTATGAGGTTTAAGAAGTCTCCACCTCTATTTTTTTAAGCATAAGATAGCCTTTCTTTGTCACCAACAAATGTGTTATAAAATAAAGCTGACAATGGTGTGTCACTGTGGTTTACACTGAAGGAACAAGAAAAAGTTACAAAGAATATTTGGAAAAATAGAACAGAAGACAAAAAATATTCATATTAGACTAGCACATGCCAGACATTCATGAAAAACGGTAAACTGTTCTCATATATTACTTTAGCATGAAGTGTAAATGTGGTCTCTCTGTTCATGTCAGCATATATTAAGAAAAGATTTCAAATGAAGCACAAAATTGTAGGTACTTAGGTGTTTATTATTTACAAAAAGAGACATTTCAGCTTCTCTATCTTGAACTCAAATACCACAGTGTTGGGAACCAAATAAAGGGAGGGCCCAGGGGGAGTGGGGGAAGGGAAAAGAGGCCCATGCCCCACCAGAGTTTCCCTATTCTCTGGTCAGCCAGGCATGGGAGAATGAGAGAGCTGCTACCTAACCTCTCATCCCTGTGTGGGCATTCCCCTATCCCACTCTTCAGGGGGTGGCCAAGAGGCAGCCCTGCCTGGGGACCTCCCCCCCCCCCATGGCTATTTTGCTAAAGCCACCAGGGTTGCAGGAGAGAGGGAATAGGGGAAGAAGTTCCCAACACTGACCAGCGTGCGCAGCGGGCCTTGAAGGAGCAGAGACTGTCTATGGTTTAAGAGCTTTATTATAGAAATATAGGGGAAAGAGAGAAGAGAGGGAGAGAGAGAGAGAGAGAGAGAGAGAGAGAGAGAGGAGAGAGGGAGGAGAAGACAAAGAGAAAGGAGAGAAGAACAAAGACAAAGAGGAGAGAGAAGTGAGCGAAGCGAGAGGTAAAGGAACAAAGGAGTAAGAGGGTAAGAGAGCATGATGGGGCTGAACACCCCTTTTTATGGTCTTCACTGTTGCTAGGTAACTGGGGAGGAGNTTAGCCTGAAGGTCAGAGGCTTGGGCCATTGCTTACGTGACTACTGACCATGCTTCTCTTGTGGAGGCTGTGGGAGGTGGTAACTTAGGCAGGGGCCAGAGTTCCAGGAGCATGAGGGAGCATCTACTGTGTCATGCGGGTGAATTATGACCATCAGGGTTCAGACCTCAGCTCAACTGGATACCAACCTGCAATTCCCCACACCACAATGTCCTTGAATGGGCATTAGTGTTGCAGAAGGCCACAGGTTATATCACTGTGATCACAGTGAGTTGGGTTGGTCAGAACAATCAGTTCCTATACATGAGACCCTGGGTCTCATGGCAATAAGGGTCTAATGTGAAATTAACTGCTCTTATGTTGAGTTTTGAATTTTATTTTTCATTTTTATTTTTTTAAATTTTTTCTGTGAAACATCATGCCTTTAACTCTATACCTGGCTAACAAAATACGCAGCTATACATGGATGTCAGAGGAGCCATTATGAAATAATTAAAATTTGCATAAATGCTAACATGTGAGAAACATTTGGAGATGCTAGCAGGCCAATGGAGAAAATACTTGATGAAAGAATCAGAGGATCCACTTCTATAGGATCAAGAGAGGGAAATCAACTAAGTCTAATTTTAATACAAGATGAGAGTCAGAACATCTTAAAGGGTAGTGACTGGAGCTGGTTGAAAAAGTAACCAAAGTCAGTTCGAGGGGCCAGCCTAAAATTGCATATCCAAGAGGTAGACACTTGAAATAAAAGGGGTTAAACCAACAAGATGCAATCTGTTGGTTATTTAAAATGCTGGGCATGGTGGCACATGCCTCTAATTCCAACACTCTGGACACTAAAGCGGGAAGTTTGCAAGGCTGAAGCCAGGGTAGACTATACAGTGTGACCTCGTTAACAAACCAAACCAAACCAAAACAAAAACAAACATAAAACCTTAGGAGTCAGTATTTACATAAGTATTGTTAAACTCTGTGAAATATGAAGAAAGAGAATGTCTTTTTCTGGATGCAGCCTGAGTGTGATAGCAGAAGGAGATTTACTTCCCCTCAGGGTTCCTCAAACTCCATGCAAGTCTAAGAAATCCTGTCCATGTATGATTCCTGGATGACTTCTCTTGAAGGTAGATTAGAAGGGACACTTGTTCAGTGCAGTTTCTAGCGCCATACCCCAAGTTTAAAATAGCAGAAATGAATACATGGAGAATTGGTTAATTGTTTCTATAAAAACAATAAAAGGAGAATGTGACAAATACTCCTAGAAATCATGTGAGGCTGACATTTTGTCAACACACAGAGGGAGTAGAGCAAGCCTAGAAAAGCATGAGATCAGGAAAATATTCCAGAAGAGCTTAACTACAAGCACATGGCACTGTACAGGTTAAAAGTCCTTTGCTTGGCCTTTACCTCTCTCTAGATAGAAGCACTCACATACCTCGCCACAGGGAAAAGAATATGCCTATAAAGATTGAGCATCACACACCACAACTCTGTATGCACTGGCTGACTGGGTACCTTGAGACTCAGGAGAGAAGGAAGACAGGTAGCATTTTGTCAGTCATTCACAATTCTCTATATACGGATGCTTGTCATCTAAGTACTAAATATGATTTTTTTCTTTACTTTAAAGCTAATCACCCTAAAATTGAATCTTAACCACTGTTTTTCTGCTTTGAACATATTTAGAAATTCTAGCTTTCATTTACCAGACTAATAAATAGACACAATTATTTCCCGACTTGGTACCTGCATGAGTGGATGCTGAGATTTTAAACTCGACCAATGATTCACATTTTGTTTTTCTTCTTTAACCTATCTCACCACATGAGATTGTTTCTCTTAGTGCACAAAAATCTTCATGAAATATTGTGTTGGAAGTAAAGTACAAAGAATAAGTTTGAAACTTGAGTGTGCTGTTGTAATTTAAAATTTCACCCTGATAGAAATGTTTTTTAAAGAGTTCTTTGCCTAACTTTCCTCATTACTAGTAATTAATATTTCTATTTCAGAGAATGTATGAGTTCATTTAAGCATTAATTGATGCTTACATTAATTTTATCCACTATAAATTATTATCAATATAAAATGAGAATTGATCAGTATAAATTACTTTTAAATTATATTAAGACCTATATCAATATTAATCTAGATCTTATTCTTCAAGGATTTAAGGAAAAATTATTGTAAAGATAATATGTGTATAATTTCTATATGATAATAGCATACTTTAAATAAATTATTACCCAGGGAAATGAAACACTACTACTAGGAAAACATGTTAAGTCTAAGACTTAATTTTTCATGTTTTAGACATTAATAATATCTAATAATTCATGCATCAGAGATAATTCCCAGAATTTATATGAGGTAAGAGTTTTATTAATTATATCTTATAAAATTTATATCATTTCTTTTGCTTTACAAAGAACAATGTTTTATAGGTATTGGGGGTTGGGGTTGAACTTGCCAAACGATTTCAACGTCCAAGAAAGTGAAATAAACCTTAAACCAAAAGAAGAAACTGCCATCCACAACAGTCCCCGAGCTTGTCACTGGTGTCGGAGCTCACTGTTTGAGACCTAGGCTAAAGAATCTCAGCTTTACATGACTTACTTCTGATGCTCTTCTGCATGCTTGCTATGTTACTGTGTGCACAGATTCCTGCTCTGACCTACTCTTAACATGTGTTTTAGCACTTTATTCTTTTGAGGTGTCACCCAATCATTTCATGTATGCACAGTGCTTCACTTGATAGTTCCACTATATACTCTCTCTCTCTCTCTCTCTCTCTCTCTCTCTCTCTCTCTCTCTCTCTCTCTCTCTCTCTCACTCACACACACACACACATACACACACACACACACACACACACACACACGCACCACAAAGGTGGGGGAGGGAGAGGGGAAGAGTAGAGTAGAGATAAGGATAGAGAGACAGAGACAGAGACAGAGAGACAGAGAGACAGAGAGACAGAGAGACAGAGAGACAGAGACAGAGACAGAGAATACCTGTGTCTAAAATAAAGTTAAGACCTTATTTAAAAAGTATTAAAACAGAAAAACTTTCTATAGCATTTAAAAGCACTGGTATGCGATTAGTGAGGGAGTGAAAACTGAGAAGATCCTCTTGACTGAAGGTAAAGTTAGACAGCCTTTGACAATAATGCTTAACCAAGTTCCTGACAAAGACGTGAGCTCTCCTGGCATTTTCACAAAAAGCACCAAGCAAGGCCTTGAACCATGGAGCCCTCTTCCCATTTTGTCTAGCAAGTGGGAAGAAGAGCTTGGACTCCTACATCACCACCCCTAAACTAGTAACTAGTACCTGCTTCACACATTTTACCCTCCTCCCTTCCTCTAGTGACTTTTTCTACAAGCAAGCCCTAGGTGCATCTGCTCTTTGATGTGCTTACTGGCTTTGTGACATTCTGTGTCACTCTGCCCTTGTTCAACTCTCAGAAAGCTCACAGTGGACAGTGAGGGAAACTTCTAGAGAGAGAGAGAGAGCAAGTGGTATGTTCAGATGTATGAACTAAGGGAAACTGCAAGAAGCCTAGCAAAGATTGGATTTAAACTGTTTAGTGGGAAAAAGAAGCAAACAAAGGTTGGAAATAGGCAGAGTGGGAAGAACGCACATAAGAGACGTATCTGGACCACAGCATCCCGCTGCAGGATGGAGAAAGTGTTAAGGGGAAGAATGGACTTCAGCAGAGCACATGACCAAGACACTAAATGCAAATACAATAAGTTCTGGTTTCTTAGGAAAACAATCAACTGTCTTCCCGGGGTGACGCCACCTGGAATTCTTAAAGTGAAGTCTTACAAACAACTGGATGATTCCAGAGTAGAGCCTCATGATTGTCATCTAAGGAGGATGGAACCAACTTCTCTAATGAGATTGTGTAACCAGGAAAAGTGAATCGCCACTTGCCACTGATCCCAAAGGCAATGAACGAGCTGCCTGTCTTACAGAGACTTCAATACAGTGCTAGAGTGGCCATTTGCCTGTTGGCTGTCTGGTGTTGGAGAACCGGATTAAGCGCTGATTCTGCAAAGTTCATTTTAAGCAACAGATAACACCATTTGCTTGTAAAACCAAAGAAAGTAGCCAAAAACTAAAGAAAGAAAGAAAAGAGAAAACAGGAAATAAAGTGAGAGTCAAAGAAAAGAGAGTGCCTCCTGAGAGATGAAATGAGGAAATGAAGTCTGAATTGAAGAAAGCAAAGATCACTGTAAGGAAGCATTTCATTAAGGTTTCACCAATTGTAGAGTTTCTCACAGGAGCTGCACATTGTGGGCTCAGATTAAGGATAATGGGCACCCGTGTGAATTCTCCTCATTACTGCTCTTGAAAGAGCAGTAAATCTACTGAAAGAGTTATTTAGGTTTACTTTTCACAGTCCATTCGTTTTGCTTATGAGCCCCTCTGTTTAAGATTTTAAAAATATGATGCAGGTATAATCCAAAAAGAGAGAGATCAGCCCCAAAATGAGCCTATTTCAACTCCTCAAATAGACATGACATCCAGGACTATGCAACAGGCTTCAGACATTTTTGAACCAGGAGATAACAATGGAGCCTAATCTTAGGATCTGCCCACAGACAGCAGAGGAGAAATGATTTCTGCCCTGACCCCGAATTATTTGAATGTTTATATGAACACTAAATACTCTCTTAATCTTTCCATCAATGTTCACTTTCACTTCAATTCCAAAGAAAGTTGAAAACTTTCTCCAGATTTAAGAAAATAAATATTTTTGGGGGAAATATCTGTAAAAGGAAATATGAATTATTTAATTACAGGAGTGTACTGCAACAAATTTACTTTTCAAAACTGGAAGGCTAACTTTTTATGTTTTTAAACTGCTACCTAAAAACTGAAGTAACCACCACTCCTGTCATTCCAGCAGTTGGATGCCTGGGAAAGGAAAGCTGTGAATTTGAGACTAGCCTGCATGCCCTACTGAGAGCCTTGCCTCAAAACTAAAATAAATAAATAGATAGTGGATAGATGGATGGATGGATGGATAGATAGATAGATAGATAGATAGATAGATAGATAGATAGATAGACTGATAGACATACAGATGGAAAGAGAAATAGATGATAGATATAGATAGATGATAGATGATAATAAATAGATGTCAAAGATAGATAGATAGATAGATAGATAGATAGATAGATAGATAGATAGATAGATAGATAGCAGTAATAGAAGCTACCGTAACAAATAAGAGGAAATAGTAACCATCCTTATAAGTGTAGTTATTTCTAGATGGAAAAAAGAATACAGACAAGCCTGCTGTGTGCCTCTCCTTTTTCATTAGATAGGTGTCCCACCATGACCCAGGAATGTACTCCATGACTGTGGGCTGCTGAGCTAAGTGTCTGTGTAAATGAGCCCCTCAGACACCTGTAGCACAGGGTCCTGGGTGGACCCCAATTGCTGGAGGCAAATATCTCATCATTCACAAATGATCTTGACTGGAATCTGAACAACTGCTTTCAATGCTTAATTTTCTTCTTATTTCTCCACTAAAATCAAAGGTCAGAGTTATTTTATTATTATTTTTAGACTTATTTATTATGCATACAGTGTTCTACCTGCATGTATTCTTCAGGCCAGAAGAGGGCACCAGATCTCATTACAGTTGGTTGTAAGCTACCTTGTGGTTGCTGGGAATTGAACTCAGGACTTCTGGAAGAGCATACAGTGCTCTTAATGTGTAAACCATCTCTCCAACCTCCAGAGTGTTTTAGAGTTTTCATTTTGTATTTGTAGGAACTGAACATTTTATCTAGGTGAGCTGAGGAGATGGAACACATTTATTTATTTATTTATCCCCCTCCCCCCCAAAAGAGCCACATAGAAAGTAAATCTCCTTAGGGTTTGTGAGTGAGGATGCATTCTAAGGAAGTCGTCAATATGACATTTGATGGACAGATGTTTTATCTGGAAGTAATTGTGTGACCTTTTAATCCATTCTCAAAGCATTCTTGCTATGAAGCAGTTTCTTATATATGATGCAGTCAGACTGTGTCTCAACAAATTATTTCATTAGAAAAAATGTCAATAATCTTAGATGTTCCAATTGTAAGATCAGCCAGAATGAAAACTAACTAGCAGGGAGAGGAAAGAAAAAATAAAACACAGGGGATCAGGGAGTAACTAACTCATTGATAAAAACAACCATTCATGTCTGATTGACTTAAAAACTCAGAACATCATACTCCTACCACAAACACTCAGGGAAGACATAAGGACTGCTAGGCATTGGTTTCTTTTCATGATATGACAAAGCAATTCATATATTTCATAACAAAGGCAAACAACTAAATTCTAAATAATTGTTTGCATGTTTTGTCTTGTAAGCACAAACACATTTGTTTTAAAAGTAATTTGCTCCCATTCCATCTAACATTAAAAGCTCTTGGATCCAGGGGTACTTCTTTTAGCATAGTATATTAAACATTCTTTTCTGTGCTCAATTTAGGCATAAATGGAGGATGTTATTTCCAACATTTGCAACATGTAAACAGAAAGGAATATTGAAATCTTTCTATGGTTTTACCTTGTAAAGAAAAAAATTGAATCTCTGAATGTGCTAGCACATGCGTGTAATCCCACCACTTAGTAGTCTGAGGCAGAAAGATCAGGATCACTGGAAGTTCAAAGCCATCCTGGGTTACATTGTGATATCCAGGCTAGCCCATACTTGATAATACTGTGCCTCAAAGGACAAGCTAAAAGTGGGCGGGGATGGGGTAAAAAAAAACATGAGTTATAATCAATACCAGGTCTTTATATGATCACAGAAAGGCATCAATTTTTACTTAGTAATGGAAAGACAGTACTAGGTAAAGAAAGGTTTGTACCAGTCAATCAGCTACAGGGTCCTCACTAATTCCCCCAAGCAATACATCAAAAGTGTCTCTTCCTGCCATTTATTGATCACCTAACTGCAGTTATTTAACCAGGCTCTAATCATTCTGCTCCCAATGAAGTCAAGTGTTTTGGTCATCCTTCATATTTTATGGCTACATTAACACAGGTTCCAGCTGATCCTGCTCCGTGATGATGATGGTTATGGGAGGAATATATCTTTGTTACATAAAGACACATGGCTTGAAGACCAGTCTCTCTCTCTCTCTCTCTCTCTCTCTCTCTCTCTCTCTCTCTCTCTCTCTCTCTCTCTCTTTCACATTCTGTGACCCACAGTGTACTTACAAAAGAAAATATTCAACAAATCCTCCAAACCCTCATAACTAATTTCCCACTAGT
>NC_034599.1:5738303-5742556 GCF_900095145.1 Mus pahari | reverse complement strand
TGTGTGTGTGTATTTGAAAGATTTGTATGTATATGTGTGTACATAGCTTTGTGTGTATTTATACATATATGTATATATGCGTATACATACACAAATAGATATAACTTTCTGTTGTAAAGCCAACAGAGGCCTCGGGCATTATGGTTTTTCCCCACCAACTTTGCAATCTAGCTTCCAAAAGCCCAGAAAGCTATATTCATAAGAGGATACACAATTGTTAAAGGACAGAGATCCCCTGCCCCCTGCAGCCTGAAAATGGCGATGTACAGACTGTGCAAAAAATAACAACTAAGAGTTTTCTAATAAGGAGCCACCCCCACCACCCCGAAAAGATTTTGCAAACCTGTGAAGCTATGTTTCATTTCAATTCAGCAAATATCTGCAGCATGCATTGATTTTACAGTAGTGTTCCTCAAGACAAGAGATGTGCATTCTACCATGGATTTTCTTCTCTTTCTTTTCTCTTCCTTCTTTCCCTGCTTTTTATTCCCTCCAAACTTTCATTCTTTGTTTTCTCCTAACTGGGTATTAAGTGCAGTATACCCTCAGACAGTTTTCAAGATTCCTGAATTGTACAAAGCCTCAAGTCATATTACTAACCCAAGAAAGACTAATTGTCAGGGCTCCACTGGTACCCTTCCTTCTTGCCCAATCTTACAGAGAGATGTATGTTGCATGCTTCAAATTCTTTCACAGTATACACAAATAAACACTTTTATAGTCCATAGCAAGAGCTCATATTTTAAAATAACTTATTTTAACCATTTGAAGTGTTTTTCATTCTCATTTTAAGATGCAAAATTTCTAAGATTTCACACAGTAAATAAATACAGAGGTGAGTGGTGAGTGACATCGTCCTAGTTCTTTCTTTCAGTTATGTTGACAAGGTATGGTGGTGAACCCACCATAATTTTCAGGAAGATGTTCAGACAGAACTGTGTATGTGTGAAGCTTCGTCATGCCATGTGTGCCACTTTGTACTTACAAGACTGCTTCTTCTGTTCTCCAATTTTTGTATCAGAAATGTATGCTATACCACCTATTGTAAAATGAAACTTTTTAAAGTGTTCCTTTTTTAATACACCTTACTCCCTATATCTAACAATGTCTTTGTGCCTTCTGAAGGTGCAAGTTACCTGAAATTGCACAATGTACCTCGCAGTCAAATTGGTAGAAAATTGCTTTCTTCTCTTGCTGTTGTCTGCCTTACTTATGTGTATTTACTGTGTGATTTGAGTAATAATTTAAAATGATCCTCTTAAAATTAGAGCTTTCCAAATGAATTCAACAATTTAGATGATGATAAAAGAAACCAGGTTTATTTTTCCAGGACTCTAAGGGGCAAATTTAAGTGGCAAACTATATATCCTGCTTTGTAAGTAAAATTAAGCTCAACAGGGTCCAGAACGTAATTCAAGGCCAATATTTTCATGTTCTGCTCTTTTAGCCTTTGGCTTTATGCCTAGGAGATGATTAAATGCATTAATTTTGGAATTGCACCCAATAGCAATTCTGAATATTTATGTTTCCATGATCTCAAGCTTTCCCTTGAAGTGAGTTCAATCCAGTCACTAATTTCTGATTATGTGCTCGCATTAGATTTCTAAAACTAGGGAAAATAATTTGCCTCTCCCTCCCAGCTAATCTTAGATTTTAATACTAAACTGAGGGTTATGCTTTATCTATCATGATTATTTTTATAGTGAAAATTTTCAAGTTCTTGTTATCTAGGAAGATTTGCATGCTGAAATGTTATTAGTTTTCGTGCTGACTTACGAGAGTAACTTTACTCTCCACGTCTCCTCTCCCAGTCTCTCTGTTCACTCTAAAGGAGGAACACGCTTCCATTCCAAGCATAAGAGCAAAGCTGAGGACTCTACAGTGAGTTTTCTAAGGGCTCTTATAATACAAGTGGCAACGTTATTGTTTTATAAATTAACAACATGCATATGGGAGTAGTAAAGACCACCCACCAGCCAGAACACCTTCCACTCGGCAGTTCATGTTTCCAGTGTTGATCACACTTGAAGCACACAGAAGCAGGAAGTACTTGTTCCAAAATCATGCTCTGCAGTTGACTTAGGCCACGAGTCTCTATTCTCTCAGTCTGCTGACCACTTCTTTTTGTTGCCTTGAAGGTCTATAACTTTCCTTTGTGTATCCTAGTGAATCCTGTGACAGGACACTGAGTTGGATTCAGGTGGGTGGTAGCATCACCCCCAATATGCCTTGTTTAGAACCAGAATGTTCTAGACCCCAGTTTTCTGCCTCCCTTCACTTTGTGTCTTAAGGGCTATCTTTTCCCCAAAAAACTTATTTTTGGTTGTAATTTTGGTTGTGACTCTTAATGGTATTTCTCATTTCCTTTACAACATTATCATTATCTAAAGCTTTAATAGTCTATAAGTAATTACATGGATTATCAAATTGATCATTTTTTCTTATAATTCTAAATTTCGTTGAACCAGCATTATCACAGTACCATGTGTGTGCTCTTCAGAACAACAACAACACAAATAAACCAACCATGAATGTCCTAAAAGAAATTATTGTGTTGGAATACAAATATAATCAGAGACTGAATCTATGTCCAAACACCATTTTCTGTACTTTTTGAGTAGTGTGCTATGAAAGCAATACAAAAGCAAGGTCATGCCATGGTGTTTGAACACATGAAAGATATGTAGAAAGATTATATTTTCTAAGAAAAGTGTAATAGACCTTTGGGCTAGAACCTCATGGAAGAAGATCAACACAGATTCTTTAAAGGAATATGAGAACCACTCGGTTGCAACAGGAACAACTCCATAAATTATCGGACTTCTCATAAATCAATGTTACATATGTATTTCTCACAGTAAATAGCACAGTAGGAAAGTTTCATGGTTTAAATGAGACAAGCTTAGCTTGACTAGTATGACTGGGAACCTGAGTCTGTGTTCCTTTTATTTTATTCAGAGGCAGAAGAAACAATTAAGAAAATCACTTTTCATTCAACTTTTGCATTTCTTTTCAATATTTTTTTTAATGAAAAATGGTAAGTCAAGAAAACCCAAGTCAAGCCTGACAGTGTGTCTGTAATCTTAGTCCTTTTAAGGTAGAGCCAGAGAATGAGGAGCTCAAGGTCAGTTTCAGCCACAAAGGAAGCTCAAGTTCAGCCTTGGCTACATAAAACCTGTTGAAAAACTTTTAAAGAAAACAGAATAGTAAAAAAGATAATAATAATAAATAGTCAAAACTCAAGCCACCTGTTGGTCCCTTCTAATACAGAGCCTTCCTTGAAATCTGTACAACATCTAACACATGCAGCTAGCACATATTTAATTGAATTTGAGGAGAATGGGCCTCTGGACCTATAACTTGTTTGGATACATAGAACAGCTTTCAGTCATATAATCAACTCCCCTACAGCATTACTTCTTCCAATGAGAATTAAACTCCCATTCAATTCAATTCCCTCCACTTCTCTTATCAACTCAGTTGCATCTACTCTTTCCAGCTTTGAAGCTTCAATAGTCGAATTTTTTCCTACCTACCAATTTTCTGCCCACCACTTTCCACACTGAACTCATGCCATCAAAACAGTAGTCAGTCTATTATATATGTCAATGGGCATTTGTTTGGAACTTGCTATGCATTTCTTCCCTTGTCTATTCTTCTGGCCTGTAGTAGCTGAGGTATGCTCAGCACTCAGAATGAAAAGCTAAAGGTGGAACCTTGGATGTCTAAACACATCTGTGTGACAGCAGCTTTTGTGAGAGGCATCACATGAATTTCCTTTGGTAACTTTTGGTTTTGCAATAGAAATAGGAGGAATTCGGGAGGATAGTGTAAGCATAGAACTAGTCTAAATACACAATTTGAGGGACCCAATATAAGAGAAAAACACAAAAGTCCTAGTCAAGATTATTTAGAACTCCAGAATAATGACGGTAAGACAGCACTCTAGGCACAGGGGTCCTTTAGGCTCAGGGCTCTGGATAGTGTACAGATCACACACATATAATTGTTAAACTATATACCATTCTCTTAAGCCAAGGGATAGGCTTGGGATAGATTATTTAATAATTAGTTTATAAAATTCAAAACACAGAACCTCCAATGCAGCTTTCTATACCAAGACAATCATCAAGAAAATCCATGAGCCATGTATTTTGAAAGAGTTTGCATATTGAGTTGAAGTGATCATTATATTTCTGTCGTATACATTTAAGTTGCTATTGCTCCCTGTGGTGTGTGTGTGTGTGTGTGTG
>NC_034599.1:5724490-5738273 GCF_900095145.1 Mus pahari | reverse complement strand
TGTGTGTGTGTGTGTGTGTGTGTGTGTGTGTGTGTGTTAGCACCCATGGTGAGGTCAGAGGGCAACTTGTAGGTGTCATTTCCTTCCTCTTGCCATGTGGGACCCAGGGATTAAACTCAGACCATGAGGCTTGTTGGCAAATATTCTTACCTGCAGAGCCATCTCATTAGCTTAGTACTTCAATTTCAATTTAAGAAAACATAATTTTTCATTATAAGATAGATGATGCTACCAAACTAGACAATTTGATTCCAGCCAACTTCCATGAGATAATGTTTAAATTAGATTTAAAACATTAGCAATTTGTGCATTTTTAAGAAAATTAAAATTAACCTAAAGACACCAGTTGTTTGTTTTTTTTTAATGGAAAGTCCTTTGAAAACCTTTGATTAAACACTGTCCATGTTTACTCCAAGCTCTGATATTTAGTGTCAATATTAGAGTCTCAATAGCAAGGGAAAATGTTTGGGAATTTTCTACATTTTTCTCATGGAACGATTTCTATAATGTTACTCCAAACTCAGTGGAAATAACCTACTCTACTGTCAAATGATGTAGAATTATATCAGATATGTTCTACACTCCTCACAGAACCACCCTTGATATCTACATCGATTTTAAGTTGATATTGTCAATATATGTGTTTCAGACTAGACATTATTTAAGAGAGAGTTTCTTCTCACCCTTTTCACAGAATTGTTTGCTGATCAGCAGAACTTTTAAACTACAAAAGTAACATTTGTTTTGTCAATTACGTATGTGGCCTCTCTGTGCCACTTTTGGCTTGGCTTACGGATGACATAGTTGAGAATGGCAGCAGAGCTTAAATCAGTGCAAAAAGCTTACATGCATGGACATACACATGTGAAATTAACCCCGAAAAAATGCAGTGCAATGTGAGTGTACAAAGATGTCCAACTGATTAAGTCTGAACCTTACGTGTTTTGTTCACTCAACAAATATAGAGTACCTGCTTGCGATTTCCGCCAGCACACAAACTCCTCATGCTGCTGGATGGGAATGGGTTGCTGTTTTGAAACACAATCTCTGACTTCTCTATCTCATTCTAAGAGTATCCTAAGCATTGTGTTTCACATCGTTGATATTCTTAAGCAGAAGTGTATGAGAATTCCATTCCATTCTGCTTTGTGTGCCCATCTTTCCTACACATACATCCTAATACAAATATATCATTAGCACATAGAAACATGAGAAGATGAAGACTTAGTATAAGAAGTTGTATTTTAAAGACTGGTTTCATTCCCTGATTGATGGTGTCTCTACTATACCAAGGCAATGATGGGGTGACCACTGAGGATAGGGCCTTTCTTGACCCAGGACAAGGAACTCAGAGTTTGTGGTCAAAGTCACTGATGTACAGAGAAGAAGCAGTGGCTGAAGGAACAGATCACATGTATGAAGACATGAACTTCAAAACGTGTCATGTGAATGAGGCCAATGTTTTGTTCATAGAGCTACAGCACACCACAACTACATTCCCAATAAGAGCAATCAATGATAATGGAGATTGGAAAATGGGCAGAGAGGTACAGACCTAAATAATCAAGGAGACTGAATCTACACAGCATTCTCTGACTCTGAAAAGTGACAGAGAGGAAGCAAGTGTGAATGCCAGTTTGAATATGAAAGTGGCCAATGTCTGTATTCTGATTAGCTCAAGTGACAGCACCAGGGTGGCTTATCATCATCCACCTTCACTTTCAAACATGGCCAAGTATAGATCATAAATTATCCTCAAACTAAGAAATCTAATTATGCAATCATGATCAGTTGTGATCACATCTACTTAATTGGTAGATACAGGAGAAACATTGTAAGTAAGGGAGCAGCATTTAAGATGAGGATCCGTATACATAGATGAAGTAAGCAAAACGTCTTTTGATCACAGAGGTTAGAAGAACAATGTTAGAGTGGATATGCTAGCCTGAGCACCAGCAGCACACTAAAGCCAATGGAAAGAAAATCCTAGAAAATCTAGAAGAGGAAATTTGGCATGGAGATTGTGAAGAATCTATGAAAGAAAGAAAACTCTTGGCAAGGAAATCCAAATAAAGCAGGTCATGCAAACAAAGACAGAACAGACTTTCAAGGGGGAAAAACTGGGTGAGAGCATCAAGGACCAGACAGAAAGAGACCATTGCACTGTGGAGATAGTTTAGTAAAATCTATATGAGCATGGAAATCTGGGCTTGAGCCCACAACTTACATTAAAAACCCAGGTGTAATAAAGCACATTTGTTGTCCTTGTATTCTGGATATATCAGAGAAAGGCAGAGCCCTGGAGCTGGCTAGCTAGCCAGCATATCTCAATCAGTGAATTTCAGGTCAGTGGATAGATTCAATCTCAAACAAATAAGGTGAAGAGCAGTGAGAAATGACAGGGAGGGTTGACAAATTGTCTCCACATGTGTGTACAGACATGCACGAACACAAACTCCCAAAACACACAGACTTGGATCTGCTAGCTTCACCCACACTACCAAGTGAAATAAGGAACAATCTGTACCCTTGGACACAGCAGTTCGGAAGGATTTAATGTCCTTGGGAGTGATGAGCTAGTGGACTGAAGAGGGAAATAATAGGATTACAACAGGCAGAAGGCTACACAAGGAAGGGTGAATGGAAGTACATAGAAAAGCTGGAGGTATTTGTCACACAGACTTAGTAACATCCCCACAATGTCTTACTAAAAGAGCTCAGCCAACTTGTTTAATTTAAGCATCAGTCACTCTCCATTCATTAATTTAATTATTACTTATCAAATGTTTATAAGGTAAGGCCTAAAGAGATGGCTCAGTGTGTAAAATGCTTCTTGCATAAGCATGAGAACAGGATCTGGATACCCAGGACCCACATTAAAATTAGGTGTGCTGTTGTACAATTATAACCCTAGAACTGTGTAGGCTAGAGAAAGGTAGGTCCCCAGAGCTTGGCAGCTAACCATTCATTGAGGAGCTCCAGGTTCAATGAGAGACCTTATCCTAAAAGCAATAAAGGAAGAACAACTGCAGATGACACCTAACTTCCACCTCTTGTCTGTACAAACACACTCACACATGTACAAACACACATGTATAAGCACATACAAAAATATCATATATAATACGATAAATAAGCATATAATATGTTACATGTGAACTAGCTAACAAGGAACATGCTCTTTAACTGTTTGTGACAAGTTAAGTCTTAACACAGGCATATGCTGTGAGCTCAATTTATTACAATAATAAAAATAGTCCACAGTTTTCATTAATGAGGCCAGGTAAATTATATGACTTTTTTCATTCACTTTATTCTATAAAACTATGAGAGAAATACCAATTTGCGGTCCAAATGCAGATAAGGAAACTTAGGCATAAAATTACTTAGAAACAGGTTGACTGCTACCCAAATTGGGCCAGAACAGGCAGGAGAATATACAGGGTATGGTCTCAAAACTGTCTCTTTTACTTACTATTCTGCCCTTTGCAGCCAACAGACACATTGCTTCCACAACCTTCACAACAGTATCTACCAGCCCCACAGAGTCACCACACAGTATAGTGTCATAAACGCTAATATTTAGAAAAGTAGGAAAGGGGAATTAATGGAAACAAGGAGGAGGAAAGAGTATGGGAAGAGAGATGGGAGAGAAAGTAGAGGGACGGGCTTTGGCTGAGAGTGAGGGGTGGCATTAGGGTGATACATTAATGAAAACTTAAAAGATATGTAGTCATTTACTAAGTCAAGAAAGATGATAGAAATGCTTCAGTATCAACTTGTAAACACAGAACATCTTCAATCTCATCTATTTTCCAGGATAAGATGGTATATTTTTGAATCCTCTAAAGAGTCTGCCCTTTAAGCACCTTCCTAGGAAATATGATTGCCACATCTTTTGTTTAGACCGTGGCCTGAATGGCTACTGACCGTACTGAAAAATCTGGCCTTCTAGCCTCATGTCTGGCCAACCAACTAAAATATCAGATTCTAATGGGTGCTTTCTAAGGATCGCTTGTATGCCTTTTTTTTTTTTTTTTTTTTTTTTTTGAGACAGGGTTTCTCTGTATAGCCCTGGCTGTCCTGGAACTCACTCTATAGACCAGGCTGGTCTCCAACTCAGAAATCTGCCTGCCTCTGCCTCCCGAGTGCTGGGATTAAAGGTGGGTGCGACCACGCCCGGCTCTTGTATGCCTTCTTAACAGATGTAATGTCATAAAGGAACCCCTCCCAGATGATGTCTCCAGAAATATTAAGTTCCACTAACTAGATTTCCCTCTGCTCTCTTTAAACATGTTTACAATCATGACTCTAGTAAGACAAGAACAAACTCTTAAGTGCTTCAGAAAGGATCTCTCCTACACTGTAATCCCTAAGTTCTTCTAACCAATGACTATTTCTTTCCTGCCTTCTTCTGATTCCTGGTACCAAAAGAACGGAAGTAAAACAGTACAGCTTTTAATACTAGGAAGGGTGACCTTGACCAACACATCTTTAAGCAAAACATCCAGAGGACCTTCTGTCTTTCTAATCATTTGAGTGAACTGGTTCTAAAGGCCATCTTCTTTCCTCTCATTTCATATTCCTGCATAGGTGTGGCTTAATCCAGCTGCCCCTCCCACTTAACATCTAGCCCTTCTGCTTTCCTCAGTAAGATTCCTGTGACTGTCATTGAGGTTGTTTAAGCAAGTCCTTTGTGTACTGAGTGGGAATGTTTGAAGCCCAGAGTGTACATGCTTGTAAGTGTATTTGAATTCTACCGCCGAGTTTTGATAAACAAATGTTCTCAGCAAGTACCCAAGCTGCAAGAAGTTATGGATGCCAACTCAGTGGCAGGTCACATCTCCAAAGAAGACAAAGGAACATAGGTAAGTTCACCACAGTCTTTATTTAAAATTCTTGCTTAGTTTAGCTCATGTGCTCCAGGACTGGATTCCTAATTAGCTTGCTTTGGGGTCTGACAGCATTGTCTTGTGTCTAACAGAATCTTCACTGAACTATACAAAAGCCCTGCAGACCCAACAGAGCAAGGAACTGAAGTGATGGGAAGAAAACTTAACTGCTGATTGGATTCTGCCTTCCCAAACACCTGGCAGAGGCGATGGCTCTGTCTCACTAAGTAATCTTTAATTTGGAATTACAAAGACAATTAGCTCTCTAATGAGTTAGAGCAAGGGAGAGGATGTAACAGTGAGGAAAAAAAAAAAAACCCAATACCAGATGATATCTGTAAATGCCCAAACATATCATACTCCTCCTTGTTAAAAGTATTTTCGAATATTTCTTTCATTCCTTTTTATTTTTAAATAGTAAGCCATATAGACATTATTCTTTAGTGTGAACTAGGAGACTCTAACTTGCTCCACTACTTGAAGGCTGGCAGTAGTGAGGTCATAGTCTCTACCCTGTAATTGGTTGAGTAAAGAGTTTCAGCTTTATAATTAAGAATTGGTTCTGCTGCCTAAAAAGTAAAAGCAATGGAGAACAGCAGCACCCATCTTCAATAAAAACCAAACAACAGCAACAACGAAGCAAAATAGCTTTATTATAATAAATAAATAAGGAAGAAACCTGTCCTTGATTCAAGAAGAAAACACAAAGTACAGAAAACTGTGTCTGAGTGTATGTTGGTAGAAAACTATAGAGAAAAAGCCTTCTGTGTTTGTACCCTTGACAATAGAAGGAGTCAAGCTGCTTCAAAGCTAGACTTAGCTCAGAGTTTAGCTTGAGGCATTCCACAGATCTCAACAGCCTGATCTTGAATTTTACCAAGTGTTATTCCTATGATAACAAACCTTTGACCTGGCTGACATAGTGTCACATTAGGAAATGACCCAGACAAAAGTTTCTCTCTTTCTGGCATAAGCTGTCTTACTCTAAGGAAGTTGAGATACCCCTTTGGCACTGAGGATTCTACACTTAAAAAAAAAAAGTAGGGAAGAGAAATGAGAAGTGGAAAAATAGGGAAGCTGCCAAGATGGTCCAGTGGGTGACAGATAGCACATCTCACTCAGGCCTGTTGACCTAAGTACCATCCTCTAAATCCACATCATGGAAGAAGAGAACAGACTCTGCTAAGTCACCTTCTAACCCCCAATAGCACCCTGCCCTGCACAGACACACAGACACACACACAAACACACAAACACACAAAAGAAACATTATTAAAAGGAATGAGGAATAATAAGAATGAGATCAGATGGCAGTACATTCCTCAGTTATTATGGTTCAGCCTTATGCAAAGCAGAAATTCTTAAAGTCATCTTTAAAGAAAACCACTGAGCTTCATAGTCTTTAGGAGCAGAACAGTGATCTACACTTACTCACCAGGTGATCCTAGTCCATCACACACTGACTGAAGTAAATGGTGATATCAACAGCTTTGTTCTGCCAGCTCAATCACGGTGTGATTGTGCAGTTGGAAGGTGGACAGAGCATTTTAACTCCTTCCTGTGCTCACTAAAGCACTTCAAGGACAATTACAAAAGTTCATATAGGACGGCTGGAGAGAAGGCTTCAGACTGCAGACAGCACTTTCACTTCCTGCAGCTTATAACAACAGGTAACTCCAACTCCAAGGTATCTGGCACCTGCATCTCACCTCTACAAGGATGCACACACACACACACACGCACACACACACATGCACACGCACACACACACACACAAACACACAACACTTACAAGCACACGTGCACTTAGCTAACATACATACATAGAAGTAATCTATTTTTTAAAAAAATTTGAAGATACAATTGAGTAAAGAAAACATCTAAATGTACAAATTATATTTCATGTAGAATTAGATAAGAGGAACAAGCAACTACAAAAAAGTTGTAGTTCCAGAAGCACAGACTTCAACTTGGTGTAAATCATCAGTGAAGTTTAAGTGAGTATCCACATACAGAATGGGATTGACTTGAAACATACTACTCAATGTTTATCAAATATTAGTATTGATTCCATGGATGTTTAAATGCATATATGTGACTATGCCTCCAGTTTAGTGACAATCATGATGATACACTGCACAAACCCAGCATATGGAGGCTGAAGCAGGAGTGTTTTGAAATCAAAGTCAGCCTGACTACTTATTAAATTCCTGTTCNGAAAAGCAAAACAAACAGAAAGGTATAAGCCCTTTAAAATACAGTCAAGAACATGAAAGGGTTTTAGAGTTATCGTGAAATAGAGTAATCATATAAATTAGATAGGCTTTAAAAATTGAAACCAACTAGTATGAATGATTCTGATTCCCCTAAAATTATGTCTCAAATTTTAAAACAGTCTAGGTCAAAATTACAAAATATCAATGGAGAGAAGATTTTTGGAAATCACCTCAGTTTCTTATCTCTACCCGTGTGTCAGCTTGTTCAGCTGCCAGTGTTCTGATTTGGTTCTGCATTCATTAATCACAGAGAACTGTGGCAGGGAACAGGGCTGGTTTAATTACATGTATTGTTTAGGAGGGTATTTCTTCTTATAATTATTTCTTTTTTGCCAACTCAAGAAATAAGACTGTTATTACTAAACTTCATTTAAAATATCTAATCACTCTTGCAAAAGCATTTTATCACCTACTCTGTACAAATCAGTAAATCAAAGCTTGGATATTTGTCTGAAAACCTCAGCTCACAGAATGCTAAAGTCAAGCTAATAAGCAGCATCCATCATATCTCCATGAACAAGGTAGCCCACATTACAGACTCTGTGCTGTACATCTATTATAGGAAACATCTGCTACAAATTAGCCAGCTATAGTACTGCTCTAAGTGCTTCTTCAGGAGCCTTCCATCTCTATCCCTTCAAATGAATTAGATGGTAGCATCAAATTTTTACCAGATTTGGCATCATGCAAGACAGCAGTCATCTTTCAGTCTGTCCCGAGTCCTGGAAGGAAACTGCATATTATTTCATCCCACAGTTACATAACAAAATACTCATAGGCTACACTGCTGAAGAACAAAGATGGTACCTTTCAGTTCAGTCATTTCCTGAGGAGGAGAGCATGAAGTTAGACTCCTTAAAGGGATGATGGATTTATTCAATTAAGAATATGAAATTGAGTCTAAGTGCAGTTTTGTCAACTTTTGAACAATTTTGTGAATCATGTCTTCCATTTGGGGCATATATATTATTGAACATTTTGATTTTCAGAAAAACCATCAGAAGCATTGCAAAAAGCATAGCCAAGTACACTAAACACACACACACACACACACACACACACACACACACACTCACCATTATTTACACTTTTTTGTTTTTGTTTTGAGAAAGAATTTCAAGTCTCAGACTAGCCTCTAACTTGCTATGGGATGGAGGATAAATTTGACCTCCCAATCATACAGCCTCACTTTCTAAATATTAGCATTATAGCCATGATCCATTATGCCTATCTTCCCATACAAAATACACTAGAAAAATCTCCCTACAGTTTAATCTCTAATAGTGTCAAAATTGCAGTTACATTAAAGATACAGTACACATTTTACCTGACTTTGTAATTGGAAATAATAATTCCAAATTCTCCTCGTGGTATGTTGGTGCAAAATAAATCACAGAAGTATACATAAATTATTCATAAATGAACAGTGAGATTGGACAAAGTTAAGAGACCATATAGCTATATATTATTTTTTATCTGAATCTGTATTGCAGAATCATAATGAGCAGTGACAGCTCAGCAGTACTAGATTTATAGAAAGCTGTGTAGTAACATAGTTCCCTGCATATTTTAGCACCTCATATGGTATTTTCCTACAGGATTTTTTTCACTCCTCTGTTCTCAAAATTTATGTTATACTGGCTTAATGAATGAATTTTTAGAGAGCATCTGGGTTGCTTGAAATTTTAAATAAGCAAGCTCAATATTTTTAATTATTCTTGACAGGGTGTACAATAGGCCCTGAAATGTTTATTTTCCATTTCAGAAAATTCACCTTCACCTTTGATGGATAGACTTGCTACTTTTATGTTAGCATATGTAAAGTTGTGTGTGAATTGAATTTATGTAAAACTGCATTAAATATTTATGCATACTCTATGGCCTGAAATGGTTGATTAATTTCACTTTCACTTGAAGTTTGTGATAATTGACAAGAATTCCTGTATAATCTAGAAAAGAAGCAAAACAGCAACAGAATTGAATATTTTAAAGAACGCTATGGGGCATCTTTAAAGGAGATGAAATGCCTATCCACAAATGACATGGTTCACTTTGGATTAGTTCATGAATATGTGTCAATCATATGACTCTACCAAACCTGACTCATAATCACATATTCAAAGTTAAACTTAAGATAAACTTTATTGAGTTCTAGTTGGACAACACTAGTGGTGGAGAGAATAATGTTATCTTTGTTTTCCCTTAAAAGTAGAGAATTTGCCTTATCCTAAAATAATTACAGGAAACCTGTTAATAATGGTTTCCTGTGGCCAGTCACAGCCATGGACATCATATCAACAAACGGTGTGCAGCAAGTGCACTTGTTGAGTCATTTGTTAATCACTAGAATTAATATTTGTTACTAAAGCATATTGCAAAAAAGTTCCATATGTTTTAATAAAATTTTTTAATCCCTATCCCAAAATTATTTTCAATATCCTCAGAGGGCTTCCATCAAAGTGCCAGGCCTTTCCCAAGTTCCTTTCCTTTCACTTTTCTCATATGTGACCTAGCACCTAAGTCACACTCAGAAGAAAATATGAATCCTTCCTATGTCCTTAAAGTCCCTCTGCTTTTGGTGCCTGATAATCTTCCCAATGTTATCACCTCTCCTCTCCATCCTCCTTTGTACCCCTCAAACCACAGGAGCTTTCTGCTTCTCCAGCATGCCATACTCATTAATACTTCAGAAATCCACACATAGGTGCTGTCAACTGAAAGCTCTTGCTTACAGAACTGGCATAGCTGGCTGACTCATAACTTACTGTTATGCTTCCATGCTAATGTCATCTATTTCTCTCTAATATGATTGTCATATTATTATACTTTCCTCATTGCATTTATTGCTATCTGAATCTATTCCACTCATCTGATTATTGACTTTCTTTTTGTACCCAAAAAACAAGGCGGGAAAGGATGGGGACCACTTAATTTCCCAGAGTCCAGATCACAATGAATATTTTCCTGAGATTACTGAAAAATTGCTCAGTGTTCAAATGAACGAAAATTCACTTCTGTTAAGACTAAATTTTTAAGGTTCATATAAATGAGAATGGATAGAATATGACAGCAATTGAGCAAATAGTTTTCATGGACTTTTTCTATGTCACCATGTCATTAAAACAGGGACACAGAAAGGCAAAAAGCCTTCAGCATTTTAACTTGAAGCCTGATGCTTCCTTGTTTGTGAAGCTCTCAGGATTTTTTTTTTGGGGGGGGAGCTTCCCTCCTACCTCTTATACCTCCCTACTTTTTATAACACAATCTGTCAAAAATAAATGGTGTAATATGTAAAACAAAATGCAAATAGCAAATAATGGTTTACATTAGAAACAAATTTAATAAATAAGTGAAGGGAAAGGCTACATGACCTGTGAGACCATATATCCTAGGGAATAGTTCCTGAATTATCCAGTTCTATGCTGGAACAGGCTTGCCATATATTGACCTCATACCAGGGTCATGGCAATGTGGAAAATTTACTTAATATATTGAACTGCATACTTCCACCCACTGAGTGAGTTTTCCTTTGATTTTTATTTATGTGAATATGCACCTTCTATGCTAAACTTAATTTGCATATGAAAATCCTGACTTCATTGAGTTGTCTGATGTCAGTTGCTAAATGCCACCATGTCTGTTTCTCATCCCAAGTAAGCATTAGTCAGGAAGAACCTCATGGACTTGTGGGAGCCCCTAAAGCATTGTTCACTTGTTCACCAAGATTGGCTCTCAGTGATGTTCAGCATTGTTATTACTGCAGAGTGATCTGGGCCACAGTCTTCACAACTGCTATCCTCAACATTCTCAAGTCTCTACTGGCTCAGACTTCAGTCTTGCCCTGCTTCTACTCCAACATTGACAGAGAATTGGTATTTCAATTACATTTTCATAAAATGGAAAGTGGAATAAAGCTTATCTCTCCTCTCTCAAGTTCCTGTCTGATCCTACCCGTTTATTCTAGAGTCTCAGATCCTGACTTTTGGAATAGATCCCTCTGGATCTTAGCTTTCCTAGTAAGTTCTACAATGTCCAGCCACTCCAGTCTAGAAGTGCTTACTGTGTCTCTGTTGCCAGAGTAATCAAGTGCAAGTGTTCAGCCCCAGAAGTCAAGCCCTTCCCTCAATCTACATTTGCGTACATCTCTTTATATACCTGTGATACTTTCTTTGCTCATTGATGCCAGGCTTATCCACAGTACATCATACTAAGATGTCTACTCAGCCTCCCGCTTTCAACAGTGTCAAGGGTAGCTTTTTGTTCTAGCCTTTATATAGTAATTTATCCCAAAATTTTCAGTCTGTTTTTTAATGAGTACAATAGTGAGGAACGTATTATTGAGTTAAGAGTTTGTGACACCATTTCTGTTTTATCTTTGTTGTAAAAATACATTTTCAATACTTTGCTGAAATTTGTGGTCACAGAACTACATTGATTATATTACTGTCTATTTAGAGATTTCAAAGTCTCTACACAAATGTGATATATTTTTAAACGATTTTAATGGCTTCACTGCATTTTGCATTTATCTAAATGGCTGTTTGCTTCTAGTTGGCCAGCTGTTCTGTCAGGTTTCCCAGTTGGTTTGTCATTTCTCAATTCCAAAATGTTTATTTGCCATAATTAGGTATTTTTGGAGCTTCTCTTTTCAGGTTGTTTATGCTAATGTAACTAGTCTTAGCAAAGAAAGAGAATGATTCTAGTTTTTCTCCTTTATAAATAAGGAGAGCTCTCAGCTATTCTGTATAGAAAATGGTACTCTGTGGCAGGCAATACAAAATCTAATTCCAATTGGCTTAAAAGATATGAAATCTATTGGCTCAGAGACTTGAGGTTAAAACAGATTTTTAATTGGAAGATTTAGTGTCTCTGCTTTTTCTGCAAGAACTGAAGTCTGTTTTCACCTCTCTATACTGTCATCTATTTTGTCACCCTCCAATGTGGCTGATTTCTAAGAACATAACTGACTTCCAAGAATGACACAGAGACTACATCCTTTGTTGCAGACATAAAGAAAAAACTGGCCACACCTCCCAACCAGGACCTATATAGGTCTATGCCTAATACTAAGTAAGTCAGTTTAAGACAATGTCTTTATTTCTGAGCCAGTATCTATAACTATAACTTGATTTATCCATGGCTTTCTGAATTAATTAGTACCAATGGCAACTAACATTGACAAGCCTGAGGTGAAACAGGATATTTTTTGTAATAGTGACAGAAGGAAAGCACTCCTTCCCTACACCATGTTGGGATGGGTTGAGTAACTATGAGGGAATCAACTATAGAGGACTATTAACATACAGGAATCAACTATACAAGGTTTATGTCTAAACTCACTCTCCATTGACAAAACCAAAACTGTCTGCCTCATCAGAATATCTTTTGACCTTTTAAGGTATGCATACGCTGTCAATGCAGAGTAACGTGGAGCATGCTATACAGTGATGGATATTATAGGGTTGAAACTAGGATACGATCTGGAGATAAGAGTCAGAAACAAAATGTAGACTTTTGGAAGGTTAGGAGCTTAGGTGTTACCTCTAATTTCTGAGGCTGGGTGTTTCATTTGTAAACAATTTTATCAGTATAAAGATTACTGATGAAGATGAGAGAAAGGGAGATTAATGTAGTGCAGAACCTTCTACCTATACTCATAGACATAAAGTAACTGTTCAGTTAAAAAAAAAGTATGAAGATGATGATGATGATGATCCATATTAAAACTGTAAGTCTCTTAGAAGATACTGGAGAGTCTGCTGTTGACAGTACAAGAAATGAAATATCCTTGTTTGTTTTTCAAAGAAGTTTTAATGTGATTCCTCATATGCTGCTGTTCGTGAGATTTTTTTGTAGACACACAACACAAACTCATCCAAGACAGAAAATCAAGGGCTTACTGACCAGAGTAACTATTCAACCAAGGTCCTTTTTGGCACACCAATTAGTGCATAAGTTGTTTTACTTTAGAATAGACAGAGGTGTTACTTCCAAAAGCCCTTCTTCCTGTAGAGAAATTTTCAGTCTGGAGACATATTTGAGATAAAACTTATGGGTTATTTTCATTAGCAAAACATATCATGATGTTAATAGTGTCTTAGATAACAAAAAGTAAAACGTCCACCCATTGCTAGTATCTGTTTATCAATTTCAAAATAGTTTTTAAGGTTATCTAATATGACACTCATGATAAGATTAAAATTGCCACTGTTTTATGAAACATCAAGAAGCTAATAAATAGCAAGGAACGGGAAAAATCCCAGAGGCCCAAAATTTTCAAATGAAAAGATGAGTTCCAGGATAAGAGTTTCTGAATTCTTGTCTGACTTTTTTTTTCCAATTATTATTTTTTCTTTTTTCAATTTTTATTAGGTATTTACTTCATTTACATTTCAAATGCTATCCCCAAAGCCCCCTATAACCTCCCTCGCTTGCTCCCTTACCCACCCACTCCCACTTCTTGGCCCTGGTGTTCCCCTGTACTGGGGCATATAAAGTTTGCAATACCAAGGGGCCTCTTTTCCCAGTGATGGCTGACTAGACCATCTTCTGCTACATATGCAGCTAGAGACATGAGCTCTGGGGATGCTGGTTAGATCATATTGTAGTTCCACC
>NC_034599.1:5723310-5724479 GCF_900095145.1 Mus pahari | reverse complement strand
ATCTTTCCAAGACTTTTATCATGAATGGGTGTTGGATTTTGTCAAATGCTTTCTCAGCATCTAAGGAGATGATCATGTGGTTTTTGTCTTTGAGTTTGTTTACATAGTAGATTACATTGATGGATTTCCATATATTAAACCATCCCTGCATCCCTGGAATGAAATCTACTTGGTCATGATGGATGATATTTTTGATGCGTTCTTGGATTTGGTTTGTGAGAATTTTCTTGAGTATTTTTGTTATTCATAAGTATTTTGATATTCATAAGGGCAATAGGTCTGAAGTTCTCTTTCTTTGTTGGGTCTTTAAGTGGTTTAGGTATCAGAGTAATTGTGGCTTCATAGAATGAATTGGGTGGAACACCTTCTGTTTCTATTTTGTGGAACAGATTGATAAGAATTGGAATTAGGTCTTCTTTGAAGTTCTGAAAGAACTCTTCACTAAACACATCTGGCCCTGGGCTTTTTTTAGTTGGGAGACTATTAATGACAGCTTCTATTTCTTTAGGTGATATAGGATAAATTAGGTCATTAATCTGATCCTGATTTAACTTTGATATCTGGTACCTGTCTAGAAATTTGTCCATTTCATCCAGGTTTTCCAGTTTTGTTGAGTATAGCCTTTTGTAGAAGGATCTGACGATGTTTTGGATTTCCTCTGGATCTGTTGTTATTTATTCCTTTTCATTTCTGATTTTGTTAATTAGGACGCTGTCCCTGTGCCCTCTAGTGAGTCTGGCTAAGGGTTTATATATCTTGTTGATTTTCTCAAAGAATAAACTCCTGGTTTGGTTGATTCTTTGAACAGTTCTTTTTGTTTCCACTTGGTTGATTTCACCCTTGAGTTTGATTATTTCCTGCCATCTGCTCCTCTTGGGTGAATTTGCTTCCTTTTGTTCTAGATCTTTTAGGTATGCTGTCAAACTGCTAGTGTATGATCTCTCTAGTTTCTTTTTGGAGGCACTCAGGGCTATGACTTTTCTTCTCAGGGATGCTTTCATTGTGTCCCATAAGTTTGGGTACGTTGTGGCTTCATTTTCATTAAACTCTAAAAAGTCTTTAATTTCTTGCTTAACCAAGGTATCATTGAGGAGAGTATTATTCAGTTTCCAAGTGAATGTCGGCTTTATATTATTTATGTTGTTATTGAAGATCAGCCTTAGACCATG
>NC_034599.1:5721813-5722950 GCF_900095145.1 Mus pahari | reverse complement strand
TGGGTCTGTTGAAAGATATTGTGTGAATTTGGTTTTGTCATGGAATACTTTGGTTTCTCCATCTATGGTAATTGAGAGTTTAGCTGGGTATAGTAGCCTGGGCTGGCATTTGTGTTCTCTTAGGATCTGTATAACATCTGACCAGGGTCTTCTGATTTTCATAGTCTCTGGTGAGAAGTCTGCAATAATTATAATAGGCCTGCCTTTATATGTTGCTTGACCCTTTTCCCTTACTGCTTTTAATAGTCTGTCTTTACTTAGTGCATTTGTTGTTCTGATTATTATGTGTCAGAAGAATTTCTTTTCTGGTCCAGTCTATTTGGGCTTCTGTACGCTTCTAGAATGTTCATGGGCATCTCTTTCTTTAGGTACAGGTAGTTTTCTTCTATAATTTTGTTGAAGATATTTGCTGGCCCTTTAAGTTGATAATCTTCATTCTCATATACTCCTATTATCCATAGGTTTGGTCTTCTCATTGTGTCCTGGATTTCCTGGATGTTTTGAGTTAGGATCTTTTTGCATTTTGCATTTTCTTTGAATGTTGTGTCCATGTTTATCTTCTTTTTATTAGATATTTTCTACATTTACATTTCAAATCCTATCCCCAAAGCCCTCTATACACTCACCCCGCCCTGCTTCCAAACCCACCCACTCCCACTTTCTGACCCTGGCATTCCCCTGTACTGGGACATATGATCTTAGCAATACCAAGTGTCTCTCCTCCCATTGATGGCCAACTAGACGATCCTCTGCTACATATGCAACTAGAGACACATCTATTGTCCTTCCTTCCATCTACCCTTTGTACTTTGTCTCTGTAACTCCTTCCACATATATTGTTCCCTATTCTAAGAAGGAGCAACATATCCATACGTTGGTTATCTTTTTCTAGGGTTTCATGTGTTTTGCAAGTTGTATCTTGGATATTCTAAGATTCTGGGATAATATCCACTTATCAGTGAGTGCATATTATGTGAGTTCTTTTGTGATTGGGTTATCTCATTCAGGATGACATCCTCCAGATATAACCATTTGCCTAAGTATTTCATGAATTCATTGTTTTTGAGTAGTAGTACTCCATTGTGTAAATGTAACACATTTTCTGTATCCATTCCTCTGTTGAGGGACATCTGAGTT
>NC_034599.1:5700933-5719898 GCF_900095145.1 Mus pahari | reverse complement strand
AATTCCTGATCTTTCCAAGACTTTTATCATGAATGGGTGTTGGATTTTGTCAAATGCTTTGTCAGTATCTATCGAGATGATCATGTGGTTTTTGTCTTTGAATTTATTTATATAGTGGATTATGTTGAGAGATTTCCATATATTAAACCATCCCTGCATCCCTGGAATGAAATCTACTTGGTCATGATGGATGATCAATTTGATGTGTTCTTGGTTTTGGTTTGTGAGAATTTTATTGAGTATTTGTACATTGATATTCATAAGGGAAACTGGCCTGAACTTCTCTTTCTTTGTTGGGTCTTTATGTGCTTTAAGTATCAGAGTAATTGTAGNTTTATAGAATGAATTGGGTAGAGTACCTTCTGTATATATTTTTTGAAATAGTTGGAAGAGAATTGGAATTTGGTCCTCTTTGAAGGTCTGATAGAACTCTGAACAAAACCCATCTGGTCCTGGGCTTTTATTTGTTGGGAGACTACTAATGACTGTTTCTATTTCTTTAGGGGATATTGGCCTGTTTAGGTCATTAATCTGATCCTCTTAACTTTGGTACCTGGTGTCTTTCAAGAAATTTGTCCATTTTATCCAGATTTTCCAGCCTTTTGTTGTAAGATCTGATGACGTTTTAGATTTCTTTATGTTCTATTGTGAAGTTTTCCTTTTCATTTCTGATTTTGTTAGTTAGGATACTATTCCTGTTCCCTCTAGTTAGTCTGCCTAAGGGTTTATCTATCTTGTTGATTTTCTCAAAGAACCAGTTCCTGGTTTGGTTGATTCTTTGTATAGGTCTTTTTGTTTACACTTGGTTGATTTCAGCCCTGAGTTTGATTATTTCCTGCCGTCTACTCCTTTATGGTGAATTTGCTTCCTTTTTTTCTAGATCTTTTAGGTATGCTGTCAAGCTGCTAGTGCATGCTATCTATAGTTTCTTTTGAAGGCACTCAGAGGTGTGAGTTTTCCTCTTAGGAATGCTTTCATTGTGTCCCATAAGCTTGGGTATGTTGTGACTTCATTTACATTAAACTCTATAAAGCCTTTAATCTCTTTCTTTATTTCTTCCTTGACCAAGGTAACATAAATTGAATGTTCTTCAGCTTCCTCATGAATGTTGCCTTTCTATTATTTATGCTGTTATTTTAGATCAGCCTTAGTCCATGTTGATCTGATAGGGTGCACGAAATAATTTCAATATTTTAGTATCTGTTGAGGCCTGTTTTATGGCCAATTATATGGTCAAATTTGGAGATGGTACTATGAGGTGCAGAGAAGAAGGTATATCCTTTTGTTTTGGGATAAAATGTTCTGTAGATATCTGTTAAATCCATTTGTTTCATAACTTAAGTTAGTTTCAATATGTCTGTGTTTAGTTTCTGTTTCCAGGATCTTTCCATTGTTGGGAGTGAGGTGTTGAAGTCTCCCACTATTATTGTGTGAGGTGCAATGTGTGCTTTGAGCTTTACTATAGTTTCTTTAATGAATGTGGATGCCCTTGCATTTGGAGCATAGATATTCAGAATTGAGAGTTCATCTTGGAAGATTTTAGCTTTGATGAGTATTAAGTGCCCCCCTTGTCTTTTTTGATAACTTTCAGTTGGAAATTGATTTTATTCGATATTAGAATGGGTACTCCAGATTGTTTCTTCTGACCATTTGCTTGGAATATTGTTTTCTAGCCTTTTACTCTGAGGTTGTGTCTGTCTTTTTCCCTGAGATGGGTTTTCTTTAAGCAGCAAAAAGTTGGGTCCTGTTAGTCTATTTCTTTTTATTTGGAAACTGAGTCCATTGATATTAAGAGATGTAAGAAAAATAATTGTTGTTTCCTGTTATTCTTGTTAGAGTTGGGATTCTGTTCCTGTGCCTGTCTTCCTTTAGGTTTGTAAATGATTACTTTTTTGCTTTTTTCTAGGGCAGATTTTCCATCCTTGTGTTAGTGTTTTCCTTTTATTAACCTTTGAAGGGCTGGATAAATGGAAAGATATTGTGTGAATTTGGTTTTGTTGTGGAATGCTTTGGTTTCGCCATTTATGGTAATTGAGACTTTTGCTGGGTGTAGTAGCCTGGGCTGGCATTGGTGTTCACTTAGGGTCTGTAAAACATTTGTCCAGGATCTTCTGGCTTTCATAGTCTCTGGTGAGAAGTCTGGTGTAATTCTCATAGGTCTGCCATTACATGTATGTTGCTTGACCTTTTTACCTTACTACTTTTAATATTATGTCTTTATTTAGTGCATTTGTTGTTCTGATTATAATGTGTCCAGAGGAATTTCTTCTCTGGTCCAGTATATTTGGAGTTCTGTAATCTTCTTTTATGTTCATGGACATCTCTTTGTTTAGGTTAGGGAAGTTTTCTACTACAATTTTGTTAAAGATATTTACTGGCCCTTTAATTTGAAAATCTTTATTCTTATCTATACCTATTATCCTTAGGTTTGGTCTTCTTATTGTGTCCTGAATTTCCTGGATGTTTTAAGTTAGGATCTTTTTGCATTTTGCATTTTTTTGATTGTTGTGTCCATGTTCTCTATGAAATCTTCTGCCTCTGAGATTTTCTCTTCCATCTCCTGTATTCTTTTGCTTGTGCTCGCACCTATGGTTCCTGATTACTTTCCTAGGGTTTCTCTCTCCAGAGTTGTCTCCCTTTGGGTTTTCTTCATTGTTTCTACTTCCATTTTTAGGTCTTAGATGGTTTTGTTCAATTCCATCACCTGTTTGTTGTGTTTTCCAGTAGTTCTTTTAAGGGATTTTTGTGTTTCCTCTTTATGGACTTCTATCTCTTTAGCAGTGTTTTCCTCTAATTCTTTAAGGACTTCTACCTGTTTAGCAGTGTTCTTCTGTATTTCTTTAAGTGAGTTATTATTTCCCTACTCAAAAGCCTCTACCGGCATCATGAGATATGATTTTAAATCCCAATCTTGCTTTTCACGTGTGTTGGGGTATCCACGACTCACTGTGGTGGGCATACTGGGTTCTGATGATGCCCAGTGGTCTTCTTTTCTGTTAGTAAGATTCTTACATTTGCCATTTGCCATCTGGTAATCTCTGGTGTTAGATGTTTAACTGTCTCTGGCTGGAGCTTGTTCCTCCTGTGATTCCTTAGCCTCTGTCAGCCCTCCTGGGAGACCAACTCTCTCCTGAGTCACAGTGGTCAGAGCACTCTCTGTAGGCAAGCTCTCCTCTTGCAGGGAAGGTGCACAGAAGTCTGCAACTCACAACCACCTCCTGGTTCCTGGGATCAGAGCCCTCCTTGGAGGCCGACTCTCCTCTGGTAGGGAAGATGCCCAGGGATCTGGCCAGGTCTGCCTCCTGGCTGAGGATGAATGCCCAAAGGGACCCTGTCCAAGAAGCTCTATTGCTTCTGCTGCTCATGTGCTTTCCTGCATAGACTGGTCTATGTGATCCCAAGATCCTGGTGTGCTAGGGCCTGCCAAGTTCACACCCAAGATGGCGTGGGGCTGGAGCAGACCAGAAAGACCCCCACCTGCTGGTTGGGTGGGTTTCCTTTTTCCCTGTTCCTGCTGTCACAAGACCCTCCCAGCATTTTGGAATAGATGTTGCATTCCACTCACCAGTGATCTCACGATCCTGGATGTGCTAAGGCGACTGCTTCATGGAGAGTCCTCTGGGGAACTTGGGACCCTCCATGGAGTTCATACCCAAGATGGCACAGGGTTGGCTTTGTCTAACTATCTTAAAATAATTTTTTTTCTTGAAAAAATATATGTATACAGTATACAGAGAAATTTCCGAGGCTTTGTTTACAAAATGAAAGATCTCAAGCTCTTATTTCAAACTTACAAATTCTGTTGCTTAGAAAAAGCTCAGGAACATGTATGTTGTACTACAGAGATGTCAGAAATTTCACTGCTCATAGAAGTTGGAACACACTAATAGCCTTTCCCTTATCAACTGAAATACATGGACAGGTGGGTACCTAGTTAGCAACATTAAACAAGGATGGGAATGTAATAGATGAGATTTCTATTCTTAAATATACATATTTACCTTCTTTTAGAATACCTCCATGAGCAGTTTTGTAAAGTATATTTTCTTTTTCATTTCTAGGTTTGTCAAAAAGTGATGGTGTTCAAATATTAAGTCAAAAGCAATTCTAAAATGGTTTGCTATGAAATATTATTCCCTCATTTATTATAAACATATCATAATATGATGTCTTAAGCGAGTATCCTAAGCTATGACAATATAATATCAACAATATCACATGTGCAATTCCTGCACTAAAGTTCTGTGTGTAAACTCCAAAATGGGAAGCAAGCACTAGCAAATTACTCTTGAATGGATAATTTCTATTTGTCATTTTAGCTCTAAATGAATAGTACATGGTTTGATAAACACAGAACCCAATGGCTTTTTTTTTTTAATACAGCGTGGTCAGGGAAGTCTAGGGAGACAAAGCTTGGACAGAGTATTGAATATACAGTCTGTGCAGATGTTAAAAAGGCAAAATGAGCAGAAGCAGCAATTTCAAACAGAAGAACTGGGTAATATATGTGAGACAAAATAAAGAGATAGATGAGTCAAGATGATGATGATATTGATTAGATAAATATAGATATATGATAGATGGATAGACATGATAAATGGATATATGGTTAGTGGATAGATATAAATAAATAGATACATGATTGATAGATGATAGGTGATAGATAGTAGATAGATGATAGATTGATTGATTGATTGACAATATATTGATAATAATGAATAATGAATAATGTTGAGATTTATCAAATAGTTAAGAGCAAAATTATTTTTCAAAAATCCATTTTATGTACTTATTTTACCTTTTCACCCTTGACTATCCATGGTAAGATGAGTTGCTCATTCTCGTGGGACTAAACATATTAGGAAAAGTTCAATATAATTAGGTGAATAATTACTAAATAGTTTAAGGAATGCTCCTCTCTTTCTGAGGGACATTAGTAGCAGCAAGCATGTGATAGACACATAAATCAAGCTCAGCACAGCAATACAGGAAGCTGAGCTTGTCCAGTCCAGAATGTCCAAAATGCTATATGTCCATAACATATATATTTCCATGTATAAGAATAAACTTTATAAACTTGCTATCAATGACACACTTTCTGAGTACATATACATTCTTTTTCTTTATAATTGTAAAAATGTAATTCAACAACCACTTGTTAACACATTCATTAATATGTATTAATATATAGTATGTCATGAAATCAGTCAGTATTGATAAATATTACTTTTGATGATCGCTCAGATTGCTCTTACCTGTAATACCAATACCAAGAAGACTGAGGCAAGAGGATTCCTACGATTTCCAGGCTAGTCCGAGCCACAATAACAGTACCAACCACAAACATGCGCACTGAATACTGAATACCCATACATAATACATGCATATATACATACATACATTATATATATATATATATATATATATATATATATATATATATATATATACACATATGTGTGTATATATATGCATGTGCGCACATATATTTTTATTGAAAAAACAAATTGTTTATTATCAGTTGAGCCTATGGAAAATGGTCCTTTGTTTTGTTTTGTTTTTCTGGTTTTCCACGTTTCTTTTTCTATATTTAACAATCCAGCCATTGTCCTCCTTGTAATGGAGGCTCTTTGTCAATGAGGAAGTTACATGATAAAGATAAAACAAGTTCTCTATAGAGTTCTTGGGTTCATTTATCCATATTACCCTGTTGTACAGGTAGTAGCAGAGACTGATCTTCATCATCTGTTTGAAGAATATGTTTAGGACTTTTTTTCTTCAATAATAACCACACCCATTTCTCTTCCTACAGAAGAGTTGTGTGTGTGTGTGTGTGTGTGTGTGTGTGTGTGTGTGTTCAGTGGATGTGGCTATCGTCACCCAATATTTGCAGTACTAGCCATAGAATTAGGGGATTCATATTTAGGAGGGCAATGTGATGAAAGCATACTTATAAATAAAATGACAAAAAAAGAAGTTATTTGTATCAAGTTTTCACTTTAGATTTTAAAGAATTTAAAAATGAGTTCTATTTAATATTTGGAGTCCAAGAAACTTTAGTTCTTCCTCTTAAAATTTTCACTGTGGAAAAATAGACTAGGGTCACTCTGCCACGTATAAAAAATGAAAATAAACTGAATTATTTCTTAATATAAAAATAATGCTTAACAGTGAGAAATTTTTGAAACATGAAGTCTTAGAATCAGGAAGACATTAAGATTTGTCTAGAGATTTCTAAAAAACTACTTGGCATGGAGGCCATAGAACCCTTGAGAAAGGGTTTTTCATCTTCTCTGTGAAGTACTGGACAGAAAGCCAATTCTAAAATGCCTGCCCTGCAGCTGCTGTCCAAGGCTGGCTGGGACCATGAGGAAGAATACCACAGGAAGAGTATGATCCCAGTGCTACCACCTGACTAATTTGCCTGACTGTGGACTATCCCTGCCTCCATTCTTGTACTGTTTCCCAAAAAGAGCAATGGAGATCTCTTTCATTCATTTGGGCTAAAGAACACAACTTCCTGATGAGAAAAAGAAAGGAATCAACCTGGATGACTCCAGTTATTTAAAAATTCTCAGGCTCTGTCATGCTACTTAATTAGTGTCTAAAGTAGTGGGTCTTTGTTTCAGGTCGCTATCAGAATAATAACAAGCTTTAAGTTGTAAGAACACAGATACTTTCCCCCATGTAAAGTCAGTAGCTCATCAAGAAAAAAATGTTTTGCTAGGAAGTACCAAAGACAGATAGCTTCTTTGTTAGAGATGGGAGCCCAGGTCAACATCCCCCTGGTAGAGTTAACTTGAACATATGCAGGTTCTGTGAAAGTTGTCACAGTGTCTGAACAATGATCAGAATACATTGTATAAAATCAACTCTTTTGCAATTAAAAATAAACAGAAAGAAAGGAAAGGAAACTTTGCAAGTGAGCAATAGGAGTGAGGGTGTACTCACATCATTGCAGTTCTCAGGGACCTGGATGAGGGAACACTGAGCCCATGATTACATGGCTTCTGCTTCTCCATTGCTAAGGAGTCCTCAACATGGGGACATAAAAAAGACCATGGCTTTGCCTATAAGCAGTCACTTTTCCAATAAAGTATTCTTGTTAGTCTTCCTATTCATCAACAAAGTATTCATTTTAGTATACCTATGTAGCATGGCAGTAGCATCCTTCCCCTCAGGAGGTGGGGATCTGATTACTGTGCATCTGTTCTTATGGCTCCTTCTAGAGTGTCCTGAGATTCCTACAGAACGAGTGGTGCCTAGCTCATAGGCAGACACTAGTCACTCTTACAAATCCATTGGCACTGAGGCATTTGTCTTTCAATAAAGATGGTTTTCTGTAAATTAGCTGCAAAAGACTTTCAGAAAAACAATGTTTACTATGTATATTTGGTTTAAAAAAATAAACCAAGAAAAACAGGGACATTAGGAACAAACTTTAAAAACAAAGACAGTTGATACATTAATATATTAATGAATTCACTCACTCTAAATGTAAAGAGGAAGCTAATTGAGCCAGCAGTCAGCATATATTGTCTAAAAATATTTTCTTTATGAATAAAGCATTGATAAGCCAACATTAATATAATAACAGTAAATTGTTTTCACCTCTATTATAGCTGAAAATTATGGTTAATTTTTCTTAAAAAGGAAATTACAAAACCAGATTATTTTAGAGTAGCACTGCAATAATCTATTCATAAGAAATATTTCATATTTACAAGGATTTCATATTTATAAGGAAAAATTATTTTCCCATAGGTTACAATGCTCGAAGTTTCTAACAAGTCTTACTATGAAAACCCTTCTTTTTCTTCTCCATTTGGTAGCATTTTTGTTGCCATTCTAAACCTGACTAAAAATCATTAATGCAAACATGATTTTAAAAAGAAATCATTACATAAGCTCCCTGTGCAACATTGAAGGTCATGTTTTAAAACATTCTTTTCCTTTGTTATACAGCATTGCAAATTCAAAACGTAGCCTCCTCTAACCTTACATGTTTTTATCATTCTCTCATCTTTCCATCCTTCATCTTTTCTTTCACAAATATTTTCCAAGGGCCTAATACATGTCAAGTACCAGTTTAGCTATTTGTAAGAGTGCCAATTTTAGGCAAATGATTATAAACCAATTGAACAACTGTTACATGAGGTACAAAATTCACTCTTAAAAAAATCATTTTATTTGTTTATATTTCAAGGGATATCCACAATTCCTCCACAAACCTCCCCCAATCCCATCCCCTTTCTTCCTCTTCCCCTTTGTCTCTATGAAGGTGCTCCTCCACTGACTCACACAGTCCTGCCTTAACCCTCTAGCATCTCCCTACACTGGGCATCAAGCCTCCCTCCCCTCCCATTGATGTCAGATAAGGCCATCCTCTGGAATATTTATCTGGAGTCATGGCTCTTTCCATGTATACTCTTCAGTTGGTGGGTTAGACCCTGGAGCTGGAGAGATGGCTCAGTGGTTAAGAACACTGGCTGGTATTACCAAGGCCTGCATTCAATTCCCAGCCCCACATGGTGGTTCACCACCATCTGTAATGGGATCTGATAACCCCTTCTGGCATGCAGGTGTACATGCAGACAAAATGTACTCTTGGAGCACTTGAAAGTGGTGACCACTTCCTAGTATACCTTTTTGTGAAAAGCTTGCCTTTGCCACTGCTTTTTAATGCACTGAGTGCTGAAAACTAATATTGTCTCCCTTACCAAATACAATGGTACTCAGTAGATGTTTCCTTGTTAAGTTGGTTATCTGTAAGATAGGACAGGTGTTATTTCCACTACAATAATGGTTCTCAACCTTGTTGTGGAACTGTAACCATAAATTATTTATGACCCCCCAAATTAGTTTCATTGCTATTTCATAACTGTAATATTGCTACTGTTATGAACTGTAGTATAAATGTGTTTTTTAACAGTCTTAGGTGACTCCTGTAAATGGACTTTTGACTCCTCTAAGGATTCATTACCCACAGGTTGAGAACTACTGCTCTAAATAGTAACCTGAAAGTCATTGTAGAAGTAGTACTCTCAGACTGAAGAGAAATAAGGTTGGAAAGCGATGGGAGGCATGCTTGGTGCTGAGGGCCACTAGCTGCTCTTCTGGAGGACCAGGGTCAGCACCCACATTGTGACTAATAATGATCTGTAACTCCAGTTCCAAAGTATTCAATGCTTTCAGCGATGCACATACATAAATGTAAGTGAATACTCATACAAATAAAACATAAAATTAATATTTTAAAAAAGAAATATGCATAAAATAAAGCTTAAATGTGCTATTTTCATCTCCAAGTAATAAGCTAATGCATTTCTTTCTGGGATTTTTCTCTGCCTATTTGGCAAATTAATGTATACAGTTTTGCATTGTATATTTTACAACTCCATGAAGGCTGTGCTGTTAAATAGACTCTAATATTAACTACTTATCATTTTGTCACAAGCTTTTATAATTTAAGTATTACATGATTACTGAACAATCATTTGTATAATGATTTACAATTAATTATACATGACTGATCAGCCAAGATTAGTATAATGGGTGCATAAACATTGTTACTGGTTATTTTGCTACAAAATATATTTTGGTAAGTAGATGTAAATTGAGAAACGTTCTTGAAGATATATAAAGAAGAATAAAGCAAAATTTCAGTTGAAACATTAGAAAATACTGGATAATTATTAGCTGTAATCTTAAAATATGCTAATCATCTTCCACAAACTTTAGTACACAGAAGGAAAATTCACTTGCTTTTAAAGATACTCATTTCCCCACATGACCTTAAGTTTGCATGTAGGCATTGTAAATAAATGTCCATTGAAGAGGTAAATAAGTAGAATGCTGAAATTTAACAGAATAATGACATACTATAGATGAGATAAAGAAATAAATTTGACCATGATTTCTTATATAAACAATCATCCAAACTTCTAAACTGTTTTATAAGCCCTTCCTTAGAGTTCCCTGTAAGAAAGCCCACTCAATAAGTAATTTTGAAGCAAGTTCCAATTAACCATCATCTTCAAATTTAGTCACTTTAAAGATCCAAGCACCTCATCCCTCAGGACTTTAGCATCTGACACGCTTAGGCAATCCTTCCTAATATTTTCTCACATGCATGCCTACAGAAGCAAGAGGTCTTTGAAGGATGCTTCCATTGTGTCTAGTGCCTGGGCTGGACTGCGTGGGAGAGGTGGGAACAAGTAGAATGTTTCTTTCTATTCATGCCTCTGTCAAAATATTTTTGGAGTTTCTTACAGAATGGTAGTTTCAGTATAATTTGGCTTCCAAACTGTCTACTAGTCTAAACCCTAAAAGGTATTTCAGAAGGATAGAGGAATATCAACAGCTTCTAATGACCAAAACTCAAGAGTTGAACAGTATTTGACATTTTATTCTTATGGATAGAGTCATGGTCATGGGCCAGCTAAGCTTCAAAAGGGAAAATGAGCAGACTCCACCATTCAATGAAGGAATTACATTGGCATAAAGGGAAAGGAGAGATGCCTGTCACCCTGTGCATGGACTTCGTCTGCTGTCCATCGGGCACTTGTCTCTACTGCATACTTCATCCACCACTGGCACTTTCTTTAACACACATCTTCTCTTTCTTTTCTTCACTGGAAACTTTTTCCCTTATTAATAGTTAAAGGAAGATCTGCATATCCTTTGCTACTTTCCAAAATCAGATTTTGTATTCAGATCCATACTTATCGCTCACCTTGGCTATGCATTGCTACAATGACCGTGGCAAGTAATTTCCTTTTATTAGACTAGATGCTCACATTTCCAGTACCTAGCACAAAACCAAATACACTGCCTGGATAATTTTGAACTTAATTGTCTCTTTGAAGTCCATGATCATCTCTCTAAAATAGGAAACCAATAATAGTAAAGTAGTAATTAATGTCTAGGAAACATAGAGCATGTCATCTTAGTGTGTTATAAGGTAGAGAGAGTATGGTATCTATTGGCATCATTGTGGTAATCAAATATCGTTAATAATTTGGGCATACTTCTATTGGTCTTACAGATGTTTCCCTACAACCCTGTCTACAGTATAATACGTTCCTACACACCTCCTTCAACACCTGCATCTCTTCTCTTTTCCTCAGTATGCCACATTAATGACTTCAGCATAAACACCGCTGTGCATCAATATAGCCATACACAGTGCTGGAATTATCCACATTAATAATCATATTCCTCCCTTTATGCTTGCACACCAATTTTCTACTCAAAACTATCCCACCTACACACACCCACAAAGTCACAAATTCTACCAGCTGCCCTTCACAACATAAACCCAACTCGTTGGTCTCCTTTCTGTAGTAGTCCATTGTCCCTGTGTTGTAAGCCACTACCACTTTCCTGACTTCTGAACCCCACAGTAATTCCTATTTTCTCCAGGCTATAACCCAGTCTTCTCAGTTCTTTGCTAGACCTGTTCTGGCTGTTCAAAATGTGCTTGTTTGTTTAGTTTCTCCTTCACGATGACACAATCCAGCTAAACCTGAAAAAACATTGTGATCGTCTGTATTTTCTCTTGCTTCTTTTCATTACATATCTACTTGACGCCTTTCCTGATGCCCTCCTGTCCCCAAGCTCACTTTCACATACACACCCCCTCCATGTGATTTCCTTCCAGAATGAGCTCTTGACTTCTTTTCTTGTTATTGCAAAGTCATTCTGTGTTTCAGTATTTCACTGTTCCTTCTATAACGTCACTGAGAGGAAAAACTGCCCCTTCTCAAGGCTTCGCACTGCTCCTTTGTGCACATTCCCAACTCTATCACCTTCACAATAGAATAGTCTCTAACTTTCAATCCTTAGCACTCAGCAACCTGTTCAGTGGAAAATGCTCATATACTCTCTTAAAAATCCCTTTCGCGTGTCAAGGCTTTAAAGTACTCTAGCTCACTGTTCCATTCTTTAGTTCATAGATATCTTGATCATGGAATCCAGAAAGTAATTTGCCACATATGTGTCAATTCATAGATTAGTAACTGAAAATACTTCTAGGTATATATTATTTATGCAATATAGAAACAATTCTAAAACTTGCATAGTACACATTATGGAATGAGTTTAACAACAAAAACTGTTGTTTTCTTTAAAAAATGTAAATACACATACATTTTAATTCCCTTAACATTGATTTTTGGCATAATTAACTAATGAGACATTTCTCCAAATCATATTCTGGTTATTTCTTGAAAACAAAATCTACTCAGTAGTTGCCTGCCTCCATGTGTAGCAGTTGTCCCTGTTCCATACGATCCCTTAGAGATAAAGATGTGAACTTCGGTGAGTCACTACTGCTCTGCTGCATCACCCAACCCAAAGCAACAATTCTCACAGAGCACTATGTATACTTCTCTTTTGGTGAATAACCTCATGGTCTCCATAGTACCACTATTCCAGAATGCTCTGCATCCTCTTGGTCAAAATGTGAGTTGTTCAAGAGAAAGCATTACATGTCTTGCACATTGTGAGGATTCTGAGCTAGAATATTAACTCTATCCACCGATAGCTCTGTATTATAAATGGTCTTGTGTCTGCCTGTTGCTGCTTCTGCCTGTTAGTTGTGATTGATTTTAACAACAGCAGTTCATATTGACATTCATAACTTTGTGTCTGCTTCTGATTATTTTTCCTTTTCCTATAAAATATAATGCTAATTGAAAGTTGCCTCGAGGCACAAAGTGTCAGAAAAAAAATATAATACATAATTAAGTTCCTCTACAGAAATTCTAGAAAATCACTTGTATTCCATAACTTTCTGCTGTCAATTTTCATTACTAAGTATGTATTTTGTTTAGACAAACACATCATCTCATGAGATCCACATTGGAAATATAAGGTCTCACGGCTGCTTATGACTCTCTGTACTTAGGTTTTTCTACTGTCTTGCCTGTAGGTCCCCCAGGGCCACCTGGAGTGGTCATAGTGGAGGAGATTACAGAAAGCACAGCCACTCTCTCATGGAGTCCAGCAACTGACAACCACAGCCCCATCTCTTCCTACAACCTTCAGGCTCGCAGCCCCTTCTCCCTGGGCTGGCAAACCGTGAAGACAGGTAAGAGGTCTGCAGACTGACACACACAAACAGCATCCTGAAGCAGCAGGTGCAGTTACTTTAAAGCTCACTCAAAATCATTTGTCAATTGTAGACATACATTATTCTTTACAACACTGATCACGGTGAACTACTTCCCTGCGCCTTCAGAAAGCAAACTCCCTTCCTCTCTTCTGTTCACAGTTTGAAAAAAAAAAAAAAAAAAAAAAGGCCATATTGTGCGTTGAACTAATTTTTTTTATTTGTGTGTTGAACTAACTTTCAGATTCACAAAAAAAGTGACAAAAATTACATTATGCACAAAATCCCTGTGGAGCCACTCCCCAGCTTCCCTCAATTATTACACTGTATATGACTCAAGAACAGTTATCAAACCAGAAATGGGATGTTGAGCAATGCTCTTGGGTAAGCTCCAGGGCTCCCTGGGAATTCATCCGTTTGATATACAGTCATTTCCAGGATGCAGCTCTAGAGAATTTTTTTGTATTCTATTGTATAAACACATATACATAGTGAAGAATTAGGATATAGAACTGCCCACATCTCAGAAACTTCTGCTGTGTCTTTATAACCCCATGTCAGTTTTATTTGAAATATGAAAATCTAACATGACTGTGTGTCCTAAAACACTGGATCACCTTAATGTGTGCTTTTAAACATATTTTCTGTTTTAATTTTATTATTTTAACTATTTTCATCACTAGTAACTTCCTTTGAATGTTATAAAACTAACTTTCCCCAAACTTTGTAATGTTACTGGAATTGTGGAAATGATATGGAAAGTCACACTCTCCAATGGCTATTAGATATGTATTTAGCATCACTTTCAAATAAACTCTAAGACCAGAAGGAAAGTTTTCAGAAGCAATTGTCCACACGGATTGGGGATTAGTGTTTCTGCTGTATTTTAGAGTTAATTCATCTGCTTAGAAGTAAAATATAAAAATCAGTCTAGACATGTTGGTAGATACCTGCAATCTCTGTCTTTGGAAAGCAGAGGCAAGAGGACTGTCACGTTTTCATCCAGCCTAGGCGACATAAGAAGCTTAGAGCCAAATTTGCTACATATCAAAAAACTATCTCAAACGAGAGCAAATAAGTAATGTGAAAATCATCAAGATGATGTATGAGTTCATTAAGAATGAAACTAAAATGCAATGCTGTGGCTGTGGGGTAGTCTGCGGTGTCTAGGTAAAAGGAACTTTGGCACATTTAGCTTCACTCAGATTACAGTTCAGTTGACAGAAAATATATTTTCCTACAGAACATAATTCAAATCTTACTTAATACTAGGTTGCTGCATGAACTTAAAGCATCACTATGGTTATCATTCTAGTGTGCTATGTGTATACACGTTTCATAAATATTTAAAGCACTAACCTCATTCGGTATAGAACAATTGTAGCCCCAAAGAAATGTGAGATATGATCGGGTTAGTAGACATTGGGAGAACACGAATTCAAATTTCATAAGCAGATTGATTTCAGAATTCCCATCTACTCTTGCCCAGTTTTCAATCTTAATTTTACTGTGATTCCTCAAGGACTTTGTTTTGAAGCTATGACAGAATCAGTTGTGTATCTGCTGTATTCTCACACATGTCACCCTCCTGCCACTGCATGTCATACAGCCTGATGAACTTATTTCTGGGAGAGATCCTTAAGAGTACATGTGTGTTTCCTGAGTCACTCAATGATTTCCTAACCCAGTCTTTCTTATAGTCTGCCTAGTACAGCTATGGGTTCACATTTCTTAGCTAACTTATTCTCTGACTCCAGCCATTCAATTTATTATTGTTGTTCTCCTGATACATTTGTTTCTACAGGAGGTAGGAATGATTAGGAGGAAAAGTTATTTTATGTTTGCTGATAATTGTATACTAGAAAGCTATATATCTTTTTCTTTCTAAAATAATTTTAATACTAGAAATACTTTTAAGTTATAGCTCTGATTTAATTTCCTTCATGGAAGTATTTATTTTTAAAAACTAAGATTATATTTTATTTGTAAAGAAATATATTTTTCAAAATTATAGCACTATCTGTATTCATTTTTTTCTACCCTTTGTAGAGTGAAGGATCTTTCAAATTCATCTGATTACTTTCTCCAAAACTCAGAATTCATTAAAATAGTGGTAAAGGGACACCATCCCCAGGACATGGGCACTGAAGCGTCCTCAAGTCCTTGGTGATCTAAAGAAGCTGTTGTTAATGCTTCTTGGCTTTAGCCTTGTGTGTAATCTAGCCATAATTTTAATGCCTATAATGGGGAAAAGGGTCCCTATCTTTGCAGCACCTTTCTTGGCTTTTGAAATTGTTCTCATAATCTAAAATAACTCAAGTAAATAACTTCTAATCCTGACATATATGTGTTAGAAGAAATGATGAGTATACCATTTAAAATTTTGATAAATCAATATAACTTTTAAGCTGTTTAAAAAAACATTTAACATTCTTCTATGTACCAAAATGAAAGTGAATTCCTTACTTTTGTTAATTAAAACAAAAATTTGAGCATGGACCTTCTAATTAAACATATCTTAGAATGGCCTTACAAATTCATGTTGTAGAATTGGCTTATAAATTCTATTGTCTGCAAGGAAGATCCAAAAATAAAGTAAGAATAATCTGTATATTTGGAAAAAATATGAAACTATATTTGAGAGGGGGAAACAATTTGATCTTTGAGTTCCTTTTCCAATTAAGTGAATTAAGTATTCCTTAAAAATGTGATGTTCTTCATGCAACTGAAAATTCTTAGGTGATCTGCTTTTTTTTTTTTTTTTCTGTGTGTATTAAGGTTATCAAATCACCCATGACATCACTGATCTTTCTTTGTATAACTCCAGGATGTCTCTGAAACATTTACCATTGGTTTCTATTGTCTGTCTATGGGTTTGGTTTCCATCAGGCAACTGGTTGATTAAATTCTGCAGTTGACTAGCTTGTCAAGTATTTTATTGAATTCTTGGATGTAATGATTTTACTAGAAAACCCATTCCAGTGGTATCCTCCTCTTACTCAGCATGTACTTACTGGCTTTCTTTAAATACTGCTATTATTTTCCCTGTGATTCGTGTATTTTCCTTGAAAGCAATCTATACCCATGGCTACAGCAACAATAATTTTTACAAAAAGATGGCAGTGAACCTGTTAAGTATTCTTACCTGGAAAGAAAAACATCCATTATCTTTAATCACTTCAATATTCAAAACCAAAATTATTGACAAATTTGTTTGTTTTTGAAACTGTGTTTCAAGTAATGTTTTTGAAAGTATATTCCTTATGAAAAAACAATAAATTTATTGACAAATTGTTTGTTTTTGAAACTGTGTTTCAAGTAATGTTTTTGAAAGTATATTCCTTATGAAAAAACAATAAATTTAGAGTTATAAATTGATATACAAGTTATACTTAAAAAACTGAAACATGAGGCTGGTTAGATGGCACAATGGCACTTGCTATGTGAGCTTAGGAACCTGAGTTCAAAGCTCAGCATCCACATGGGACCTGGCTGCACATGCCTGTAATAACAGAATTGATGGATGGAGACAGGTGGATCCTGAGAGCTCAAAGCCCAGACCTCACCAAGTAGTGATATTGCAGTTCATTGACATGTCTCATCTCAAAGCACTAAGGCGGTGAGTGGTAGAGGAAGACAGCTTACATCATTCCCTGGTTGCTACAAGTGTGTGGTATGTGCACAGGCATATTCAGATGCATCCCCTGGTACATCACACACACACACACACACACACACACACACACACATACAAATCAGAGAATATATAAATTCTAAGAAAATATTTATAAACTAGAGAAGAATATTAAAGTCCAGCAGTGGAATACTCTAGCTGCAAAATCACATGGCAAAGATAAACCAGGGAAAAGTGGCTGAGAAGGAGTAATCCATAACGTAAAAATAAAGTCAAGTACAGCTCTTTCTTGGAAAACAGAAAGTATGCCAAGGGAGAAAGAGGGTAGGTCAGTGTGCTTGTGGTACTCAAATGTCCACTTAGGGCTGAAATCTATCATTGGTTTTAAGCATATGAAGATCAGTATGAACCTGCAGAATTTCAGCAGTGAAATTCTGGGATGGTCACTGCATCTCATGTGGACTGGTCACTGCATCTTAGGTGGAATGGTCACTACATCACAGGTGGGATGTGTTTCAGCATGTGGGGCAGCTCAAATGGTCTGATAAGCAGTCAAGAGCAAATGGGACACAATTGTACAGAATCCTACTAAGAAGTGTCCTGCTCTGATTGAATCAAAGATAGTACAAAAATCATTCCAAGAAGAGATCCGAGCTTGCCCCTAATCCTTACATGTTATCATTTCTAATTAATATACATTCCTGTTTTGTTATTGTGCACAGGAGACAGAATTTATTTGTAAGAACTATAAATGTCTTTTGAAATCTCCCTAGAAATGGGAAAAAAACTATTTCTAGTATGAATTAACCTCTTTTCTAGGGCTGAAGATGAGGAAATCTGTTTTAGTGTAGACAATGTTAAGTTCTTCAGTAGCGTGATGAGAACAATTTCAATGACCTGCAAACAACCTAAGCATATTCGGTGCTCACTTCCTAAAAGATCACTTTATCTTAGTAATGATAGTGGAGGCACATAATCATGTATTACAAGAAAGTAGGATCATATAACCTCATACGATGAGGAAGTAGGGACAGTTAACAGTGACATCACTGGCCAACATATAGTTACAGTATTTCACCAGCCTCTTTATGGTATGAAATATGCCTCTTCTCTGTAGTCCCAGAAGTCATCACAGGAGACATGGAGTCAGCAATGGCTGTGGACCTAAACCCATGGGTAGAATACGAATTCCGAGTGGTGGCCACCAATCCAATTGGAACAGGAGATCCAAGCATTCCATCTCGAATGATCCGCACAAACGAGGCAGGTAAGAGCCATGGCATGAAACCCCTGTTCCATATATTTCTCATCATTCTGAGAGAAAGTTGAATTAATCACAATTGTTTCATGCAATCATATAGTATCCTAAAATTGCATCCTTTAAGGTAATTATTTTGTTTACCTTCTTTCCATCCCTTTTTGTTACTTCTTCTATAAACAAGCATTCATGAAATCTTCAGTTTTCTCCCACCCTTGAACTGTGTTTAAGTTCTCATGAAGCAGAGGCAATTAATCTATTCTTCTAAGAAATGATAAAATTCAGAATAGACCACCTCACCATCTTATTCCTCAATGATTGTCCTTGCCTTTAATTATTTTATACTTCCTTAGGCTCTTTCTGCTGCCATTACCACCTAAACTGTAAAAATTACACTTTGAAAAGACAGACAGATCTCATTTGACCTGGTGCCTTCAGGAAGTCTGGTGCATGAGCCACCCATCTGCTTCATAGCTTAGGAAATCAAACGGTTCCTAGTCATCCAGAATAAGTATGCCTAATTGAAAAGCCACCATAATTACCATATAAAGGAAAGTAATAGCTTTTTAAAAAATCTAATGATGATATCTTGCTATCATGAAGAAGTAACCATTAGTAATAGGATTTAATGTTTTGTTACTATTATGATTCTGGGCACTTGGGGAAGAGTCTCATAGAGCCCAAACTGGACTTGAATTTTTTATTTTATAATTCAGAGATACTTTATTCATATCATTTGCATATATTCAATTAAGAGAAACACAAGTTTGAAAATATTGCATGTTATATCTTTATCAATATATCTGAGGATCACAATTATCAACATTACACATAACTGTTTATATAAAGTAAATGTCAAGATTATAATAGCCAGAAGCTGGAAAGAACCCAGATGTCCCTCAATAGAGGAATGGATACAGAAACTGTGGTACATTTACACAATGGAGTACTACTCAGCT
>NC_034599.1:5695493-5700922 GCF_900095145.1 Mus pahari | reverse complement strand
GTTTTCCTGTAATTCTTTAAGGGATGTTTGTGTTTCCTCTTTAAGGATGTCTACTTGTTTCGCAGTGTTCTCCTGTGATTCTTTAAGAGCTTCTACCTGTTTAGCAGTGTTCTCCTGTATTTCTTTAAGTGAGTTATTAATGCCCTTCTTAAAATCTTCTACTACCATCATGAGATATGTCTTTAAATACGAGGTTTGCTTTTCGGTATGTTGGGGTATCCAGGCCTGGCTAAAGTTTGAGTGCTGGGTTCTTTTGATGGTGAGTGGTCTTGGTTTCTGTTAGTAAGATTCTTACATTTGCCTTTCTCTATTTGCTAATCTCTGGCATTAGTTGTTATTGTCTCTGGTTGGAGCTTGTTCCTCCTGTGATTCTGTTAACCTCTGTCAGCAGTCCTGAGAGTCTACCTCTCTCCTGAGTCTCAGTGGTCAGGTTACTCTCTGCAGGGAAGCTCTCCTCTAGCAGGGAAGGTGCACAGAGGCCTGGCGTTCAGATCTGCCTCCTGGCTGAAGCTGTAGGCCCGAAATGGGGCCTACAAAGATGTGTCGCCTCTGCAGTTTGCATACTCACCTGAAAGACTAGTCTCCAAGGGACCCTGGACATAATATGGCTCTCTCACCTGCTCTGGTGGACAGAGCTCTCCCGGGTGGCCAACTCTCCTTTGGCAGGGAAGGTGCCTGGGTTTCCAGAGCCCGAAATAGGTCTGTCCCAGAAGCTGTGTTGCTTCTGCCTGTCCCAGAAGCTGTGTTGCTTCTGCCTGTCCCAGAAACTGTGTTGCTTCTGCCTGTCCCAGAAGCTGTGTAGCTTCTGCAGTCCACACTTTCACCAGCACAGACTGGTCCCTGAGTGACCTGGAGCAAAGATGGCTCCCTCACCAGCTCAGGCAGTGAGAGCCCTCCCTGGTGGACAACTCTCCTCTGGTGGGGAAGGTGCCCGGAAAATGGGGTCTGTCCCAGAAGCTGTGGAGCTTCTGCAGTCTGTACTCTCACCTACTCAGACTGGAGCCTGGGTGACTGGAGCAAAGATGGCTGCCTCACCAACTCAGGCAGTGAGAGCCCTCCAGGGTGGACACCTCTCCTCTCTACTCTGATACCAGTGATCCTAAGATCGTGTGGGCACTTCTCCAGAGACCATGGGGGTGTCCGCTGACTCTGTGCCCTAGGTGACCCCGTGCTGGCACAGACCGGAAGGGACTTGTGCCCTGGTCAGGCCGGTTCTCTGCTTCCCTAGTGCTGTCTCAGGTCCTGTGTGTGATTGGATTGGAGCCGAAGTTGTGTTCCACTCACTAGTCTAGACTTGAATTCCTTAATAGCCAAAAATAACCTTGAATTCCTGCTCTAATTTTTTCTCATGCCAAACATCCAATTCTATTATCTACCCTATATTCTGTAAAATTCTATATTAACTTCATAAAGTAGACAATTTCAGAAATACTGTGTGTTTAAAGAATGGTAATTCTACTCTTCTTCAACTGATCTTGTCATATTGTGTATGTATACCATATTATCAAGCAGATATGTAACAAAATAATAAGGAAATTGTAAATTAAGAAAATAGCAAAGACACACTTTAAAGGAAAATGAATGTAAAATATTTGACATGGACAGTGTGACCACAGCAGAGAAATAGGAAGAGAAAGGTTACAGATATGAGGGAAAATAAACAAATTTTAATATTTTTCCTTTTATTGGATATTTTCTTTATTTAAATTTGAAATTTTATCGCCTTTCCTCATTTCTCCCCTGAAAACCTCCCTATCACATCTCCCCTATCACTGTTCACTAACCCACCAACTCCCCCTTTCCTGTCCTGGCATGGAGCCTTCATAAGGCCAAGGTCCTCTCCTCTCATTGATGTTCCACAAGGCTACATATGTGGCTGAAGCCTTGAGTCCCTCCATGTATACTCTTTGGTTGGTGGTTTAGTCCCAGGGAGCTCTGGAGATACTGGTTGATTCATATTGTTGTTCGTCCTAGGGGGATGCAAACCCCTTCAGCTCCTTAAGTCCTTTCTCTAGCTCCTCCATTGGGGACCCTGTGCTAAGTCTAATGGATAGCTGTGAGCATCTGCTTCTGTATTTTTTCAGGCACTGGCAGAGCCTCTCAGGAGACAGCTTTATCAGGCTCTTGTCAGCAATCACTTGTTGGCATCCACAATAGTGTTTGGGTTTGGTAACTGTATATGGGATGGATCTCTAGGTGGGACAGTCAGTGGATGGCCTTTCCTTCAGTTTCGGCTCCAAACTTTTTCTCTATATCTCCTCTCATGGGTATTTTGATCCCCCTTCTAAGAAGGAGCAAAGACATTTCGATCTTCCTTCTTCTTGGGTTTCATGTGTTTTCAAATTGTATCTTGGGTATTCTGAGCTTCTGGGCTAATAGCCACTTATCAGTTACTGCATATCATGTGTGTTAGATTGGGTTACCTCACTTAGGATGATATCCTCCATATGTGTCTAAGAATTTCATGAATTCATTTTTTTAATGATAGCTGAGTAACACTCTATTGTATAAATGTACCACATTTTCTGTATCCATTCCTCTGTTGAAGGACATCTGGGTTCTTTCCAGCTTCTGGCTATTATAAATGAGACTGCTATGAACATAGTGAAGCATGTGTTCTTATTACATGTTGTAGTATCTTCTGGGTATATGCCCAGGAGTGGTACAGCTATGTCCTCAGGTAGTACTATGTCCAATTTTCTGAGGAACTTCCAAACTGATTTTCAGAGTTGTTGTACCAGTTTGCAATCCTACCAGCAATGGAGGAGTGCAAGAACCACAAGTCTCTGAAGAAAGATGTTGGGAACCAAAAAGGGGGGGGGGGCTGAGGAAGTGGTGGAAGGGAAAAGAGGTCAGAGTTCCTGTGCTCTGGGCAGGCAGATGCAGGCATGGGGGGGGGGGGCTGCCAGATGCTTTCCACTCAGCCCCAAGTGGGCATCTAAACCTCTGACCCACTCAGCGGGTGGGGGGGGAAGAAGGGGCAGCCCCCCTGACCTGTCGGCCCCAGGGCCACACCCTGCAGCCCCTGGGTTATGGGAGAGAGGGTTAAAGTAAGAGGTTCCCAACAATGACCATAGTGCACAGCGGATCTTGATGGAGCAGAGACTCTCTATGATTTAAAAGCTTTATTATAGAAATGCAGGGGGAAAGAGAGAAAAGAGAGAGAGAGAGAGAGAGAGAGAGAGAGAGAGAGAGAGAGAGAGAGAGAGAGAGAGAGAGAGAGGAGGCTAGAGAGAAAAAGAGAAAAAGAGAGAAAGGTGGAGAGAAGAGAGAAGAAGACAAAGAGAAAGAGGAGAGAGGAGTGAGAGAAGTGAGAGGTAAGAGAACAAAGGAGTGAGAGAGCAAGGTGGGGGCCCCTAACAGCCCCTTTTATGGTCTTTACTGTTGCTAGGTAACTGGGGAGGAGTTTAGCCTGAAGGTCAGAAGCTTGGGCCATTGTCTATGTGACTACTGACCATGCTTCTCTTGTGGGGGTTGTGGGGGGATGGTAATTTAGGCAGGAGCCAGAGTTCCAGGAGCAGGGAATGCCTACCATGTCATGAAGGTGAATTATCACCACCGGGGTTCAGACCTCAGCTCAACTGGAGACCAGCCTGCAATTCCCCACAGAAAGAAGTTGAAAAATATCTCAGAAGAAGGAAAGTTCTCAAGTGTTCATAGATTGGTAGGATTGCTATAGTAAAAACAGCCATCTTGCCAAAAGCAATCTACAGATTTGATGCAATCCCCATCAAAATTCTAAATCAATTCTTCATAGAGTTAGAAAGATAAATTTCTAAATCCATCTGGAATAAACAAACACACAGGATAGTGAAAACTGTTTTCAACAATAAAGGAACATTTTGGGGAATCACCATCTCTGACCTCAAGCTGTACTACAGAGCAATCATGATAAAAACTGCATGGTCCTGGTACAGAGACAGGCAGGTAGATCAATGGAATAGAACTGAAGACCCAGAAATGAACCCACACACCTATGGTTATTAAGGAACTAAAACCATCCAGTGGAAAAAAAAAAAAAACAGCATTTTCAATAAACAGTGCTGGTTCAACAGGAAGTTAGCATGCAGAAGAATACAAATCGATCCACTCTTATCTACTTGTACAAAGCTCAAGTCCAAATGAATCAAAGACCTCCACATAAAACCAGAGACACTGAAACTAATAGAAAATACAGCAGAGAAGAGCCTTGAGCACATAGGCACAGTGGAAATTTTCCTGAACAGAACACCAATAGATTATGCTCTAAGATCAAGAATTGAAAAATGGGACCTCATAAAATTGCAAAGCTTTTATAAGGCAAAGGACACTGTCAATAGGACAAAATGACAACCAACAGATTGGGAAAAGATCTTTACCAACTCTAAATCCTATACAGGGCTAATATCCAATATATATAAAGAACTCAAGAAGTTAGACTCCAGAGAATGGAATAACCCTATTAAAAATGGGGTACAAAGCTAAACAAAGAGTTCTAGACTGAGGAATACTGAATGGCTGAGAAGCACCTAAAAAATGTTCAACATCCTTAATCATCAGGGAAATGCAAATCAAAACAACACTGATATTCCACCTCACACCAGTCAGAATTGCTAAGATCAAAAACTCACTTGACAGCAGATGCTGGTGAGGATGTGGAGAAAGAGGAACACTCCTTCATTGCTGGTGTGATTGCAAGTTTTAAAATATTATCCTTATTCATTATGCACGAGTCTTAACAAGTCTATTTTCTCCATAATTCTGTATTTGACATGTAAAATGAAGTCAGATACTAGCACTCAATGCGTTTCTTTTATATGCATATATATGAGATATAAATATGGTGTATATATAATATGTATATTTTATATATGTATATATATATATATTACTATATATATTACTATATATAAATATAGTATATATATTACTAGATTTGTGTTTTATGGTTTTTTGACACAGGACTCCTCTAGGTTGTCCTGAAACTTGATATACAACACATCCAGTCCTAAAATCCATAAGTCTCCTGCCTCAGCCTCTCTAGTTCAGTAATTATAAGCATTCCCCTCCACACTTGGGTATAATGTAGTTTAGGAGGTTCATTTAAAAGAAAAGAAGGAACGAGTGAAGAAGAAAAGGAAAGAAGGAAAGAAGGAAAGTAGGACAGAAGGGAGGAAGGAAGACATACAATAGATGCTCAGTATTATTTTCGTAGAAGTACAGCAACTTAGAAAATAGAAAATGAAAATACTCTAAATGTGATACAAAGTTACTGTAGTGGCTATTCCTGGTTGTCAACTTGACTATATTTGAAATGAACTACAATCCAGAATTGGAAGGCTCACCAGTGGACCTAATCTGGAGACTGGGAGATAGAAGTTTCTGATCTGGATCTTGGTATGGAGATCTTGAGAAGACAGGGAGATCTCCGAGTCCAAGGTCATCTGGGA
>NC_034599.1:5693828-5695093 GCF_900095145.1 Mus pahari | reverse complement strand
TACTACTGAACCATTGTTGGGATTTGGACTGCAGACTGTAAGTCATCAATAAATTCCTTTACTATATAGAGACCATCTGCAAGTTCTGTGACTCTAGAGAACCCTGACTAATACAGTTACCCACAGAAAACTCAACCTTTCTGTTTTGTAACTTACTTCTTTTGATATTTTCTCTTTTCTTCTTTAAATTGTGTGAACTTCAAAGTGAATATTAATTACTTGGTTAGATTTTCATGTAGCCATAAAATCAGCCATACTTTCATTGTGTCCAGCTGTTCATTAACTAAAACCATAACAGATTAGTCATTCTTTCTTTTATGTGCTCACTGTTTGAAAACAAAATGATAGCCAACTGTAATACAGGCATGCATTTTCTAAGAAAACTGCCTTAGTTTGCATACTGCTAATTGTGTTTAATCAAAGACAAAGGTTAGTGTGTAAATTGGAGGCTATCTATAAATACACATTTTAAACATCAACAATCCTTTTGGGATCAGTAACCCTTCTAAACTTCTTAAGTATAAATCTTCTTGAACTATCAAAAATTTGTTAGCAAATCACTAATGCATTTTAATATGTTTGAGTTAAAATTGTTTCAGGTGATGCATTTCCAAGACCTCATCAAGTTATCGAGATACCTCAGTCATGAACTGCTCTCTTGAAATTTTACCCTATCTGCATACATGACATACTTCATTCCATTAAAGTCTTATGGAAGAAGAAAGTGATGATCTTAAAAGTGCATGAAGAGCAGGCCTCTTACAGTGAAGTGGGGAGAGTGAGCTTTGCCCACTTTATTCTGCTTGTGCTTGAACATCAAATTCAGCTTGAGCTCCTAATGGCATAGAAGCAAGTGTCGAGTTTTTCAGCTGTTTCCTCAGGCAGCACAGATTAAAAGAGACACCAATGTCCTGAGCCAGCAGTCTCCGTGACACACCCTGCCTCCATTAAGTCCCAGTTTTATACTCCAAGAGGAAACTGCTCTAATGGACCAACAAAAGTTTGAAAATGGACAGCTATAGGAGCTATAGGAGCTGTAGGAGAGGAAAAACAGGTCTGAACATTAGGATGTTGAGATTATGAGCCTCTGTAAATTTCTCTTCATTAAAAAAAATCTACATTTCAGAAAGAAACCTGAATTACACATCTCTGTTTAAAGTACTCTTTCCATACAAAAGAAGGAAGGAAGAAAAGAAGAGAGGGAGAGAGGGAGAGAGTGAAGGAGCAAGGGAGAGAGAGAGAGAGAGAGAGAGAGAGAGAGAGAG
>NC_034599.1:5670321-5693813 GCF_900095145.1 Mus pahari | reverse complement strand
AGCCTCTGTAAATTTCTCTTCATTAAAAAAAATCTACATTTCAGAAAGAAACCTGAATTACACATCTCTGTTTAAAGTACTCTTTCCATACAAAATATGTATGTATGTATATATGTGTGTGTGTGTGGGAGAGAGAGAGAGAGAGAGAGAGAGAGAGAGAGAGAGAGAGAGAGAGAGAGAGAATATATATACATTTCTAGTCATCAAACACTTTTGATAGTCATTAAAAATAACTAAATGGATAAGGTATGTGGGCACCAGAGAACATTGTCAAAGTATGTTATGTACTTGTATCAAGGGGGTCTCACATAAGACTCAGTACTTTGTAAATGAATATACACCAATAAAAAGCTTTACACCAAAGAAGTATAAATTGATTCAGTCCAACTTCTTGGTATAAGGAGGTCAAACTAGTATAGTATGGCTATTTTTACTTTGGTGTGCATTTATATTTATGGAGCAATTTCAATTTTCTTACAAGTTTTAATTAGATTATACACAGAGAAAAAGATATAAATAGGTAACATGTTTAATTAATGAAATGTGCTGTTCTCTCACACTAATGTGTAAATTTGGAACAGAACAGTGTGAATGTTTTGTTATTTTAAAAATGTCACAAGTGAGATAACTATGGATTAGGAAATACATCTTTAAAATATGAGATGGTTGAAACAGAAAAACACAATGAATACTATAGTAGCAGCTGCTTCTTGTCTTGAACCTCAACATTCTGCAAATTACATATTAGAAACCTCCAAGGAGAGTTGGAGAGAGGAAGGGAGTTAGAGTAGCTAACCATGTAACATGTCTTTACACATAGTGATATATATGTGAAGTTTGTTGAATTAAGTGAGTTTAGATTTTAACCAATATTCTGTTGTGTCATTTACTAACATACTCAATACAGGCAAGTGTTCCTAAGTCTTTCTTATACTTATTTATCACTTGAGAAAAATACCATGATCTAGTTTTCTGCTACTGTGGCAAACACCATGACAAAAAGCCACTTAGCAGGAACAGAAGGGTTTCCTTGGCTTCCCCTTCTAGGTCACAATCTGTCATTGGCTAGATTGTCTAGACAGTGGCTTTAAGCAGAAACCATGGAGGAATGATGCCTGCCAGCTTGTTCCTAGGCTCACTCATAGTCTAATGCTTGACTAACTTTCTTAGACATTCCAGAACAAGAATCAATGGATGGCACCATCCCAGATAGACTCTACCTTCCTAGAAAAATGAATAATCAAATCAATACCACACAGAGATGCCTATACACCAGTCTGATCTAGGCAATGTTTTAGTTGAGTCTCCTCTGTCAGATTACTGAAAACTCTGTTAAGTTGATAACTAGAGCTACCTGGGACAGCCTACTTGATCATAGTATTACATAAGAGAATACATATGAATATTAATATCTATGCTATTATCACCGTCATCACTAACTGAGTTATTATATTACAAAATGGGAATTTAAGCTGTGGTGGCCATGCAAAATTCCCTTTTATATTAATGATATGTTTTCAGCTAAATGTATGTGGACTCAACATCTCCCCTGAAAGCCCACTTATAACCCTCACACACAACCATTACAGACTTCTTACCTCGTACTGAGTGTGTAAGGGGAAGCTGATATTACTCCACAAAGTAATATTTTTCCTCTGATTTCTTAGCAAAAGAAGACTAAAGAAGCAAAGAAAAATCAAGTATTGTATAAAAACTATATATCAAATAAGTTATTCCAGAAACAGCTCTGTAGCTGCCTAGCATATTTGAATTCTGTCCAATGCTATTTCTTGACATGAAATGGAAAATATGACACAAACATTTCTATCCACACAAGAAAAGTATACTATCTGTGCATTTAAGAAATCAATGCTCTTACAGCTAGGAGTATCAAATGCATGTGCAGATGAAAGCCTTTCCCAGATGCATACTGCCTACTTTGTAATAGCTGCATAGATAATGTCATCTCTGTGGTCTCTCAATGGTGTTAGATGGTGCCAAGATTTACTTTGTCTACATGCTTTCTTTTCTACTAAGGTTTGGGCTCTTTGGGGATGTGGGAACCACTAGTGGATCTAATTCTACTGAGCCTACTCAACCTTCCTTCAGTATTGCTCTCTGCCCCACAGTGACCATCCCATATACCTGCTTGTTAAGCCCTAGAAATGTAAAATGTTCTGAAGTTCAATGTCATGTCTCCAGGTAGAAGAAGAAATCACTGAGCAGGGTTGTCTTATTTCTCTACCATTTGCTTTGAAAGGAAAATGGCCTATTCCTATTGGCAAATGGGGTTGGAGAGAAACCATTTAGACAAACTGGGGAAGGGAATACGATAGGATGGTAAGATTGGCTACCTTGTTCCTCACGAGCCTGTCATTTTCTGTATCCACTCTCACTCCAGCATTTGAGGTTACATGGCTCATTGAATATGACAAAAAGACTCAGTTCATTTTTAATTATGATCTCTTTAGCTGCACTTTATCTTCAAGCTCCTGAAAAAAAAATATTTTTTTTTTCATTTGCATCCTCAGAGACCCTGTTCATAGAAGTTATTGAGAAAATCTAATTTTGAAACTTAATAGAGGAGACAGAATAAAATCCTGTTGTGATAGATATACATTCGGCTCCTATATAAAAAATAGACAAAACATACAGAAATAGTAACACCACATAAGGTGAGCCTGGATTCGTTTTCTCTGACAGTAAATAGTATTTAATGGAAGATTGAAAACCATGCCAAATACAATTTGGACTGAATTATTTACTGGACACAACTATTAGGTGAACAGTGGTCAGATACAGCTGTGTACAAAGGTAGGGCCCAAGCTGGGAGGGCATTTTAATACTTTAGTCTTCCTCCTCTGTTTTAAAGAAAATATAAAGTATTCTGCTGAAATGGTTGGTAAAATATAAAAGAAAATACTATTAAGTAAACATTATGATTTTCTCCAAGCCAATGAGTAATTTAATTACATTAGGTAAAAGAAATGGTCCCCAGTAAGATTAAAATAAGACAGAAATTACAGCAAGCAACAGACCTCTAAAACCATATCTCAATAATTAGAACAAAGAAAATAACAGTATGCTTCATGGGGCAAAGAGTAGTTTTCAGTCATAAAACCCTATTAGTCCAGGCAAATCTCTCCAAAATACAAGTGAGAAGTGTGCCTCTGTTTCAGAGGCAGCTTGAAAATCAGTCTGCTGACTCTAATGAATGCCTTTCTAAAGGGAAACTATTTGTTACCAGTGTGAGTAATTCCATACATGAATTTCAGGCTTTGTGCTAAGTCCTTGAACTTCTTCACATGCTTTAATTATCCCATGAAAGCAGTAGTCCTCTAAGGGAGCTCTTCCTCCCATTCCACAAATCATAAAGCAGAGCTAGGGGATGTTACTATAAGTACAACGTTGTCTATTAAGTAAATGGCATGGCTGATACTCTAACACCAATCTTGCTACCAAATGGAGCCTCTTGTATACTAGTCTCCCCTTGGCACCCCTTTCTTCTATGTTTTTAAAAGTATTATTTATTGTTTACTTACATGTATATATTAGTGTGTGTGTGTGTGTGCATGCAAGAGTGCTTGCATGTGTGTGTGTGTGTGTGTGTGTGTGTGTGTGTGTGTGTGTGTGTTATCAAACCCTCTGGATCTGGAGTTGTAGGTAGTTGTGAGCCACCAGACATGAATACTGAGAGCTGAATTGATATCCTATTCAGGGGCAAACAGGGTTCATGATCATGGAGGCATCTCCATGGGCCCTCTTCTTGCCATTTCTTTAGTTTGTTTTAAACCACATACATCAGTGGGTACCCATTTTATCCTCTATCTTCCTTGACCACCCTTACAAATGAAGAATATAGGAGTGGAGATAGATGGTATGTACTGAGTTCCCCTTCCTCCTGAGTGTTGTGGTGACAATTGTTATTAAGATGGTTAAAAACTTAGAAAAGTCCTATACTTTCTGAAATATGCTCTTGAGATCAAAATGGGTATATTGTGTGGATGTTCAAGTAAATGCTTGCTATGTCAAGACTGAAGGATTAGTTCTTATGACAAAACAAAGCCAAATGATCACAAATGGTATGTGAGTTCAAGACCACAGGTTTGACCTTACTAAAACTTCTGTTGTATTATCATAGGTTTCACCACTAGGTGTCATACCATAAAACATAAATTATAGGATTCCTTCTGGTCTGCGCCAGCACTGGGCCACTTTGGTTCCGAACTCAGGGTCCCACAATCCCCAGAGGACTCTCCACTCCCAAGCAACCTAGAATGCTCAGGAACTTAGGATGACTGGTGAGTGGAACACAAGATCTGTTCCAACCAAACTGGGGGTGCCTGGGGCCAGCTGGAACACTGGCACAGGAATCCCACCCGACCAGTGGCTCAGATTCCTTTGTGTCTTCCCTGGTCTATCTTGGTTTTGAACTCAGCAGTCAGGCCCACGGTCCCCAGAGGAGGTACCACATCCAGGCATTCTAATATGTCCAGGATCTTAGGATCCTAGGATCCCAGGATCCCAAGAGCTTGGTCACACCAGGATCTCAGGGTCTCAGAGGAAGCTTGACTGCCAAGAACTCTGACACACCTAGAATTTCAGCATCACAGGATCACAGAATCACATGATCATAAACAAAGCTAGACTCTGAGAAGTTTTGACTCAACTGAGATTACAGGAACGACAGGCTCCAATCAGATATATTGATGGCAAGGAGCACTTGAGATAATCAGATGACAGGAGGCAAGCATAAGAAATGAAGCAACAGAAACCAAGGTTACTTGTCATCATCGGAATCCAACTCTCCCACCAGAGCAAGTCCTGGATACATCATCACACCAAAAAAAAAAAAAAAAAAACAAGATATAGATCTAAAGTCACTTCTCATGATGATGATGTAGGACTATAAGAAGGGCATAAATAACTTCCTAAAAGAAATACAGGAGAACACATCCAAACACTTGATAGGATTGAAGAAAACAGTCCAGGATCTAAAAATGGAAGTAGAAACAATAAAGAAAACACAAAAGGATACAACTCTTGAAATAGAAAACCTAGGAAAGAAGTCAGGAGCCATAGATGCAAGCATAACAAAGAGAATAAAAGAGATAGAAGAGAGAATCTCAGGTGCAGGAGATACCATAGAAAACATTGAAACAACAATCAAAGAAAATACGAAATGCAAAAGGATCCTACCCCAAACATCCAGGGAATAGTGGATACGATGAGAAGACCAAACCTAACAATAATAGATATAGATTAGAAGGAAGATTTCCAACTTAAAGGGCCAGTAAATATCTTCAACAAAATTACAGAAAAAAAGTTCCTAACCTATAGAAAGAGATGCCCATAAACATACAAGAAGCCTACAGAGCTCCAAATAGATTGGACCAGAAAAGAAATTCCTCCTGTTACATAATAGTCAAAACAATGAATATATAAAACAAAGAAAGAATATTAAAGCAGTAAGGGGAAAAGGTCAATTAACATATAAAGGCAGACCTATCAGAATTACACCTGACTTCTCCCCAGAGACTATGAAAGTCAGAAGATCCTGGAATGAGGTCACACAGACCCTAAGGGAGCAAAAATGCCAGCCGAGGTTACTATACTCAGCAAAGCTCTCAATTACCATAGATGGAGAAACCAAGGTATTCCATGACAAAACCAAATTTGCACAATATCTTTCCACAAATCCAGCCCTTCAAAGGATAATAAAGGGAAAACTCCAACACAAGGAGGGAAACTACGCCATAGAAAAAGCAAGAAATCTTTCAACAAACCTAAAAGAAGATAGCTACATGAACACAATTCCAAATATAACAACAAAAATACCAAGAAGCAACAATGACTTCTTCTTAATATCTCTTAATATCAATGGACTCAATTTCCCAATAAAAAGATATAGACTAACAGACTGGTTACATAAACAGGACCCAACATTTTGCTGCATACAGGAAACCCACCTCAGGGACAAAGACAGACACTACCCCAGAGTAAAAAGCTGGAAAACAATTTTCCAAGCAAATGGTCCCAAGAAACAAGCTGGAGTAACCATTCTAATATTGAATAAAATTGACTTTCAACCTAAAGTTATCAAAAAAGATAAGGAGGGACACTTCATACCCATCAAAGGTAAACTTTACCAAGATGAAATCTCAATTCTGAACATCTATGCTGCAAATGCAAGGGCATCCACATTCATTAAAGAAAAATAATAAAGCTCAAAACACACATTACACAGCACACAATATTATTGGGAAACTTCAACACCCCACTCTCAGCAATGGACAGATACAGAAAATAGAAATTAAAGACAGACACAGTGAAACTAACAGAAGTTATGAAACAAATGGATTTAACTGATATCTACAGAACATTTTATCCTAAAACAAAAGGATATGCCTTTTTCTCAGCACCTCATGGTACCTTCTCCAAAATTAACCAAAAAACAGGCCTCAACAGATACAAAAATATAGAAATTTTCCCATGCATCCTATCAGATCACCATGTGCTAAGGCTGATCTTCAATAACAACATAAAGAATAGAAAGCCCACATACATGGCTGCTGAACAACGCTCTTCTCAAGGATACCTTGGTCAAGGAGGAAAGAAAAAAAGAAATTAAAGACTTTTTAGAGTTTGATGAAAATGAAGCCAGAACATACCCAAACTTATGGGACACAATGAAAGCATTCCTAAGAAGAAAACTCATAGCTCTGAGTGCCTCCAAAAAGAAACTGGAGAGAGCATACACTAGCAGTTTGACAGCACACCTAAAAGCCCTAGAACAAAATGAAGCAAATTCACCCAAGAGGATTAGATAGCAGAAAATAGTCAAACTCACAACTGAAATAGTCAAACTCAGGACTGAAATCAACCAAATAGAAACAAAAAGAGCTATACAAAGAATCAACCAAACCAGGTGCTGGTTTATGGCTGCCAGCTGGGCTTGGAATCAGTTACCAACTAAAGGGGATCTTGGTGGGAGCTTAGCCAGCATTTGGTAGAGTCCTGATGAGCTTTACCAGGATTTTGTGGATAGGCTATTGAAAGCAGCTAGCAGAATTCTTGGAGATTCTCAAATAGGAATTCCTTTCATTATGCAATTGGCTTATGAGAATGCTAACGCAGCGTGTTGGGCCGCTATTAGGCCACACAAAGGACAGACAATTTTAGTGGGATATATTCATCTCTGTGTAGAGATTCGTATAATCAGGGCCGCTGCTTTGCAAGGAACCACCTTGCAAGCAATGCTTTCAGAGAAATGAGGGAATAATGCATGTTTTAAGTGTGGAAGTTTTGGTCATTTTAAAAATGATTGTCCTAAGAATAGAGGTGCCGAGAGTGGGCAAGCAGGCCATGCCCAGGAGTTTGTCCTCGATGTAGGAAGGGCAACCCTTGCGGGGAAACAAGAGAAGGGGCCAGCCTCAGGCCCCTAGATACCCACAGCAGGCAGCTTACGGGGCCATGAAGCTGCTGCCCAGCCAAAGAAATCAGTTTTTGAACTTGTCAGGGCAACCCCAGGAAGTGCAGGATTGGACCTCTGTTCCACCACCCACACAGTATTAACCCCAGAAATNAAATTGGAGTTCAAACTCTGCCTTCAGTAGTTTTTGGACCTTTATTTTTTTTTTTTTTTTTTTTGTAGGACAAAGCAGTTCTATTGTAAAAGGTCTGCAGATTTATCCAGGTGCTATAGATAATGATGATAAAGGAGAAATTAAAATCATGTCTGCTTCCCCTCATGGTATTATAACTGTTCCTGCCAATCAAAGAATTGCTCAACTTATCTTAGTTCCCTTGCATCCGCTACCGTCCAGATTTGTTAAGAATGAGACAGGACAGAGTGGCTTTGGTTCCTCGGATGTGTACTGGGTTCAGTCTATTACTAATCAGAGACCTAACCTTAAATTGATAATTGAAGGAAAAACTTTGAAGGATTAATAGATACTGGAGTTGATGAAACAATCATTAGAGGACAAGATTGGCCTTCAACGAGCCCTTTGATACACTTACTCACCTTCAAGGAATTGGTTATGCCAATAACCCAAAACAAAGCTCTAAATTGCTAACCTGGAGAGATGAGGAGGGCAATTCAGGACAAATTCAGCCTTATGTTACATCAAATTTGCCTGTTACCCTATGGCGAAGAGATCTCTTGTCACAGATGGGCATTATAATGTGCAGTCCTAATGAGGCAGTGACTAAGCAGATGCTAGGACAAGGATTTTTGTCTGGTCAGAGGCTAGGAAAGGAAGGACAAGGTATTAAGACTATGGCCAGTGACCACATGAACCAGGTACTCCTGAAAGGCAGGCTGGGGCTGAAATTGATTAGACTGCGAAAAAGGAAAAAGGCTAAGACAACATGTTTGATCAAAGCCCACAAGTTTACTAAGATTCTGAGCTTATAAAGAGGAGGGAAGCCCCACCCCCTGCCACTCTATTCTTGGTGCCTGTCACCAGCCTGTAGGTGATCTGTCTCCAGAAAAATCTCAAGGGTCCGTTTTGGAGGAGAGCAGTGGCAGGTGTAGAACAATAGAGCCTGCTAAGTCAGAAGATTCCACCCTAGGTGGTCCCATGCTCCCTGGCAACAAGGTCTGAATCAGCCTGCTTCAAGGCTGGGGGAGGCAACACTGGTTCTTTGAGAAAATCAACAAGATAGATAAACCCTTAGTCAGGCTAACTATAGGGCACAGGGACAGTATCCTAATTAACAAAGTCAGAAATGAAAAGGGAGACAGAATCTGAAGAAATTAAAAATGTCATCAGATCCTACTACAAAGCCTATACTAGACACAACTGGAAAACCTGGATGAAATGGACAATTGTCTAGACAGATACCAGGTGCCAAAGTTTAATCATAATCAGGTTAATGATCTAAACAGTTCTTAGAAACAGTCATTAATAGTCTCCCAACTAAAAAAAGCCCAGGACCTGATGGGTTTAGTGCAGAGTTTTATCAGACCTTCAAAGAAGACCTAATACGAATACTCCTCAAACTGTTCCGTAAAATAGAAACAGAAGGTACTCTATCCAATTTGTTCTATGAAGNCACAAATACTCTGATACCTAAACCACACAAAGACACAACAAAGAAAGAGAACTGCAGACAAATTTCTCTCATAAATATCAATGCGAAAATACTCAAAAAAATTCTCGCAAACTGAACCCAAGAGCACATCAAAATGATCATCCATCATGATCAAGTAGGCTTCATATCAGGGATGCAGGGATGATTCAATATATGGAAATATATCAGCATAATCTACTATATAAACAAACTCAAATACAAAAACCACATGATCATCTCATTAGATGCTGAGGAAGCATTTGACAAAATCCAACACCCATTCATGATAAAAGTCTTGGAAAGATCAGGAATTAAAGGCCCCTACCTAAACATAATAAAAGCAATCTACAACAAACCAGTAGCCAACATCAAACTGAATGTAGAGAAACTTGAAGCAATCTCACTAAAATCAGGGACTACAAAAGGCTGCCCACTTGCTCCTTACAAATTCAATATAGTACTTGAAGCCCTAGCCAGAATAATTAGACAACAAAAGGAGATCAAAGGAATACAGATAGGAAAGGATGAAGTCAAAATATCACTATTGGCAGATGAAATGATAGTATATATAAGTGACCCTAAAAATTCCACCAGAGAACACCTAAACCTGATAAACCACTTCAGTGAACTAGCTGGATATAAAACTAACTCAAATAAATCAGTGGCCATTCTCTACACAAAGGATAAACAGGCTGAGAAAGAAATTAGTAAAACAATACCCTTCAAAGTAGGTACAGATAATATAAAATAAAATACCTTGGTGTGATTTTAACTAAGGTATGATAAGTACTTCAAGTCTCTGAAGAAAGACATTGAAGAAGGTATCAGAAGATGGAAAGACCTCCCGTACTCATGGATTGACAGGATTAATCCATTCCAAAAGCAATCTACACATTCAATGCAATCCCAATCAAAATTCCAACTCAATTACTCAGAGTTAGAAAGGGCAATTTGCAAATTCATCTGGAATAACAAAAAACCTAGGATAGCAAAAACTAGTCTCAATGATAAAAGAAATTCTGGGGAAATCACCATCCCTGACTTCAAGCTGTACTAAAGAGCAATCTTGATTTAAAAAAAAAAAAAAAAAAAAGCATGGTACTGGTACAGCAACAGACACAGACAGGTAGATCAATGGAATAGGATTGAAGATCCAGAAATGAACCCACACACCTATGGTCACTTGATCTTTGACAAAGGTGCTAAAGCCATTCAGTGGAAAAAAGACAGCATTTTCAAGAAATGGTGAAGCTCAACTGACACTTAGCATGTAGAAGAATGCAAATCGATCTATTCTTATCTTCTTGTACAAAGCTCAAGACTAACTGGATCAAGGAACTCCACATAAAACCAGAGACACTGAAACTTATAAGGAAGAAAGTGGGGAAAGCCTCAAAGATATGGGCACAGGGGGAAAATTCCTGAATAGAAGAGTAATGGCTTGTGTTGTAAGATCAAGAATCGACAAATGGGACCTCATAAAATTGCAAAGATTCTGTAAGGCAAAGGACACTGTCAATAAGACAAAATGGCAACCAACAGATTGGGAAAAGATCTTTACTAACAATCCTAAATCACATACCGGGCTAATATCCAATATATATAAAGAACTCAAGAAGTTGGACTCTAGAAAACCAAATAACCCTATTGAAAAATGGGGTACAGAGCTAAATAAAGTATTCCTCAATTGAGGAATACTAAATGGCTATGAAGCACTTTAAAAATATCCAACAACCTTAATCCTTAGAATGGGGAACAAAATACCCATGGAAGTACAGAGACAAAATTTGGAGCTGAGAGAGAAGGAAGGACCATTCAGAGACTGCCCTACCCAGGGACCCATCCCATAATCAGCTACTAAACACAGACACTATTGCATATGCCAGCAAGACTTTGCTGAAAGAACCCTGATATAGCTGTCTCTTGTGAGGCTATTCCAGTGCCTGGCAAATACAAAAGTGGATGCTCACAGTCATCTNTTGGATGGAGCACAGGGTCCCCAATGGAGGAGCTAGAGAAAGTACCTAAGGTGCTGAAGGGGGCTGCAACCCTGTAGGTGGAACAACAATATGAACTAACCAGTACCCCATGAGCTTGTGTCTCTAGCTGCATATGTAGCAGAAGATGGCCTAGTTTGCCATCACTGGGAATAGAAGCACTTGGTCTTGCAAAGAGTATATGCCCCAGTACAGGGGAATGCCAGGGCCAGGAAGTGGGAGTGGGTGGGTTGGGGAACAGTGAGGGGGGAGGGTATAGGGGACTTTCAGGTTAGCATTTGAAATGTAAATGAAGAAAATATCTAATAAAAATTGGTTTAATAAAACAAAAAAAGAACACACATGATATGCATTCAGTGGTAAGTGGATATTATCCCAGAAGCTCAGAATACCCAAGATAAAATTTGCAAAACTCATGAAATTTAAGAAAGAAGACCAAAGTTTCTTCGCTCCTTCTTAGAACGGGGAACAAAATACCCATGGAAGGAGTTAACAGAGACAAAGTGTGGAGTAGAGACTGAAGGCATGACCATCCTGAAACTGCCCCACCTGGTGATCCATCCCATAAACAACCACCAAACCCAGACACTATTGCAGATGCCAAGTGCTTTCTGACAGGTGCCTGATAAAGCTGTCTCCTGAGAGACTCTGCCAGTGCCTAACTAATACAGAAGTGGATGCTCACAGTCATCCATTAAATGGAGCACAGGGTCCCCAATGAAGGAGGTAGAGAAAGGACCCAAGATGCTGAAAGGATTTGTAGCCCTGTAGGAGGAACAAAAATATGAACTACCCAGTAACCCCAGAGCTCCCTGGGACTAAACCACCAACCAAAGAAAACAAATGGAGGGACTCAAGGCTCTAGCTGATTATGTAGCAGAGGATGTATTAGTTGATCTTCAATGGGAGGAGAGGCCCTTGGTCCTGTGAAGGTTCTATGCCCCAGTATAGGGGAATGCCTAGGTCAGGAAACAGGAGTGGTTGGGTTGGGGAGCAGGGTGAGAGGGGAGAGGATAGGGTATTTTCAGAGGGGAAACTAGGAAAGGAGATAACATTTGAAATGTAAATAATGAAAATATCTAATTAAAAAAAAAGGCAAGACAGAAATGCAGACAGTCAAATAAAATTAATTATAATCCAGGCAGGTTTTTTTTGTTTTGTTTTGTTTGTTAAAGAAAAAAACCAAAAACCAAAAAACAAAACAAACAAACAAAAAACCAAAACCTAACCAGCTAGGCAATGGAGATCCATGTCTTTAATCCCATCATTGGGAGGCTAGGCAGGTGGATCTCTGTGAGTTCAAGACCAGCCTGAGCAACAGAATTCGGCCCAAGACAGCCAAGGCTACACAAAGAAACCCTGTCTTGAAAAACTAAAAATGAAAAAGAAAAAAGAATAACCAGAGAAGCAGATATTCTTATATTCAGAAGACAAGTGGAATAATGGGACAGAATAGCTAGGACTCAGTGCAGATCTTTCTCATGTCTCAAGATGCTGTCAGTTTGTCTCCTTGCCAACCATGTGCCCCGCTGAAAATAACAAAAGCTACTTCTAACTCTTTAGGGAATACCATTGATGTTTGGTGTTAGTTTGGGAACTTTTGGGGAACTCTAATTTTTAATCTTTGTACAAAATTATTTGATAATTATTAATTGGAATATTTGTTTAGAGTAGACTTCAATTCTATTAGAAAAATATTTTTGAAATGTCCCTCCAAAATTATCTTCTGTATAGCTGATCCCCTCCCTGTCCATTCTCCTGAATGTTTGATTCATACCAGCGATTGGGATAACCGGTATTCAGCTTCTTAATTACAAAGACTTCCCATGGTCTCTAGCAAAGCTGTAGTATTTAATGAGCCATGTAAATACTTACTGTAAGAGAAATTGGAGACTTTCAAGAAGAAAAAAAAAAGGTTGTTAAATGATCATTTTCTTTTGTTTAGTTTTTAATTAAGCTGTGGTGGTAAAGTGTAACATGCTATTGAAACTGCACTATTTACCAAAAACCTGTAATAGTCTAGCCTGTTTATACTAAGGGAATACAGTCAACTTAGGTCATTCCAGATACTTATAAGGATGATCCCAATATATAAGAAAAAAGAATATCTCATATTCCAATGTGCCAGATAAAACCTGAAACAGCTAAGTACTTGTAACTTGTGTATAAAGTCTCAACTAGATCATCTGTCCATGAAGAGTGATTGCTCAGAAATAAACGCAGGAGCATGGGAGTTTAGCTGTTCAGCAAAATTAAAAACTTGATCCCTGGAGTTAAAATGTTCATGACATTTATCAGTAGCTGATTGAGGGAGAAAACTGCCTGGATGCTTAATTCTAAATCAGGTTCTCACTAATTACACTGAAAATAATATATTTGAATTTTTAAAATATGTATTTCTCTGAAAGTTTTTATGAGATTTGAACTTTATGGATTTCATGCTTCTTACAAGAATTAGAGAATCTTCATACCAGAAAAGCTCTGGGAGATTATGTCAAATGTTTTATGTCATAAACAAAGGGATATAATTAAAATCAGCAAGCTCTACCATGGTACAGCAGAGATAATGACCACGTGTCACCAACTTGACACAAGGAAATGCATGGCCATACAAGCCATCATGTCTGCATAGTATTAAGAAATATAAGCTTAGCAGACTTAGATTCCAATAGCAAAGCACTGTCCTGGGCTGCAGCTCTTCAGACCTCCCTGTTCTGTCTAGTCTAATAGGCTTTTCAAAATCCACACATATGCATTATCAAAACACTGTTGGTCATCTTCCTCTTCTGGTGCTATATATGTCTCATTAAATGAAGAGAGTGAAGCAGCGATGATCTTAGTTCTTTACACTGACTATTTGACAATAGATTAACTCGTCACAAAATATTATGTTGAGAAGCTTGATTTCTAAGTATAGCTTGCCAAACATAAGTTATTTATGGGATAATTCAACCTAGAAATTACTCTTACATCACTGTGTTAATTTACAAAAAGTTTTATTTTGCTTTTGCAATCAGTGGAAACCTCAAATTTTCACCTTTTTTTTGTCTTCCAATAATTGAATTTTTAAAATTCACTTTATATTCCTATTACAGCCCCTGCCTTCTTTCCTCCCAATCCTGCCCTTACAGATCCCTCTCCTACTGCCCTCAGAGAAGGGGAAGATGTACTCCCTTGGGTACCATCTCACACTGAGGTCCCCAACAGGACTAGGTACATCCTTTCCCACTGAGGTGCAACCAGGCAGTCCAGGTACAGGGAAGGGTATCCAATGACAGGCAACAGAATCAGAGATAGTCCCCACTCCACTTGTTAGGGGACCCACATTAAGATCAAATTGCACATCTGCTACAAATATGTAGGGGCTTTAGGTCCAGTCCCTGCGTGCTTCCTGGTTGGTGGCTCAGGCTCTGTGAGCCTCCATGGTCTTAGGTAAGTTAGTCTTGAGTTGGGGGCAGTCATTGGTTGGTTGTTCTCCCTGTCTCTGCTCTATCTTTATCTCTGAACATCTTGTAGAGAAGACACGGTTTAGTTTGAAGGTTTTGTAGGTGGATTGAAATCTCCCTTTCTCCTCTGGAAGTCCTGGCTACTTCAGTCTCTATGTTCCCCTCTGATAGGAATATTAGTTTGAGTCACCCCCACACTCCCTGTAACCTCCCCTGTTCCAGGCCTCCAGCTAATCATAAGAAATGCCTTCCCATTTCCATTCCCCCACTTCTGATTGCCATCCCCATTCCCTTCCTACCCTTCTCATACCCAGTTCCCTCTCTCCATCCACCTCCGATGACTATTCAGTTTCTCCTGAAATTCCCACATTCTCCCCTCAAATCTCCTTATTACCTAGTTTCTTTAGGTCCATGGATTGTAGCATGGTTATCTTGCACTTTATGGCTAATGCCTACTTATAAATGCATATATACCATACAATTCTATCTGCTTTCTGGCTCTGTTTTACCTCACTCATGATGATATTCTCAAGTTCCATCCATTTACCTGCAAATTTCGTGATGTCTTTGTTTTTAATAGCTGAGCAATATTATACTGTGTGGATATAACACATTTTCTTCATCCATTTTTCAGCTGAAGAGCATTTAGTTTGTTTCCAGTTTCTGACTATTACAGATAAAACTGCTATTAACATTCCCATATAATGGAGCATCTTTTGGGTATACACCCAGGAATTGTATAGCTGGGGTGAAGTAGAACTGCTCCCCTTTATATTTATTTAATTTTACATGCATATCTGTGCTCCACTTTTCTGTCTAGTGCTTGAGGAGGCCAGAAGAGGACATTAGATTTCCTGCACCTGAATTTACTATATTTGGGAGTTTGCTATGAGAGTGTCAAGCCATGTCTCTAGTCTCATTACTAGAGGCAATACCTGTTGCTTTTTAAACATATTTTTGCTCAGAAAGTTAAAATTTATGAAAAATGTAAATGTTTTCTAAAAACTAAACCATGACTGGGCTACACAGTGCTCCTTTGAGATTTTCAGGGCATTCAACTTTATAGTTCTTTGTACTCAATTCAACACCTTAGATTTCAGTGCAGTTCAAGGGAGGCTCACTTTGGAACTAATAGCTCATTGGACAGCTCTTGCCCAAAGGCTCTGAGCAGCTCATCATTTCAAGGACTGAACAAAACAGAGAGAGATCTTCCCATGCCAAGTCTTTGCACAGAAATATGGGTTCTTGGTGACTTTTTTTCAAAGAAGAGAATTCAAACATCTAAGTTCCAGATATAAACTTAGATTAATGATGTAGACAAACAACTTACCCTAAAAAAATATTAAAACAGTGTTATTCAGTTGTTTTGTTATTTCGATACATATAGTTAGGGATAAATGTAAAATGTGTACTTAGTGTATATGTATTCACTTTCTCTTTCTTTCTTTCTTTCTTTCTTTCTTTCTTTCTTTTTTTTTTTTTTTTTTTTTTTTTTTTTTTTTTTTTTTTTTTTTGGTTTTTTGAGACAGGGTTTCTCTGTGTAGCCCTGGAACTCACTCTGTCTGAGACCAGGCTCTGACCTCAAACTCAGAAATCCACCTGTCTCTGCTTCCCAAGTGCTTGGATTAAAGGCATGCACCACCACTGCCCGGTTTTTTCTTTTTTCTTAAATTATTTTATTTAATTATCCAAATGTTGCTCCCCTCAGGGTCCCCCTCTCAGAATTCTTCACCCCAATCTTTGCCTTTGAGAGGGTGTTCCCTGACCCACCGACCTATCCATGCCTCTCACCTGCCCACCCAATCTCACCTTATCCCATCCCCCACCCCCGCCAGCATCCCTCTTTCCTGGCGCATCAAGTCTCTATAGGATTAAGCACATCTTATACCATTGAGGCCAGACAAGGCAGTCCTCTACTACATATATGCTGGGGGCCATGAATCAGCCCATGTATGCTCTTTGGTCGTGGCTTAGTCTCTGGGAGCTCCTAGGGGTCTGGGTTACTTGATACTGTTAGAGTTATGGGTTTTCCATTCCCTTCAGCTTCTTCAATCCATCCCCAACTCTTCCATAGGGGTCTCCAAGCTCAGTCTAAAGGTCGGCTATATCTACATCTGTCTCAGTCAGCTGCTGGTAGAGCTTCTCAGGGGAAAGCCATGCTAGGCTCCTGTCTGCAAGCATAACATGGCATCAGTAATAGTGTATTCATTTTTTAATTAAACAAATGTCTTAAAAGAAACCACAATGCTTGGGTATTAACAAACTGTATGAAATTTGCTATTGCTTTAAGTAGGCATTAACTGATTGATGGTCATGATACACAGAACTCTGAAATTAACCAGGAACAGCACCCTTGGGAATTCTTTTGGTTTCATTTCTACTGTTGTGATAAAACATCATAAGCAAGATCAACTTAGAGAGGAAAGGGTTTATCTTGATTTATACTTGCAGTCCAAGATGTATGGAAATTAAAATTTAAAATAGAAAACATGGAGAATGCTGCTCAGTAGATTTCTTCCTTGATTTGCTCAACCTGCCAGGATTGGCACACACACCGTGGGCTGCCCCTCCCCCATATTAATCAGTATTCAACCCCACGGGCTTGTCTACAGGCCAGTCTGATGGAGGCATTTTCTCAATTGCATAGGATAACTCTAGCTTGAATGGAGGAGACATGAAATTAACTGGCACAGGAATGCATGTATTGTTTTTACAAGTACCCCTATTGTAAGCCTCACATATACTGTTGCCCACAAAATAAACAAATTTAACATCACAGTCAATGTCACCCAGACTGTCTTAGGAAACGTACTGCAGCATATGGATGTGTCTCGGGTTTTTAGAGTAGCAATAATTATAATTTCCAATAACGCGTGTGCCCACTGAGGAGCACACCATTCTCTGACTGACCGTTCTAAATCCATGATCACAAAAATTACCCTGTCTAAATTCAGTGAATCTCAGAAAGAAAAATATTCTTTAAAAAGGAATTGTAAGAAGAATGATTAGGAGGAGTAGGCCTCAAACCAGAGTACATGGGATTATAGTAATCAGAATGAACCATATGCATGCATGAAACTGTAGAAGAAAAATTCAAAACAAGCTTTTAAAAATGCATATTAATAAGTAATTTCCTTGATTTCATATTAACTAGGACATATTAACTATTGTCTGAATACTTTCTCTTCTTCATTGAACCGTGTACTCTCTTGTAACAAAGTACAAGCAGATTTCAGATACTTCTGAGGGAATCCACATTAATGAACTCAATAGACAAATAACCTGCAGAATGCATGTGGCTGTCAAAGAAAATCATGGACAGCTGCTAAACTTTGTATAGTCTGGCAGTAATAATATTAGCAAGTACTTGAACAAGAGAAGAATTATGTCTTAGGAGAAAGTCCAAGGTCAATCAGCCCAAGCCTGGTTGCACAAAAGTTATTGATTTTAGTGTAGATCATTTTATATTCACAGGCTTTTCTTACCTACTTCCCTGGTCCAAGAATTCTTTATTTTGCCTTTCTAGTACTACAATATATTGGGCTTCAGGTTTTTCATAGTATATAAAATGTCATATAAAAAATCTATACTAGTAATTAACAGCTTTTCATTCCAACAAGTAATGTATAGTAGTAGATTTAGTGTTTATGTGCATATCAATATTATCTTAAGTATATGCTGGGATACAAAGGAAAGACTGAAGTATAAAATTGCCCATGCAGGTACAGAGCCTGAAAGTGATTTCTTTTACTAGTTTTCTTCATTTAACTGCCCTTCACTTGAACATATTCTCATTCAGCTACAGAATTTGTAGTTTGGTGCAGTGAAGGAGAAATGTATTCCTCTGACAGGTTTATTCTTTTAATCACTATTCATTTGTAGACTTTGCACCAAGTGAGTCTGTATTTGCAGTGGCAGAAAGATTGATATTGACAGTTGCTTATTCCTTTAAGTACATTCTCTTAAGTATTGTGGGTATGTTTTCCTTAAACTGGAGCTTCCTGAGATAATGCTGCTATGGACCTGGAGATTTTTCCAGAACCTTTGCAGATGCAGGGATTAATAAGAAGAAATAAAACAGTGGCAAAGAGAAGAATTGAGAGTAATTTAAAGGGTAAAATTTGCTCAATCACTAGTAAATCATCTTAGCTTTGGTGTTAGTTATGATTTATTTATATTATATATTATAGATATCAAGTAAATATATAATATATAATAAATATTATAGATATCAAGTGAACATATATATGTATCACCAAGCTGTCCCATAAAGTAAGGTATCTATCATATATTTTGCTTCAATACTAATATGATAAATCTATCTTAAAGCAAATATTTGACTCATTTACGAGCTCTACCAAATTTAATTCAGGTGGTAATGGGCCGAGGCTAGGGAAATTACACATGTATTTATTTTCTTCAGCCTCCATGCATTTTATCCACAGTTCCAAAGACGGCACCCAGCAACGTGAGTGGAAGAAGTGGAAGAAGGCATGAGTTGGTCATTGCCTGGGAGGTAAAAATGATGTCTTTACAAGTATCAGAATGGGTTGTTTGCTTAGAAGCTAAGGCTATGCACGGAGAACATGTCCTGGTATAAGACTAGATGTTTCTATTTGAATGAAGAAGCAGTATGGGAATCCACTACTCAGATGACCATGGCCCAGGTAAATTCCTCTCATCTTTACCCAGACCCATTCCTTTCATAAGTAAAGCCTTATGTCTTTTCTCCATGTTTCTGCCCGGATACTTATTTCCCAACATCTGACCTCTGTTGATCTTCTATGAACTTCAATTAATAGATTTTATCTATTCCTTTACTCAGAACATAGTTTTTCTTTAAATTGGAATTCAAGTTAAAAAAGTCACTTAGCACATAATTTCTGGCTATCTACAATGCTTTGCATACTCTGCTCCTCAGTGGCTGGTGATATCACACCATTGGCTTGTCAATATATTCACTTCCATCTATAATATGCCATTGAAATGTTTAAGTAAATTTAAATATAAGTCATGTGTAGCATGAGAACTTTAAAACATTGACAGTCCAGGGTGGATGTTTGTTTCCTTGTTTTTCCAATTCGGAAAAAGACAGACACTGAAGAAAAGAACACTGAAGATCGGTCACACATTAACCTCTCTTTAATTTAATCTGCAGACCACTCTGCAGAGCACTAACTAGAGATGCCAGGCTTGCATCCTAATCATGACAGCTTTCTCTAGCATGCTCAGCTCTACAATAGAGTCCACAGATATTCAGCTCATATACATGACTAATTGGAGTACATTATTTCAGCTCATGAGTTTCCAGAAATTTTGTGTGTTTCCTTAGATATCAACAGATAAAATTCCATTTTTATCCTGTTTCTCTAAAGCCAAAGTACATGTGCTGTCTTAGCTTTCAGTCTATTAAAAAGTTCTGAGCCTTTTCCCCATAATTTTTTGTAACTTTGCAAAACTAAGCATTAAGAGGAGAGTGTTTCTCAGCCAGTTATTTTGTGGATTAACTGTGTTATCCTTCTTTAGCCAGTATCAGAAGAGTTTCAGAATGGGGAAGGCTTCGGCTACATAGTGGCATTCAGACCTAATGGAACACGTGGCTGGAAGGAAAAAATGGTTACGTCTTCCGAGGCTTCCAAGTTCATTTACCGAGATGAAAGTGTCCCTCCTCTCACACCCTTTGAGGTCAAAGTTGGTGTTTATAATAATAAAGGTGACGGACCCTTCAGCCAGATCGTAGTCATCTGTTCAGCTGAGGGAGGTCAGTGACTTCATCCATTCCTTTATATGTTAGTATTGTATTTTGTCATTTAATGAGACATGGTGTGCATGTTTTGGAAAATACCAGTTAGCCAAAGATTGAAAATCTCACTCATAATCCCATTATACTTCTTAGATGCAGCTAATGAGACTTTTCCCAAATTCATCTTTTTAAAAACGTAGTCTGCATATGTTGATTTATGTTTTTTTTGTTCACTAATAATATATGACCATCATATTCCATCATGTGGATAACATCAGTAATCTGTAGAGTATGTTATTTTCTCTGGTTATTTTAATGTGTGTGTGTGTGTGTGTGTGTGTGTGTGTGTGTTCTTGAACAAATGAAACTAAAAAGAAAGTGAAAGTGAGGAGCAGATAAGCAAAGGAGCCTGTGAAAGATTAAGCATCTCTTAATTAAATCTCAAGAATTAAATGCACATCTCTCCATTAGTCCTTGATTTTTCTATATTATGTGGTCATGACGTGCATGAGCTCATTCTATTCTTACATACCTGCCTGGGGTAGGATCTAGAGAGTAAGTGTGCTCACTTTCCAAAAGAATGAACTGGAAAACAGAATGTCTTTATAGGTACTGTAGCTAAACCACAAAATCAACTTCTGCTATCAAGATCCTGAGCCTCTTTAAGCTTAAATACAAAATTGCAATCTTCTGAAAGAGAAAGTGAGGGAGATCTTAGCTGTCTTCCTACTCCTATTCATGTGGAGAATTCAACGGACCTACTAAAGTAAAAAATTAAGAATAATTCAAAAGAAAATATTGCACAAAGGCAACAGCTGTTTGACCTTTCAAATAAGCAAGGTTGACACTAGCTGAGCCTGGTGCTTCATTCATGCCCACGTGAATAGCTCAGAAGAATTTCTAATTGGTTTGGTGCTGGGAGCTTCATGGGAAGAAATAAATAAGGTCATTTGAATGTAGAAAAACAAAGGTAGCACTTGATTTATATAAGATACACTTTCAAATAAGAGCTGCCATGCACTGTTGTAATTCAGGACAAAGCTGTGAAGCTGAGCAAAACTTTATCCTAAGGGAACAATAGGAAGGTGTAGAATCAAGTAAAAAACTATAGGAGTTCCATTAAGATTTTCATGTACCTACTACTTCAGGTTGTGTTAGATACAGCCATGCTTTCTCTGTGTGTGTGTATGTATAAGTGAGAAGGGGAGGGGGAGGGACAAGAAAAGAGGGAGGTAGGGAGGAAGGAGGATAGGGAGAGAAAGGGGAGAGGGAGAGGGAAAGAAAGAGGGAGAGAGAGGGGGAGAGAGAAGGAAGGAGAGACTGATCTAATTTAACCCTTTAAAATAAGTTTGAGGTCATAATTTGAAGGCCAAGTCTATTTTTCAGAAAGACAGGCTTGTGGGGTATACAGTAAGTGGTACCTCTGGGTTGTCCACCCCTCCCCTACAGTATAGGAATCACAACATATGCTTTGGGCCTGGAGAAATGGCTCACCAGTTTAAGAGAGCATCCTGCTTTTACAGAAGGCCCACCTCTGATGGCTCACAATCACTTGTAAACCTAGCTCTAGCTTCAAGGGATCTGATTCTTTCTTCTGCTCTCTTAGGCACTAAACTCAAGCACATATACCCACACACCTATATATAAGTCTTCAGAGTTCAAGGCCAGACTGATCTACAGAGTGAGTTCCAAGACAGTCAGGGCTATACAGAGAAACCTTGTCAAAAAAAAAAAAAGTCTAAAATTACAAAAAGGAAATAAAGCTTTTCCTTTTAAACATTTACTTTTCCGTGTACTATTTTACTGGGAATATGGATATATATGACATATATATGTATGTATATATATATATAAAATTTTTCACTCCAAACAGCTGTTTGGTAGTGTGTATCTTGCCAGAAAGTACACAGAACTATTGTTTCAAATTACCTTCAAAGTAATTAGCAAGCACAGATTAAACCATTTATTTATTTTAATGTTATTTAGTTTTTTTTCTAATATTTGGGGCTTTTGCCTCTTCAGATGAATTTCATGGCTTTTGTTTTTATTAAAGTCCAGAATTCTCTTCTTACCTGAAGAAACTAATTTCCAGTTATGCCTTAAAAACAAGGCAACCAAGGCTCATGCTCACAAGGTGCCACTCTCCCGATCAGCTCTTAGCTGAAACTGAGCTCAATGGGATTTATGTAAAGTCAGAAATTAATAAATTAGCATATTAGTTATAAAATACAAGGAATAACTGCCTGTCTGTGCTGGGTGATCCATTTGGATTAGTGACTATAAATGTTCAATGGCAGCTGTCTTCAACTGAATTTTAACTAATGAAACTATAACCCTTCTTCCACCAAGTTTATTAGAGTCCCCTTTGATTAATGTTGCCACTAACCTTCCTGGGAAGTCAGATGTACAATCAATATATTACAAGCACATCCTCCCAAATCACTAGGAGGACTCCTGCTGCTGGGTCACTTAACACACATATATCATCTAAATTCATATTCATGATAACTCTGTTCTCAATTTTAATCTAACTGGTTCTGAAATCTATCAATGAGTGTGTCCATGACACTACTGTCCCCAGACCAGAGTAGAGGAGCTATCCACAGCCTACATCACACCCTAAACAAGAGAATGAGAGCTTTTCACTTCTCTGACTACAGACAGAACATAGTGTAATTGAACGAATTTAATCCTGAACTTTCATCAAATTACTTGAGTTCAAGTCAAGAGTAGATGTTGTTTTTATTTTTGTTTAAATTTTGTGATATACAAGGGTGAGTTTGGAAAATGCTTAATCATGACATGGCCTATCAGGAGCCTTGTGCAACTTGGTTCAAAGTTACCAAGAATTCCATGCAAAAAGAATGAAGGCTATCGCATATGCTATAGCAGAGTCCAGTAGGCAGTTTCTAGCTTTCTGTGGTTTCTGAAAACACTTAAAAGTAGAGGGCTCAAGTAAGGATTCCAATATCAAAATGTAAAAAGGGTTAGTGGTTAAAAGGTCGTGAAAAAAAAATAAGAGCCAAGGCAGAAGTAGTGATGATGGCTCAGTTGATAAGGTACCTACCGCCCATGCATGAGGACCTGAGTTCAGATTCTCAGCACCCACATAAAAGTCAAACATGGCCGGGTGCACGCCTTTAATCCCAGCACTCGGGAGGCAGAGGCAGGCGGATTTCTGAGTTCGAGGCCAGTCTGGTCTACAAAGTGAGTTCCAGGACAGCCAGG
>NC_034599.1:5639461-5670143 GCF_900095145.1 Mus pahari | reverse complement strand
GGTCAAACATGATGGCATGTTTCTATAGTTGTCACACTGGGGATGTAGAAGCAGAAGAATCCCTGGGGCTCACTGGGTAGCCAATATAACCAATTGGTGAGCTTCAACTTCAGTAAAAATCCTATCTCAAAAACTAATGTGGATTGGACTATGCGATGGTCAGCAGATAAAATCATTTTCAGAGCAAGCCTGGTGACCTGAGTTTGATATCCAATACAAACGTGGAAAGGGAGAACTCGTTCTCAGAAGTTGCCCTCTAATATCAGTGTGAATGCACACACACACACACACACACACACACACACACACACACACACACATCATGTACTTACACATATACACGATGACACAATGAAAAGTATAAGATGGAGAGGACAACTTGGGGCTCTGTACCCATCCACATGACACATGCATACATTTAATCATATATGCCATTAGCACATACACATATAAAACTGAAGTGCTTTTGGAAAACAAGGGCAAATAACATATATGTATATCCAAGTGTACCAACAGCACTAAGGAACCAGAGTTTCTACCTGGATTCAAACCGTCCCTCCACCATTTAGCAGATGTGATGGCTTTCATAGCCTCACTACCCCTCTTTGAAAAGTAATTACATAATATTTAATAGTATTAAAGAGTGATTTAATACATATCTGAAAATAACAAGACTGGGGACATAGTAGTAAATCCTTTTCATAAAGAGTCAGCTATGACTGGGGCTGGAGAGATGGCTCAGTTGTAAAGAGCACTGGCTGCTCTTCCAGAGGTCTGAGTTCAATTACCAGCAACCACATGGTGGCTCACAACCATCTGTAATGGAATTACAGACTCCCTCTTCTGGTGTACATGAAACAGAACACTCATATATATTAAATAAATAAGTGTTTAGAAGAAAGAATCAATTATGACTAGCGAGTGATGGGCTGGGAAGGTGGATCAGAGGTTAAAGAGCTTGCCACCAGAGAAGAAGGCCACAGTCCAAATCTCTAGAATGCACACAAATAGCTGTAATTCTAGTCATTGAGAACAGAGGCGGAATATCTCTGGAGCAATGGCAGCCAGGGCAAGCTCTGGGTTCAATTGAGAGTCTCTGCCTCAAATGGTAAGTTTAAAAAATGATAGAGGCAAATTTCTGATACCAACCTCAGACCCTCATACAAATGTGCACCTACATACATACACACTATGCAATACATACACACTGCACATATATATTGTTGAGAACAAATTAAAATAGAAGGTGCCAGGGGAGCCCCTGGGGAAAAGGGAGATTGGAAAAATATACCCACTTCCTGCCAGAGTTCCTGTGCTCTGGGCAGGTGGATGTGGGGAGACTGCCAGGCACTTTCCACTCAGCCCCAGGTGGGCATTGCCTTTGACCCACTCAGCGGGGGGTGGAGAAGGGGTAGCCCTGATGGGGGCCCCCATCCCCAGAGCGACTTTGCTAAAGTCACCAGGGTTGTGGGAAGAGGGAATAGGGAAGAAGTTCCCAACAATGAGCAGAGTGTGCAGCGGGCCTAGATGGAGCAGAGCAGAGACTCTATGGTTAAAAGAGCTTTATTATAGAAATGCAGGGAGAAAGAAAGAAGGGAAAGAGAGAGAAGGGAGAGAGAGAGGGGGAGGGGAGAGGAGAGGAGAGGAGAGGAGAGGAGAGGAGAGGAGAGGAGAGGAGAGGAGAGGAGAGGAGAGGAGAGGAGAGGAAAGACAAAGAGAAAGGGAAGAGGAGAGAGAAGAGAGAAAACAAAGGAGTGAGAATAAGAGGGTAAGGCTAAGAGTAAGAGAGCTTGATAGGGCTGAGCACCCCTTTTTATGGTCTTCCCTGTTGCTAGGTAATTGGGGAAGAGTTTAGCCTGAAGGTCAGAAGCTTGGGCCATTGCTTATGTGACCACTGACCATGCTTCTCTTGTGGGGGCTGTGGGAGGTGTTACCTTAGGCAGGGGCCGGAGTTCCAGGAACTTGAAGGAACACCTACCGTGCCATGAGGGTGAATTATGACCATCAGGGTTCAGACCTCAGCTCGACTGGAGTCCAGCTTGCAATTCCCCACAATATATGAGACACAGAAGAGAAAATGAGAGCAAGTCATTAACAAATTTATAACAGGGAAGGTACACTTTTGGAAGCAGAAGTTTGAATAAAGCAACATTTCCCCCCCCCAAAAAAAAAGTCTAGAAAAATTTAATTTTGTAGAATAAGTGAAATTGACCCATTGCTTACATCAATTTGCTAGACTACCACAAGCTTGCTGGGCATATACTCCTGACTTCTGGTGCAGGTGAATTTTCTCAAAGTCTCTCTATGGGGATGCTCTCTCACACAATTGCAGTGGACTTCCAGGCAGGACAGGAGATGCCACCCCCCTGGGATCCAGTCAGTTATTCTGGTCTGCAGATGAACACTTTGTCCACGCAGCTCTAAGCAATACATAGTTTGGAATAACCTGACTGAGGACATGCTGAAACTCTGGCTCAGGTCAGCATGGATGGACTATAGATGGTGTTTTGATCTAGAAGGTGAACTGATTTAAGGCACCTTGTCAGTGCTCACTCAGGTGGTATGAGTGGCCACAGGCCTGCAGCAGCGTCTATGACTCATCGTGATGCGTTCTGACCTGAATTTAAAATCCTTGAAGTTTGTCAATGAAGTTAAAGTTCATATTTAGGAAGCTGTTGCTAACCATCTCTTGTGTTCTTTTTCAATCTTCTACGTTTTACATTTAATTTTCCAATTTGTGATATATTTAAATGTGTCTGGTGCTCGTGAAAGCTAACAGGGAAATAACTTCTCTCCAGAGATGAAGAGTGATAGAAGGCTGCCACCCAGCCATGCAGTTTTCTGCTTCAGAAATTATTTATCCCTCTGCAGTCTTCTCTGACAAAGAGGTAATTGCCTCAGTAATAGAAAAGTAGATAGAAAGCATTTGGCATGTGAATCACTGCAATGCATTCATTCTGAAAACTGACACAGAGGCAGAATAGCTCCTCTGAAATGACTCCTCCCAAACCAGAGTGAACTGATCCTGTGTGCCTCTAAACTGCCAGCATCCCCTTTCTTTAACAACAGAAGTGAAAAGTTAAACTCCTGTTAAACAGCTTAACAAATCTACTGCACATCTGTTAGTGGTGGTTCTCTTCTCTTTTAAGAAAAAATTTAATAGATGAAGAATGCACTGTAAAGTAGTATGAAGCACAAGACTTACAACGCAGATATTTAGTGGTTATCAGAATGAGGAACCACAGTACAGGAATCAATGTTAACTTGTGTGTGAAAATCAAATAAATTTACCAAAGTACTTTTGAATTGGTTCAATTATCACATATGGAGTATAGTTTTAGATTTATTTTTAAGTGTATATGTGGGTGGGAGGTAGTAGGTAGAGATTCCCACCCCCCAAGTGTGTGTGTGTGTGTGTGTGTGTGTGTGTGTGTGTGTCTGTGTGTCTGTGTGTCTGTGTGTGTGCGCATGCACATGCACACACGGTACTTAATGAATCCAGAGGAAGGTGTCAGACTTCCTGGGGCTAGAGTTATGCGGAGCTGTGAGTGAGCTGGTTTAGGTACTGAGAACCAAACTCAGATCCTCCTTAAGCAGTCCATGAACTTCACCAAAGCATCAGCTCTCCAGTCCTAGCATGGGAATTCTAACACAAGATTTACCAAACCACTGATTACTACAAATATAAATGTTTGAAAAAGTCTTTTATAGACGTATTTCACAGCAAAGGACAAATTGGGGGGTGGGTTTATTTGTTTGTTTGTTTGGACATGGGTCTGTTATATACCAAGCTGGCCAAGAACCTTCTGTGTGTTCAATCTTGAATTTTCATCCTCCAGACTTTATTTTTCCATTATTGAGATTACCTAGTTATATCCTAGGAGTGGGACTGGTATCTGTAAATCATAAAAGTCAAAGTCATACCGATGAAACTACATTTTCATAGCTAAAGATAGATTTCAGAAAATGGTTATACTTATCCCAGACCCTTCATAATGCCTTTAGAAAGGTGTTCCTTAGAACTGTGTCTTTGTCTGTCCTATGGTTTTCCGAATCTGGGGTCAGTAGCAGGGGTCAGGGAGTGGAGATTATTTTGAAGTTACTACAAAAGTCTTTCCAATTTTATAGCATAGGATGTTTTTAAATATAATAATCTGTACAGAACTGTTAGACCTACTCTGTGACCTTCATACTTCCATTTCAGTTAACATGTGTTTGTGATAGTATTTATGATTCAGCCATGTCAAAGCTAGAAATATTTCCTTGCTCATATAACATGTGGTGTCAAAGAAAATGCACTTCTTGATGGATGTCAGTCAGACATTGTGTATTATAAAAAATGGTGTGGAAGGTCACTGAACATGGAAAAAAATGGAGAGGTGGCTTTGAGTAGCAGCCACTAGACATTCAGGGACTTTCTACTCAGCCTGCACCTGCCACAAAAGGCAATGGATGCCTTTAAAATATCAGTATACATATCACATTTCTTCCATTATCATGGAAATGAAGTTTTGGAGCAAAAACATATAATAAAGTTTAGACTCCCTCTTTGACTACATAACAAAAATATAGTATTACCATTATACTCTGTAAATGAATTTTGCTAACTATAACACTAAACATTCAAGATGCATTATTCCAAGTAGGACTAAATCTTAAAGTATATATTATACTTCTTTGTTTGCTGATTTTGTATTTTGAGCCAGGCTCTTACTATGAGACCTTGGATAGTCTTGTGATCCCTATGCAGAACAGACTGGCTTTGAACATATGACCCTCCTGTCTCACCCTCTGTAGTATAGGAACCACAACTATGTTTCATCTATCCTGGCTTTGATAATGTTTTTCTTATTGCTATACTACAGATGAGAAAACTTGGGATTAAAAGGCAGCAAAACAATTTGCCACAAGGTAGATAAATACCAGTAGGGGTGTTGGTATTATTGTTAAATGTTTAACTCTGATGTGGAAATAGGGAAACCACAAATACAATCAGGTCACATGTGCAATTGTATAATCAACAATGACTACAGTTTTGTGGGGTTTTTTGTCTGTTTGTTTGTTTTTTAAGGCAAAGCACCTGCAGCATTTGTTTCACTATGCAGTGTAATATCAGGTCACCTTCCTGCAAGTATATGTACTTTGAACATCTCCACATATCTGACTTTCTGTGTCTTCCTCCATGACTCCTTCTTCTCTCCTTCCCATCAGTCTCCATTATGAAACTCCCAAAGAGTTTTGCTTCAATTTCATGGCATCAGTACAAATACAACCTCATGTTTGTATGAGTTCAGAACACACAAATGAGGAAAACATGATATTTGTCTTTCTAAGGTCAATTTATTTAACTTTATAGGATCATCTCCAGTTATAACTATTTTATTGACAATGACATAGCTTCTCTAAAACTGAAAAATAATGCATTATGAATACATGCCATGGGGCTGGAGAGATGGCTTAGGAGTTAAGAGCAAACTGACTCTTCTAGAAGTCCTGTGTTCAATTCCCAACAACCACATGGTGGCTCCCAACCATCCGTAATGGGTTCTGATGCCCTCTTCTGGTGAATCTGAAGACAGCAACAGTGTTCTCATATATATAAAATGAATATATACCATGTTTTCTATCTTTCTGTGATTGGACAGTTAGGTTGTTTTAATAACTAAGCCCCAAAGCAATTAAACAAACAAACAATAAATAAACCCACCAATCCCACTTGACTGTCTTTGTTCATAGACTGGATTTCTGTGCCAGACAGCTTAAGTCAGACCATTCACTTTTCTAGCAACGCCCTCCCTGACTAAAGGATAAAAGACTCAACATTCTAGAATTGTCACTGGCTATTGGTAAGACTCTAATGTAAATTGACCCAGAAACCCAAACAGCTCACCTTCTTATATCATGTTTTTTTTTCTAACTTCACATCATTCAAACCTCAGTCAGAAAGGCATGAACAGCTGAGAGATGATGGAGCAGTGCTTGACAGAGAAACCTTGAGGTGATCATGGTTTATCACTTTCTATTTCTCTTCCTACAGAGCCCACTGCTGCTCCCACTGATGTCACAGCGACCAGTGTGTCAGTGTCAGAGATCTTTGTTGTATGGAGACATGTTAAGGAGAGTCTCGGAAGACCACAGGGGTTTGAGGTATGAAGAGAATTATTGAAAATTGGCCTTCTGTTTTGCTGGCACTGTGTCCTGCTAAACAGATAATTCAATGATGTTTCAACACAATCGAATTCCTTTGAAACTCTGCACTGTGTTAAGAAAGAACCACTAGTTGGGCAGTGGTGGCACATGCCTTCAATCCCAGAACTTGGGAGGCAAAGGCAGGCGAATTTCTGAGTTTGGGGCTAGCCTGGTCTACAGAGTGAGTTCCAGGACAGTCAGGGCTACACACAGAAACCCTGTCTCAAAAACAAATGAACGAACAAACAACAAAAAAGAAAGAAAGAACCACTGTTCCAACAAACATTTTTGCTTTTCAATAGTTGGCTTATTGTCTGTAGCCAGTGTAGTCTCGACACTACTGTATTAAAAAATAGAGAAGGAAATGAAATGGAGTTTTAGACAAACCCAGAAACTGTGGATGGATATTTACTTATTTTTACTATTTTAAGACAGAAGTGGCACCCTTATAATCTTAAATATGCCAAATCAGTTCAGTGACATCAATTCATGTTTAGCTTGCGCATGTACAGAAGGCCTGTGGGGTAGCTATGATCTTGAGTATGCTAGCTTAAGTACAGGGAAAGCCCCAATGGAGTGGCTATATTAAGATCTGTCTTGTATTAAGGGCCTCTTAGTCTAGTATGGAGAGGACAGACATGAGGGAAAAGCACCAGAATAAGACAGAAGCAGAGTTGAGTACATCTAATCAGGTGGCAATGAGGATGGCATTTTCTAGAACTGATGAGAACAGTACCTTTATGGCAATAAAAAACTGACAGAAAGCTGAAATGCCAGATCTCCATATGTGTGGCAGAGATGAACAGCATCTTGGGAGAAGGCAATGACTTGCTGGTCAAGGCTGACAGTGAGGATTATATGTGACACAAACATGTCAGGGCACAGAGTGCAGTCTGTCTCTGTCGGAGTGGCAAGTAGTCACAGTCAGGAAATGGAATGTTCTAGCAATTACAAGCTGATGAAGGTGAGAGAGATTCTGGTAGGATCAACACAATGGTTGTACTTTTAAACTAAATTAACACAAATTGTGAAAATTGAAACAGGAGAGGCTCCATAAGCACAGTAACATTGATTCTGTTTTACATTATCAAATAAAGTTTAAAAATAATAAAGCATGGGCTGGGAAGATGACTCCATAGTTAAAATACTTACAACCAAACCATGAGGACTACATCCCGATAATTATATCAATGCTGAGTGGCTATGGAGACCAACCCAAAAGGCAGAGATGGGAGACCACAGAGCAAGCTGAGAAAGATGAATCTGCAAGCTCTTGTTTCAATGAAAAAATGCTGCCTTAGTGTGTGGGGTGAGAGAAGAATGGAGGCCATTTGTTGCTTTCTGGCTCACTCAGCCTTCTTTCTTATAGAACCTACACCCAGGGTTGGCACTACCCACAATGGTCTTGGCTATTTCCCATATATTGCTAATTAAGAAAATGCCCTCCACACTTGTGTATAGCCTTACTTTATGGATTAATTTTCTCAGTGGAGGTGCCCTCCTCTGTGATGATCCTAGCTTCTGTCTAGTTTACATAAGGCTGGTGAGTGCACCATACATGCATGTAAACAGAAAAACAGACTTTGTTACAGAAACAATTGCAACATCTTATTAACTAGAAAATAAAGTACATATTTTTTAAAAAAAAATCAGAAATTAAATAAAATGTAAATTACGATGACAACGTATGGCATTAATTTTAAGTAAAACATATTCATCCGTGACTTTGATTTCTTCTATCTCATTGCTGAAAAGTCACAAGTCAGCCGAACACTAACTGTGACATAAGGAGAGTATGAACAGACTCCCTGCCTTTTCTGTATTCCTTCTACCTTAATCCTGAAGAAGAAACTTGACACACGTTTCCTCTTTTCTCCAGTTCCTCTATTCTGACCCTCTATATTCTAGCTTTTCAGTTGCTAATGCTAGAATTCTGATCACGTTAACCAAACAGGAATTTGAAACAAGAGTCTTTATTAGTAAAATCAGTATGATTGGATTTAATCCGTATTCATCTGTATCAGTCTTATGACTTATTTTTCTAGCCACAATTTAAATATTACCCACAGTGTGTAAAATTCCAAGTTACAAGTACTGTTTGGGAAATGGCAGTGACAATGTACTTGGTGACTCCTCCAATTGTCTTAATGAGAAGACATGACTGCTTAGGTTTATGAGTGCTATACTATAATGGAGGAAGACCAATCTAAAGATTATATAAACAAATGACCAATAAATGAGACAGTTACAATCCCAGCACAAAGAAAAACAAGTGAATACAAACTCCCACCCCTAACCAGAAAGCTATTTGCAGCTGATACCTTTGAGGAGAGGGGAAATCTGTTTTCTCCATACTAAAGTGTAGACCAACAAAAAATGGTCTACAGGTTTTTATGTGCACTTTTTGTTTTGGGTTGGTATTTTTTTGTCTCATTGAATTTGTTTGTTTTTTTTCTTTGTGTTGATTTTCTTTTTTGTTTGTGTGTTGGGGTGAGAGAGAGAAAATGTGAAATTGGTTAGGTAGGCATAGTGAGAGAATCTCAGAGAGTTGGAAGAAGGGAAAGAATATGATTACATCTATATCTATATCTATATCTATATCTATATCTATATCTATATCTATATCTATATCTATATCTATATCTATATCTATATCTATCTATATCTATCTATCTATCTATATCTATATCTATATATATAGATATATAGATATATATATATATCTATATATATCTATATATCTATATATATAGATATAGATATATATAGATATATATAAGGTACAGCTCAGAGGAAGGATTATCCATGGAAATGGCATGCATAGAATTAGAAGTGCAGTAGAAGCTGGGCTCTGGCATCTGTATGCTCTTATGCAGCCTGGCTTTTACCCAGCAGTGCAAGTCTAGTTCCATGTATGCAGAGTCCAGCTTCTTCTCCAGATGCAGAAGTTACCATAGTGTTTTCCACACAGGGGAGTAAGTGGGCAGTCCTCCCATACACTTAAGTAGATTCAGAATCTCTAAGAAAACAGAACTCTGAGTGTGTTGTCCTCTGGGTGGGTATTTGCAAAGAGGACCCACTACGAACAGGAACTGCACCTTTCCATGACCTGAGCTTCAAGACTACAGGAAAAGATGTAAGTGGCCAGCAGGCCCTTTCCATGGCCTGAGCTTCAAGACTACAGAAAAAGCACTCATCTTGCTCTGCACCCTTGTAGATGCAGTGTGAGCTGCAGCTTCACACTCCTGCCTTCCTGCTTCCCCCACAGATGTAGTCTCCAGCCCTGAGCCCAAATAAACTTCCCTTCCTTAATGCTGCTTCGCCTGGACATTTCATTGCAGCAATGAGAAAAGTCGGTAAGCCAGGAAGATTCGATGTCAGACTCACATTTTTAATAATAGCTGGCACTTTTTTGTGAAGAGTGGAAAAGGAAGTGGGGACAGGCCGTGAAAAGCGTCGGGGATTACTGTCCCGAGGCACCCATGCGGCGGTGGCTATACAGAGGCCTCTTCAAAGTGGTGCGAAGTGGAGGGTTTGAGAGGAGAGCTGCCAGAGTCTGTTGACAAGAGAGAGAACGACTATTTCTGTATTTCTAAGTTAGTAAATTGTGCCATTTTCCCAAAAAGGGGGGAAAGAAAACAACAGATTTGCAGGAAGGAAACCACAAGTTCTATTTTGTTGGAATTAAGCTGGGATTTCTGTTAGAAATACAAGAATGTTGCTCACTTTGCAGTAGGATGTGGGGGTTTATAGTCTAATCGAGAGATCAGAACTAAAGGCATAGAAGTGTCACTAAAAGCCATGTAATTAAGTGAAAACATCTGAGGGGAGCATCTTAAGGCTAGAAGAGGGGAAAGGCAAAGAGGAGGACTTTGTGCTCAGACTTTATAAAAATTCACCAAAGAGACAGGGCCAGCAAGGAGGTTTGGAAGGGAGATCAATTTGACAGAGGAAACAAAACAAAACAAAACATCCTTTGTAGCTCCTCTTTCCCCTCCTTCATAAGTAAGTGAGGAAGGCTACCCATAGCAGAGATCATGAAGAAATTACAGTAACATGAGACCAATAAGGTGCGATAACCTTTCCCACGGCCTCAGCCAAGGCACTATCACGAGCCTGTCTCCCTAACTCTGTGACCCAGATTGTAAATGCTCCTGAACCTTGCTGCCACCTAACTCAAATTGCAATCCCAAAGTGACACTTAAATTTTGGCCTCAGACGTCACTGGTCTCACATTCTGGATGATTTTTCTGGTCTCATTCATTATTTAGTTACTTACACAGCAAATATTTATGGAGTTTCCCACTATGCACAGGAGCAGTATTGATACTAAACCAGAAAGTAAAATAGACAAAGGTAGGGACTCTTGTAAAGCTCATATTCTCCCCATTCATGGTGGCTCTTTCTGTACCCCAAACTAGCACCGAACAGGGGAAGGTGGAATATTATGAGTTCACAGTCAGAGTAAGAACTCAGTTATGGTTTCGAATGCTGTGAGGAAACACTATACCCATGTAAGCTCTTATAAATGAAGGCATTTATTTGGGGCTAGCCTATAGTTTCAGTGATTTAGTCCATTATCATGATGACAGGAAGCATGGCAGAGTGCAGGCAAACATGGTGTTAGAGAAGGAGCTAAGAGTTCTGCATCTTGATCGACAGACAGCAGCAGAAGACTGTGTTCCACAATGGGCAGAGCTTGAGCATGAGACCTCAAAGCCAGCCCCCACAGTGACACACTTACTCACACCCACTAGTCGTGCCACTCCACATAAGGCAAGCATTTAATCACACAAGTCAATGCAGGCATCCCACCAAATCTCACCCCCTCGCCCTCCTAAGCTTGTAGCCATAACATAATGCAAAATGCATTTAGTCTAACTTCAAAAGTCCATGTCTGTCACAGTCTCAGCACAGTTTAAAAGTCCAAAGTCTCTTCTGAGATTCATGTAATCTCGTAACTGTAATCCGCTATAAAGTCAAAATCAGGTCCCATATTTCCAATATACCTTGGCATAGGATATACATTACCATTACAAAACATAGGTCAGGGAGCAGAGTGAGAAATACCGGGCCAAAGAAGCACTGCAAACCGCATAAGCAATTCTAAACACTGTATCTCCAGGTCCGATGTCAAAATTCTCCTTCCAGCTTTGGTGACTTGAACACACTTCTTTCTTTTGGGCTGCTTCCACTCCTTATTAGCAGATTATCTCAGCAGGTACCCCTCAGCTCCAACATTTTAAAACTCTTGGGGTTTCCACAGTAATCAAGGCTTTACCTTCATAGCTCCACACAAAAGCCTTTCACAGCTTCATACAATAGCCTCTCTGGACCTCTGGGCCACATACCTGGCCCCAGCAGCTTTCCTCAGTCACAGAGAGAGATCCCATAATCCCTTTCCCATGCCAGCCCCTATGGGCCTCCATACAGGGACAACCATGCTACATACCTGAGCTCAGCAGCTTTTCTAATCATGGAGGGAAATTCTATAACCCCTTTCTTCTATCTTTAACTCTAAAGCCAGAACCACTTGGCCAAAGCTGCCAAGTTCTACTGCTTGCTGTAGCTGAAACATGGCCCCTCATTCAATTATGCGTTCACCATACTTCCCTGCACTGCCTAAGCTTGGCTGGCCTTGAACTCAGAAATCTGAATGCCTCTGTCTCCTGATTAAAGGCATGTAGCACCACACCTGTGACTAAATTTTTCTTTAATTCCTTTCACAGGATGGATGCTTAGCTGGGTGGGATCTTGCTCCAAGGTCACCACTCCCTTAATTTCATTTAATAGCTCTAATCTGTTTATCCTATTGCACATAGGATTTAGCTCCATTTCACTTCCTGGTGCCCCTTTAAGCATTGAACCATACTCTTTTGTGTGTGTGTGTGTGTGTGTGTGTGTGTGTGTGTGTTTTTTCTTGTGCAGCTTCCTCCATTTCCAAAGGACAATAAACCAAAGGACAGAGTCTATATTAGACTGTTTTCATATTTTCTTTGCCAATGCAATTAATCTAAATCTTTTCACCTTAGACTCAGGTAGACTTTTCAGACAAGAGCAAAAAGCAACCATATTCTTCACCAAAATAGCCCAAGAACAATCTCTAGACCACATACTAAAATTCTTCTCCCCTGAAATTTCTTGAGCCATGCTCTCACAGTTCAAACCACCCTCAGTACCACTGTCTTCCATATTCCTACTAGTATGGTTTATTAAGCCCCACATAAAGCATTGGACTGCTTTCCTAATCTAAAGTTCAAAATTCACATTCCTCCAAACAAAAGCATGGTTAGGTCTATCATAGCCATGCCCCAGTTCCTGGTACCAACTTTTGTCTTAGTTATGGCTTCCATTTGCTATAAAGAGAACCATGACTATGGCAACTCTCATAAAGGAAAATATTTAATTTAGCAGTTTAGTCCATTATTATGGTGAGATACACGACAGTGTGCAAGCAGACATGATTCTGGAGGAACCAAAAATTCTACATCCTGATCTATAGGCAGCATCAGGAGTCTATGCTCCACACTGGGTGGAACTGGAGCTGAGGAGACCTCCAAGCCTGCCTCCACAGTGACATACTTCCTTCAATAAGGCAACCTCCTGATAGAGTCACTCTTCATAGAGCAAACATTCAAACACATGAATAGGGCTAGGGTGGCATTCCTGTTCAAACCTTCACAAATACAGAGCAAAACAAAAAATAAATCAAGTCCCAGTCTGGCAAGTGAGGTGATGTCCACTTTCTTCAGTTTTGGTTTGACTTTTGTATTTTGGTTCCTGGTTAAGGCATAAAGTGGGGTCTCGATTCTCATTCCAGGAAACTTCTTTTATAAGTTGCCTGGTTTTGTCATTTTTCCTCTGATGCAGCTGTACAGAGTAGCAATAAAGGTATCACTTTAACTTTCCCTGAAACCATCTGTCAATACACTACTCATGTATTGTTTTGTGTGAGGAGGAATCTGCCATTACATCTTAAACGGTTTAAGAAATATTAGAGCAAGCATTTTGACTTGAGCTAATTTCTATTCATAATTAACCCACCTCTTTTAAATATATTAACTGTGTGATCCCAATTAAAATCCTTGTTTTTTGTTATTAAATTAACTAATCCCTCTAAGGGTATCCTGGTCTCCATAGTGAGTACCAGGCTAGTTTAGAAGAAAGAGGTGACGGAGAAGGAGGAAAGAGAAATTGTGAAAGGAAGAAAACAAACAAGGAAGGAAGGAGAGGGAGAGAGAGAGAGAGAGAGAGAGAGAGAGAGAGAGAGAGAGAGAGAGAGAGAGAGAGAGAGAGAGAGAGAGAGAGAGAGAACAGGCAAGATGGATAAACAAGGTCATACCAGAGCAAGTTCCAAGTCTCCCAGGAAACTTTCTTCAAGTAAGAGACTTGAGGTCACTCTAGCAATATCATCTCTTTCTGTACCTTTTAGATCTATTCATGGACATTTGTAATCATCATGATTAGGCTAGATAAAAGCAAAATCCACTGAGCTTTCAATGAGCTTCTACAACTATACTAACCTTTGCATCCCACCCTCTGAAATCCCAAATGCACACACTATCGAGTATTTTACAAAACCTTTACAATTGTTTGATGATTTCATAGAATAACTTATGTGAAAAATTTAGTTCCTTTCAACTTGTTTGAAATGGTATGGTTATAAGACTAAATTTAGAAAGCAGGATCATAGAGATATGTTGAGATTTTCAGCCTGTGAGATGTAGTTTGATTGAGGCTTGAAAATGGGCTTTATCACTGAACAACTCCGATTCATGAATAAGGATGATCTTCCCATCTGGACTACCATGTCTGTCTCTGGCCCATGCAAATACTTTATTATATTCTCTCTTGAATTTATGAATTCACCAGCATTCAAATGTCCACTGAATGGTAATCCCCGAATCCTAGAGCGGTATCCCTCACACTTACAAGACCATATCAGGACTTTCTGAGCTTGCAAATTCAAAGCAGATGTCATCCTGGCAGGAAAACAGAGTGAGAGATCACACCAAGGCACATTCCCTCTGTCAGCTCTCCCTAGACCTGGAAGAAAGTTCTCAGGAATGAAGGAAATGCAGTCTGAGCTGCTTGCTTCTTCTATCCCTCTATTAAAGGCAGGTACAGAGACAGGTCCTCAAAGAACACAGTCTAATGCTGGGGAAGTTTATGGAAAATTAATATGACCAAATCCCACAGTAACAATAGAATTTCTATGTCTATAATTATCCTAGGATTCTATATCATGTTGATCTTCAAAACACAGTAACAATAAATCTATAGCAGTGCACTCCCTAAGTTTACGTGTCTCTGTGCAGGAGCACATACTTCTGCCCCTAAAATACCCTCTGTTTTCCTAAATAAAAAAGGTTAGTTTGCTTGGTAGAACAGAAAGGAGAATTATTTCCAATAGCTATAATTCTTGTAAAAAATATTTTTCTTTTTGCCTAGGGAACCAAATCTCCCATGATTGCCAAGATTAAATTATGGTATCTATTTTTACTCCTCCCAATTGTAAGAAATGTTTAACTCTGTGTGTGTGTGTGTGTGTGTGTGTGTGTGTGTGTGGTGTGTGGAGAGAGAGAGAGAGAGAGAGAGAGAGAGAGAGAGAGAGAGAGAGAGAGAGAGAGAGAGTCATTTTAATAGTCAGCAAACAATAATGCCAGTTCTTGGTAGGGAAATGGATGCTGAGTACCTTAGTTTCAGTTCTGAACTTGATACTTATGAAAGGAAAGCAGAAGATGAGGTAATCCGGCCCATTTAACACTGGTCTCTAAATCGCTGCTCCAGCAACCCTATCCATGGGCTTTGTGCAGCACTTATATGTGCTCACTTTTAAGCTCCCAGGGAATCTGCCACTTAGCAGTTCATTTCAGACTTGTCACTAAAGCCATTTCAGCTTATTGATTGCCTCAAAAGATACCAATTGTGTTGTGCTTTATAAAATCAGTTGTGGTAGAGATTTCTTAAGGGGAGAGGCAATCTGATTGTTGTTTATTTTATGATCTGGACCCTAATCATTAGAGCAGAAGATGAAAACAAATGGACCTTGGTGCTGTCTGACACTAACTATGGTGGGCAGATTGCACTCCATTTGTCTACAGGAGAGGGAGTAAAAGTGGAGCTGCAGATATAAGCTAATGGGAAGGAGCCCTTTGCCAAGGGCTGAGACAAAGGCTATTTTCCTTTTCCATATGGTATTTGTTTTGCAGATTCTCTGGGCTTTCTATTACAACTATGTAAAAATAAGAATGCAAAAAACTAGACTACGAGAAGATGCCAATTCCCCTTCTTTGCTGAACTTCTGTGGCTCCCAATATAAACCAAGTGGTTTTCATGCCATCATTGTTAGGTTTCCTTCTTTGGGTATTTTCATAGATTGTGCAGCAAACAAAACTTTTTCTTTTCAAAATCAGTAAACAAAAACCTTGAAGTAATATGTCAGCTTCTTTTTAAAATTTTAATTGAATTTTTTTACTTATTCACTTTACATCCGCACTGACACCCTCCCAGTTACCCTTCCCTCAGTCCTTCCCCCATCTCTTCTCCACATCTCTGCTGATCAGGTGATCACATAAAGACCAAGATGCACATCCGCTACATGTGGACAGGCTTCTTACCCTAACCTGTCCTGGTCCATTGAAAGACATTCCACAGAATTGTTTCAGAAAGCAGTCAATAGTGAATCTCATTTTTCTGTGGGTTTGTTTCACCTGTGCTACATAGAGAGCTACATGGAGGAAATTCTTTACCCGAGGTGACTTACAGGACTGGCCCATTATGTGCCTGAAATGCTTGTCTATTAAGTAACAAAAGGATTTGCAAATCTTTTCTTAGACATAACACTATGTATTTATCTGTTTGTTTGTTTTTGAGACAGGATCTTTTTTAATGCAAGCTGACCTTGAACTTGCAATTTAGCCAAGGATGACCTTGAAATTCTGATCCTCTTGGCTTCAACAAGTACTGGGATCACAGACTTTTGCTACCAAACTCTACTAATTCTGTTATTTTTAAGGGAATCTTAGCAGTTACTTTGTTTATTTTATCAAGTATAATACACTAAGCAGGGAGGTGGAGAGAAGGCTCAGTGGCTAAAAACAATTGTGTAAGCTTTAGCATTCATATCCATCACCCATGTAACAATCAAGGCATCTCTTACATGCCTGTAACGCCCCAGGTCCAAGGTGTGCAGAAACAAAAAGACTGCTGGAGCATGCTGGCTTCTAGCCAAGCCAAGAGAACTTGAGACATAAATTCAAGAGAAACTGCCTCAAAGGAGTAAGTGAAGCATGATGGCTGAGGCTGCCCGATGTACTCTCTGGCCTCCATACATTCATCTGCTCATACATGTGCACATATACACACAGATAAGTAAGTCTTTACAAATTATAAAGGAAACAATTGTGAAATACAAACATTTTTAGAATGCTAACTTTCTGCTTCCTGAGGACCCTTGAGTTGAAGAACATACTCACCTTCCATAGAATACATGGACCCTACTTCCATTATCCATTTGTCTGTCAAAGAGCATTTAGGTTGTCTCCGATTCCTGGCTATTGTGAACAGAGTAGCAGTGAACATGGTACACCAACAATCTCTGGAGCAGGATGTAGATTCCTTTGGGCACATGCCAAAGAGCAGTATAACTGGATCGTATGGTAAATTTAGTTTTAGCTCTTTGAGAAATCCCTGATTTCCAGAGTGGCTGTGGCAGTTTACATTTCTGCCAACATTGTTCCAAGAGAGGTCAGTGGGCCTCACAACAAATCACTCCAGCATTTGTTGTAGGTTGTTTTGTTCAACTTTGACATTCTGACTGGAGTAAGATGAAAAAAGTTGTTTTAATTTACTCGGGGCAACGAACAATTTTAAAGATGCTTTTTTAGCCATTTTTATATCTTTTTCTAAGAACTCTGTGTTCAGGTCTCAGGCCCCACTTTTGATTGGGCCATTTGTTTCTTTGACTCTTATTAATCCTGTCAGGTGGCTATGTAGCAAAGCTTCCCCCCACTCTGTGGGTACCCTCTTCATTAGGCTGTTTCTTTACCCCAGCAGATATTTTTAGCTTCAGGAAATCCAAAAGCAGTATGCTCAAGACAGAAAACTGATGTGGCTTTCTCGAAGCATAACTGGCCTCTGCTGTTCTCTTTCCCAGGGGCCGAGCTCCTCCCTGTAACAGGGCTGTTTACCTATCAGCCGAGGATGTCAGCGGAACTTAACCCACTTTTCGGTTCTTATCGGTTCCTAGTCTTTCACTTTTGAATGCCCCTTCTGTTCCAAGCTCCTTTTTCTACAGCCACCTTCCCCTGTATGCCTCCAGCCGGCAAGGCCTCTCACTAGAGTCTTTGGGATTAGGGAGGGAGGAGCGTCCTCGGGCAAAACAGCTACATGCCAGGCCACACCTACTGCAGCTCCAGCTAAATGCTGACCGGCTTAGGCTACTTTAGCCTGTTGGGGAAGCGCTGTTAGTTCTCATCTGGGACAGAGTTCGCACGACCGCTCTACTCATGTGGGCATCTCTGGAATATTCCTCAGATCTGCAAAGTCACTTAATTTCATCAATAACTTTTATCTCCCTACTTCCTCCCTCCCTCCTCCTCCCTTCTACCCACTTTGATTAAGCTGAATCAGGTACCTTTCAAAAACTATAGAACTTGTCCAGGGCTTGATGTTGACTTCATTTGCTTTGTTTGTGTCCTCGGTGATCAATGCCCACAGCTGCGATCCCTGTCCTTCTGTTTGCAGTTTACTTGGTGTGAAATGGTCTCTTCATTCGCCTCAGTGGTGCTGGTTCTCACTTTTGATCTTTTACCAATAAATAAATGTCAAAGATGGCACTCAAAGCATCATAGAAAGGGAACATCACATTGCAGAGGATTAAGTGCATAAATATTTCAAGATGAGCATTCTCTTCTACATTAACATTCAGGTCGAACTTTTCTTTCACTAAAGCCTCTTGGGTGTGTAGATCACCTCACAGGGCATAGGTAAGTACGGTAGTAAAAATAATAAAATACTTCCAGAATTTTCTTATTCACTGGGATCTTTATAAATTTAGTAAAGAGAGCCAGAGACTCAATAGGTAAAAGTGTCTGCTATCAAGCCTCATGTTTTGACTTTGTTTCCCAGAATCCTCATGGTGGAAGGAGAGAATGGGCTCCTTCAAGTTGTCCTTTGACTGTCACATGTGGGCCACAGTACATGCGTGCACACACATATACACACACATTCACACACACAGACAGACAGCCACACATACACACACATGTATACACACATACATGTAGCCAGACACTTACATACACACACACACACACACGTATACATACAAAAAGTAAATAAATAGAATAAAAAATAAGATAAGATAAAAAGAATTTTTCTAAATAAAATTCAATAAAGATGGTAAAGAATGGAAGAAAGCTAATGCCTGTGCTGAAATACACAGATCAGGAACAAATTCAATTTTATGTACAGTCAACCCTTCTCACTGCTTCTTAGATAGTAAAATCAGCATTTCAGAAGAATAACCATGAATTGATTCAGAAAGCGACACTATTGGTATTCCTGTCACATTTCCAACTTCCTCACTTCATATCCACTAATTACTATTGCCTCATAAATATTGAAACTTTAACTAACCATTATTTATTTATCTTATTTGATTCATTAAATTGTGTCCTTTATGATAAAATTACCTGGGCACAAAGCAACTATTATGCATGTAATCTAATCATACTGCCTGCCAGCCCATCAACTGTGAAGAGCCAATTTAACAATATACTTAATACTAACATCAAAAGATTAGGAAACTGGAGACAAACTAAACTGAAGCAAGCTGGCCTTTGCCAAGTAAAACAAATCCATCTGCTGTGGTAACAATGTTCTGTTGGTCCGGGACGCTATAGATCTAGATAGACGGCCATACTGATGTTGAATGTTGCATAAGCCAGAGGCACATACAGAGGCAGTTTCAGCACTGGTGGAGGAAGGGTTAGAGTGTTTTAAACAGTGGTGCAGGTGAGCAATCAATAGATCGGCAGAGACACAGCTGCCTTCTAACCTCATTTCCATTAGTCATGACTGTTAGATTTAGCAACACTAGTGGATCCTCTGGAATTATATAAACCAAGCTGTTCCTAATTCCCCTTAAGCGGCACGTGAAGTCCTGAGGAAAAAGACAACCTCATTGCCATTGCAGCAAGCAGCATCAAGTAAAATTGCCACAGAGTTTTGTATGTTTTCCTTTCCCTTCATCTTTGTGCAATGACCCACTCTCAAAATCCCATTTTCTAGGTCCAAGCAAGCAATGTAATAGCCTCTGGCCTCCCTCTACTTTATCTTTGCTTCACTGAAACAAACTGCAACCAGGCACATGAAGCTTTGTGTCTCAGCTCAGACCTCAGGAGACTTTTCTTTGTTCCAGGGAAAAAAGAGTGGGGGCTTGTGGGGCAGCCAGGCATCTGGCACACACCTGCATAACTCACTGCAACCATCTGCAGGGTACTGTTCAGCTCAGAGGTGCAGTCTCCCCATCGAGAAGCCTTCAGGTCTTCCTTAGATACATGATGGCTTTAAGATCAGTAGGGTATGATACACTGGTAATTATATAGGAGGCAAAAATCTAAGGAAATAACAAATGAACTGGTGAAGTGCTTTCTTTAATTTAAAAATATTTATTTTTTATAAATGGGTTTATTTTATAATTGAAATTATAATAAAATTACATTTCTTCCTTCCTTTTCCTTTCTGCAAACTCTCCCATATATACTTCAATACTCTTCTTTAAATTTATGATCTTTTTTACACTAATTGTTATTGCATGATTATGTATGTACATATATGCTTAAATATAATCTGCTCAGACTGTTTAATGTTACTCGTATGTGTGTTTCCCAAGCATACTCTTTGGCATGCAAAGTTCTTTTAGATAGATGACAGAGATATGTGGTGCTAGATAAATATTGACAGACAATATTTCCAAGCGATAGATTGACAAATATATACATGATACATGTATTATAGACACAAAATGAGACATTTGATAGTCAGGCTGATAGATAGATAGATAGATAGATAGATAGATAGATAGATAGATGTTATGTGGCAAGATGATACATAAAAGATAGATGATAGATGACAGGTAAGTTACATAGCTAGAAGGTAGATAGATGGTAGATTGATGATAAGCTTTAACCCAGAAGAAAAACACTAGGTTCATGGTTCTTGGTTTACAGGAAATGAGTGAGAACAGTATTTTCTATACGTAAACAGCATCTCAGGTTATGAAGAAAACACATTCAAAATCAGGACCCAAATCAACAAATAAAATATTTATTAAGAACAGTAAGATACAAAGTTAATACTACTAAATATTTTTAACATTTTCGTTATTTCCTGCGTATCGGAGTTTTGCCTGCATGTATGTCTGTGTGTCACATGTATGCCTGGTGCACAGAAAAGCTAAAAGAGAGCATTAGATTCCCTAGAACTAGAATATAAAATGGTTACAAACTGCCATGTAGGTTCTGGAAACTGTGTCCTCTGGAATACATCCAGTGTTCTTAACCACTGGCCCAATACTGCTAGATATATAAACTGATGCTTCGAAGTAAGAACCTAAGAAGTCATCTCAGAATGCAGAGGAAAGATGCAAGAAAAGTATGGTTTTTTTTTTAAACACAGAGGATATGCCAGATGTGAAGGAGAAAAGAATTTGGGTTAGTAAACTCAGAGCGGCAGAGAGGGTAAAATATTTGCAAAAGAAATACCTGAGAACGTGAACAAAACCTCAGATCTCAAACACCAAACGGCAGTGACATCCTTCCGTCTGCTCGACACTAATAAAGCTGCGTGTCACTTATTTTTGAAATAAATATTTTAACGTGATAAAATACAAAAGATCGAAATAATAAAATCCAAAACTATCAAAAGAAGCTAAGAAAACTATCCAATATGCACCTTACACACACCAAAAGAAAGACTTCTGGTTTCAAAGTCACAGTCTGCCTTGGGCTTGTAGCAATATGGAAAATGTCTTATGTTTATGCATTTCTGTTGAAAACAAAAAATTGTTCAAATCCTTTGAAATGTAATGGGTCATTTTTATATTAAAGGCTTAATTTTGTCCTAATTTTTAAACTCATAATCCTATTTCTGGGATCTAGTCTAGGGAATTAGGATGGTGTGGTATACTAATATGTGTGTGTGTGTTTGTGTGTGTGTGTGTGTGTGTATATATATATATATATATATATATATATATATATATATATATATGCTGTGAGCTAGCCACAGCAATACTTTATTCAAAAGTCAAAGTTAGTGGCACCGAGGAGTTCCCCAGTGGTTGGAGCACCTGCCACACAAGCATAAGGATGGGAATTCAGATGCCCAGAACACAGCCTATGCCAGGAGGGTGTGATACCCACCTGTAATTCCACTTCTGAAAGGTGGCAAAAGAGATTTGTCATATGACTGCTATTGAATTTGATTGAGAAAGCCTGCCTCAATGAACTTTTAGATTTCTCTCTGGGAAATCTAAATCATGAGGTGTTGGTTCAGGTGGACAGAATTTTTTCTCTCGTGAGTTTAGCAACACATGCATTTGTTATTTTACTTGAGATGTTTGATTTTATAATGGTTACTCCATCATATATCCAATTTTTAGAAATCCAAAATTTGTATTTTTATAAACCTACAATTTGCTTAATTTAATCATTCAACTATATCAAATCATAATTATATTTAAAATAATGTAACTAGTTAGGAGACACTGAGGCAGAAGCCAGGAAATCAAATGCATTACAGGAAAAGAAAAATGAGCGTTCATTCAACTAGTAACTTTCCAGCCAACTTCATAGCTTGAGAATAACTTGGACTTTTTCTCCCGTTCAAATATTCTGAGTCCAAGAAAGACAAGTTCGTCTTCAGAATAGGGAATAGAGGGGCCAGCAGTGTATGAAATATAGAATGATGACTTCCTATTTTAGAAAACTACTTTTCTGGCGTTCACTCACTTGACTGTATTCTCTTCCAATTCTGTGGTAAGATTGGCTAAAAAGATAATATCATTTTATTATACCCCTCTTTTATATATAATTAGAAGTCTCTACATATATGTCAACCAGGGCTCAATTGTGGAGAACTTATAACTCTCCTTTAAGGAAGGTGTATTTTATGAAAACAGTTAGCAAAAGTTAGGCAGCATATGCAGTGTGATTGTTCAAGAATGGCTTTCAAGAACAAACTCTAGAAACACAAAACACAAAGCTGATGATTTTAAAAGCAAACCATCAAAGCCAGAAGCTAACTAGGAGGTCATAACTAGTGGTTCCTACAGTGTGATGCCAAGGAAGCCATCCTCATCTCAAGGTTACTGCGATGAGTGCCAGGCCCAGAATCTAACTGAGTCTGCTCTAATTTGAACTAGCAACATACAAGCAATATTCCTATTTCTTGAGCCCCACCAAGCCAGGGAAATGACATGGGCTGCAGGGAGGGAGAAAGGAGAAAAGAGTGCCTTCGTGTCTCTGCTGGCAAAAGACCAGAAAGGGCAAGGCTTTACCCTCTGCTCATACCACATGCTCCAGCTTCAAGTGGCCAGACCCAAAGCGTAGCAGCACCCAGACTGAAAGAGAGCCTTAGAAATACAAAGGCTGGCTTTCCATCAGCAAAGAAAAGCACTGCACAGAAGAATAGCCCTGAGAACTAACATGGTCCGACTCTGTCTACATTGCATCTGCACAGACCCAGTCAACAATTAATGACCAAAGGCCTCAGTGTAACAAGGAAGGTATATGATGATTATGCAGTGTCATGTCTACAAACAAAACTCCAGGCATTCCCTCCTGAAGTAGGAATATGAAGTTTCCTTCACAGTCTTTCTGTGTGACTACACTATTCTCGGCACTGTTAGCAGGATTGTGGGATCTTTAGGAGGTGGTACCTCACTGGGGGAAGCAGGTCCTTAAGGGTCTTGAAGTTTTATAGCTCTGCTTTCTTCCTACTTTCTAACTACCTGAAGCAATGTGACTAGATGCTGTCCCCAGCAGCTAGCATGCCTTCTCTCTCATGCTGAGCCATATCCTGTTGAAATTCTAAGTTTGAAGCCTAAATAAACTCTCCTCTACTTAAGGTGCTTCTTAACAGGTATTTTAATCACAGCAGGAAGAAAAATAACTGATGCACTGATCCTCAAAGAGGAAACTCAAAAGAACCCTCATCAGTCAAACTGGGCATGAAAGTTGCTTGCATCACTAATAAGTTCTATTAGAAAACACTCACACTGCTGGATTAGAGATGAGGACGCAACATTAAGCATGTTCGAAACAATACAAGGTATTGTCTCCGTCTAAGTGGTGGTCCACGGTGACAGCTCCGTAGTAAAAGTGCTGCCTCCAGCAGCAAGAAGAGCAGAGCTTGGGTTCCCATAAGCAGTGTAAATGCCAGGTCTGTGTGGTGACCCAACAGTAATTCCAACAGACAGCAGACTCCCAGATCTCAAGCTTCCTAGCAAGACAAGCTAGTTGATGAGTTCAATATTTGAGAGAAATACCTTGCCTCAAAGAGTAACATAAAGAGGAATCAAGATGATTCCTGAAACTAGCCTTGAGCCTCCACATGTATGCAAATATGCCTTCGCACAGGCACACATACCATACACATACGTGTGAAAAGAAGAAAAGGAACAGGAGAGACTGCAGTGGCATGCTATAACTGTCTTCTTTCTCCTCTTTTGTTTCTTCTCTGAGCCAGCATCTAGACTGGCTGTCCCCAAGATGCCACAGTAATATGCAGGTTCCTTATTAAAATCACAGTCTTTAGTGGCTTCCTATGCCACAGCCAGCTGAGAGATGCTGGAGAAAATCTGCAGATTCCAAACAAGCTTAGCTAAAATAGAATCTAGAAAATGCCATCTGGCCTTCTCAACTGCACAGAAGCCAGAGCATCAGAAGGAAGACAGGATGGATGCAGGTGAGGCACTGCCATAACCTTAATTAAGATGGAGCATAATCTTTCAGGATGCTGCCTGCTGCGGCTGTCATAACTTCCCTGCCATTTTTGAATCAGATCCTGTTGAACTTTAGTAGATAAAGTTCTGTTAGCCACTAACAGAGGCTAAGGTGTGAGGAGAACATCACAGGAGAACATACCTATTGTAACAAAGGAGTAGAGTTGACCAGAATCTCATCATTGAGGAAAGGTACAAGATCTTCAAGCAAACAGCCCTAAACAGCTGCTGGGTGCCCCCTTTCCATACCTAGCACGATTTCAGTCCATTTAACCCACTCCAAGGTATCATGGGTGTTCTAACTACTCATTGTTTAATTTATGTAAGCTGTTGTAATTCACCTTCATTTGGTATTTCAAAGTAATGGTTTTCCAGATAATTTTTCCATTGTTTCCTGGTAAATTGTTCTGCTGACCTGAAGGAGAAGCTCCTCCATCCTGGCTTGATTCTTCTTTAATAGCAGAACATGTTTTGGTATTGGTAGCACTCCCCAAATACAGTACACTCAGAGGGGAAATCAAGGTAGTAAGGGGCCTTACAGCTAAGGGCTGTAAATTGAGAGGTTCAGAGGCAATTTCTTTCCGGGATTTGATCTCGAGCAATGTGGGTGGGTAGAAGGGGCGGTGAGCAGGAGAGAAATAGGATAAGTATGTCAGGCAGTCACAATCCCGGGGAAATTTCGAAATTAATTTGTCTTGTGATAATGTGTTGACAGATTGGTTACTGGAAAGATACCGAGCCAGAAGACTCTGTAGAAACAGTCCGAACCAGAGGGAATGAGTCATTCGTCATGTTGACGGGATTGGAAGGCGACACACTCTATCACCTCACAGTCAGGGCTTACAATGGAGCCGGCTATGGGCCACCCAGCAGGGAAGCGAGCGCCACCACAAAGAGGCACCGTAAGTGACCTGGGATTTTGTTTGTTTGAAAGCCACATGATCAGAAGCCATGCAAGGTGCATGCATAATAAGCAGAGTCGAAAGGGAGCCTTGTTTCAGCGCTCAGATCTGAAGTCCAAAACCAGCTCAAAAACTGTTCGCATTCCCAGTCTGTAAAGGTTATCATCCTGTGAAACAAGGCTAAGCGATTCTGACACAGAAGGGAGATAAAAGGATTCAAGTTCAAAAGCTCAGTGGAGTAGCTATTAAAATGACACTCCTGGAGCAAAACCCCTCCCCTTCTGATTCCAGCTGGAGGGGAGTCTATGGAGCCAGCCAACTACCAGGCACAGGGAAGACAGGAATCCTCCGGACTGAAGGGAAGAAAGGCTTTTCCTAGTGGTTCACTTTGGTGTGTTTACCTTGCAGCCCCCAGCGAGCCACCTGGCAACCTCCGGTGGGAGCAGCAGGGCTCCCAGGTTTCCCTAGGCTGGGAGCCAGTCAGACCCCTAGCCAATGAGTCTGAAGTCATGGGTTACAAGGTTAGTGTCTCTTCATTCTTGGAACAACACATATCTCAGAACCATTGCTGTGATTGGGGGTGGGGGAGGGGCGACATGAATGGGACATCAAGAATTGACTGCTCAGCCTTTGGTTTTCTTCTTAGTTGTGTTAGCTCGAATAGATGTGTGTTACAGGTTGAGTCTTTTTTCCTTTTACCCTCAGCGTTCGTTTTCTCACCCATTCCTTTCTCATTGGCTCTTTCTATCCCCCTGCACCAGTAGCTCTCAACCTTCCTAGGGCTGACGCTGTAATACAATTCCTCATGCTGTGGTGACACATGCCCAACCATAAAACCATTTTTCGTTTCTACTTCATAACTTTCATTTTGCTACTTTTATAAGTCACAAAGTAAATATTTTGTATGCAGAGTATCTGATATGTGACCTCTGTGAAAAGATCATTTTACCCTCAAAGGGGTCACGATACACTGGTGGAGAACTACTGCTTTAACAATTCTACTACTAATTTCTTTTCATATATACATTTAAGGTTTTTTTTATTTTGTTTTATATTTTTCTAAAAAAGAATCTATGACACACAAATGGGAAACAAATGTGGCATTTGTCTTTGTGCAATTGGCTTAACTTGCTTAACACAATTTGTTCCAGTGGCATCCATTTTCCTGCAAATGACATAGAGAAAAGGAAATTTCATTGCATGTATTTCGCTTATCCAGCCCTCTGATGTTGAACATCTAAATTGTTTCCATAATTTATCTATCATGGATAGCATCACTGATATGCAATTATCTCTGAGATATCTCAACTTAGAGACATACTTTTGGCAAAACTGGATCATATGAAAGACCTTTTGATTGTGTTATGTCTGTCTATGCCTGTGGTGTGGGAGGCAACAGTCAAACTCAGCTCCAAAAGCACAAGGCACCTGAAAGAAAAGTGTAGAATAAAACAACAGGATCCTGAATTCAGTATGAATGTAGACAACCCTGTGGCACCCAGAGGATCCTGCAATGGAAACTTTGTTGGCAGATGACAAAACCTGGACCTCTAAAACTGAACAGAATAATTTTCTGTTAAAAACAAAAATAAAACAGAACAGTAAAGTACTAGGGCAAGCACATTAAATAGGAAGGATTCCATAGATACACCGGGCTACAAAAAGACACATTTTATTTATATCTTGCCTTGGGTTTATAGGAGATATGGGGTGAAGATCTCTACACAACCTGACAAACAACTTTGTTTAAAAATATATGTGACCTATGGGTTTATGTGTCCTAATTTCTAACTTCTGTTTCAGATCATCAGAGTTTAACATTGAATTCTGTGCAGAATTACCAGTTGAATATTACTGATGATAGGTTTGAAATTTTTTTCATGTCAATATTTAGGCTAACAACCATTATGATTTTGGCTTTCAACTAAAAAATACTGACATATTTTGGGCATAAAGTAGTAGAAGTCTTAAACTTACAACAGACACAGTTACAAATAGAATATATATCCATATATCTTCATGGATGAGTATGTGTAAAGCCATTTCCTACTAATACAAAAAGCAACTTACAGTGTTTCTTAACTGAAGTTAATATTGATCACAGCCTCACACTGAAACACACACACATACTCAGCTCTGACTCTAACCTCAGACATATACAATTTCATCTTTTGAGGAGGTAGTTGGGTCATTTTCTGGATCCTTCCATAAGCTCTTCTATTTTCACATCTCCCCCTAAGAGACCACATCCTTTGAACTCACCCATCAAAGCAGGTATACTCTTTAATAATAAGGGGAAAGTATTTTAAGACTACTGAGAGACCATTAAAGAACAAACCTAACAGCATAAGAGACAAACAACCTTGCAAACTAGAAAAGCAATGTAGAATGCTTGAAAACACATGATACAAACACAAATTTCACATGACTACCTAGAAGGCTGGTATCTTAAGTGCTCCCCCAGAGAGCCTGAGTTCTAAATAGCTAAAGAAACTATGTTGGGCTGGGTGTGCAGTTCCCCAAATATTCCAGTTCCATCTCATTTCTATGGCTATTATACACTACACAACAGAAGCAACTTAAGAAGAAAATGAGTCTGGAGCTCACAATTCTACTATAAAGGAGAGGTCAAAGCAGGGATTTGAACCATCATATCCACACTTAAACCAGAGAAAAGATATGTGTGGATCCTTCCTGTTTGATTTTTTTTCAGGTACATTGTTTATATATATATATATATATATATATATATTCAGTAATAGGAATTCTTGCCTAAAGAATAGTACAGCCCAGAATTGGTTGAATCTTTCAACATCAATTAACAACCAAGAAAATCCCCCATCAATATGTCCACAGGCAAGCTTGAACTTGATAATTACTTATTGAGACTCCCTTCCCAGGTGATTCTGGGTTGTGTCAAATTAGCAATTAAATCAACCAGCATGCCCAATGACACTCGGATCTCTTTGCTACCATTTTAGCCCAGTGTGTTTGTATTTGTTCCACTCCTATACTTTATATGCTATGAGGAATCTCCCAGCAATATGGAGCATCGTGCAGGCAAGAATACTCATCCTCAACACCCTTAGAAGAGCTGAATAAGTTCACTAATTTCAACTCAGCCAGGAACATCTCACACAATTATCTTGTCTATGGCTAGTATCCAATATTTGTCTTTTTCAGCATGACTTAGCTATGTGTTGTGATGTGACAGGTAACGATTATTGGCTCCTAAGTCAAGTCAGACAGACCAGTTCAAATCTTACTTGCATAATTTTGAATAATATTCTTAAACTTCCCTGAGTTTCATTTTCTTCAGTTAAAACTGGTAAAAATGGCATTAGCATTATTTGTGCTACAACATTATCTTAAGGATTAGATAATTTATACAAAATAATTTGGTGTTTAAGAAGCCTATGTTGAAATATAGTTGCTATTTTTTTTTTTTAATTGGAGGAGACTACACTACTAAGGGGGAAAATGTTAAGGATAATAACAATAGAAACCGACAATTCCTATTTTCTATTGGTGAGGACCACACTGTCACTTTAGAATACCTTCTTGCTGGGGAAGAGCCTCAAACATAGCTCATCTTAGTTGTATAAATGCACAAAAGTAGGAACATGTTGTGAAATGTTTATTTTCATTTTCTTCAATGAATTACACACCCTTATATTCCTGAGGGAAAAGAGCTGGATAAAGGAAGCTGCCAATAACACGTGGAGTCAGACCTCCCACCCACTCTTTTGCTATTAAGCCTTATTGGAACTTCTGCTAGCTCAGGAGAACTGTGGACACAAAAGGACCCTTGATAAGAAGGCTTCCCATGTGCAGCATTCTTCTGACACAGGCACCATGAAACAGCAATGCAGCAGGAAACGATAACTAAGAACATAAACACAGAGGTGTAACCTAGAGAACACGCACTTGGAACATGACTCTGACGAATAACTCAGTCTGGGCAAGGGTCTCCATACAGTGGTTAGACATCTGCAGGGAAGTGCATGCAAACATAAGTGGTACTCAGATGGAATGGGGAGCAATACCTCCCATGTGATTCTGGCTGTACTCCAGAAAGTCTATAGCCAGGCCAAGAGTGATACCAGGGTCTTGACATCCCACCTGCCCATAAGCATGGAAAATCTACAAGGTAGAACACACTAGACGTTTCCCTTTCCACGGGATTATGTAATGCCACTCTAAACTATTCCTTCTGGTATTCTTGGAAAATTCAAGTTAGAGGTATCTTGGTATTTAAGGAAATTGAGAGGGGATTTTTGATCTTACAGAAGTCCTCCTTTCTCCCCAGAAGGTTATACTCAGAGTAGACTCAGGCTGTTTGAATGAATTCAGGGCAAGAGCCCCATGCTATGAACCAGAAGACATTTACCACTTTCTGATGGTGCCTAGAAAGTCTTTTATTTTTTTCTAGATTAAAGTGCCCTTTGCTATATATTTCTGTATCTACTTTCCAAACTGATTCATAGCTAGGAAGTGTAAGCACTAATCAGTTGCAAAATTTACTAATTATAAATGGCCCATCAGTGTACATTGAGATTTTCCCTTGCTTTCACAATTTAGTTATAAGCTAAGACCTTCTGTTACCTGAGAGCTTTGGGCCCTAAGAGTTCTTTCACATCTGATGAAATTGGAACACCCACGCCCATACTTCTCCATTTCTTCAGAGACTTTATGGGCCAAAGGATATGACACCTTGGACCTTGATGGTCAGGTAGCCCATCTGCATATGTGAGCCTGTAGTTCCAGTGAATTACTGTGTCTCAAAAAAAGATGGTACATGAACAGCTCTTGGAAAATAACACATCAGGCTGACCTCTTGCTTCTGCATTCATATGCACACAAACCTGCACATTTCACCTCACCCACCCAAAAGTTTGATTTTTCTAAGGTTTATTTTGTTGCATGCAAGTTAGGTCAAAATCAAAACATGTTTTCTATATGAACTTGAGAGTCTGTGTTTGAGTGTGTGTGCAGACATGACATTTAAACAGTGTCCCACTGGCAGTCAGCAATGGTGGTGATAAAGGTGAGTTTCTATCTGTCTTGTGTGACCAGGCCCCATGCTTGGTTTTTGTCACATGCTTTTGTTCTCCTGAGAAAATTATGAAATAGTAGGTATTATTTCTACAAACAAAGGGTGGATTTAGGTTGGGAAAGGTCAGTAATTTACCCAGTCAGGTAGATTGGTACATTGGTTTCCTTGGGTTTCATAGAAGATTGTTTTGAATTCATATTTGCATAATGATGAAGCCACTGCTATTCCCATTAGGCAAGGCAATCACAACACCAATAATTATGAAAATGCATAAAAACAATGGGAATGAATAAAAATGCATTAGTGTATTTTAAATGCTGCTGTTTGGTGATTATACCCCTCCCATCATGATAGACTATTATTGGAGGCAAAAACATTCGAGAAGCATAGCATAGTAAACAGTTCAAAAATAACAATGAACCAACCACCTAAGGATATTCCCATCCTAGTTAGCTACAACCTTTATGAAGGATCTCAATGCCTGTGCAGCCTCACTTATGTGGACAATATTTTGTCCAGATT
>NC_034599.1:5624461-5634461 GCF_900095145.1 Mus pahari | reverse complement strand
TAGGGAATACATTAAAACTCTTTGTCTCTAACGAAACTATACATACATACATATATATAAACATACATATATATGTACATATATATTTGTGTATATATGTATATATTTGTATATATATGGTAATTTTATATGTATATGAGTGATTATATATATATATATATATATATATATAATCACTCATGGTGTCACTACGTTCATCCAACCACAAAGAAAACTGGAGAAAACATTCTAAGATGTGGGTTATCTATTTATTCTTAAGATATTAACCCAGATTCAGTCTCTGTGATGATGATCTTTGTCAACTAAATATAATCTAGAATGACTTAGAATATAGCCATAATGAAGAATTGTCCAGATTAGGTTGTCTTATAGTCATTTCTCTGGGGAACCTTCAATTGTTGTAACTGAAGTGGGAAGATCCAGCCAACTGGATGTAACCATATCCATATATAACCCCGCCATATTCTAGCAGAGAATCCTGGGCTGTATGCGAGTAGAAAGACTGTTGAGTAGTAGGCAGGCACATGTGCACTCATATCTTTCCACTCTCGACTGCGCATGCACAATGACTAGCTATTTTAAACTTCTGCCACCACGACTTGTCTGCAACAGCAAACAATAATATATATTTGTAAGCTTTTCTTCCTTAATTCACCTTTTGTCTGGGTTATTTCATCACAGCAACAAGAAAGGAAACTAAGTCACTGTGTTGAGAGACAAAATCCAGGGAGCATCCAGACCTACAAATCGTCAGTCAACTCAGTAGTTTAATCACATTCATTTTTTTATTTTCTTTATACTTTTTGTTTTTAGGTTATAATATAATTATATTTCTCCCTTGCCTTTCTTCCCTGCAGACCCCATATATTCCTCTTTATGGTCCCTAAATTCATGGGCTCTTTTTTCACTAACTGTTAAGTAGTACTTTTTCTCATCTGCAACAGGAAGATCATGCTATATTCCCACATAGGAATATTATAAGGATCATGAAAGATAGTATGTATTAGAGGTTTATTACCATGATTGGCATATAGGATGTAGTCACATCAATCACTCTGATATTTCCAAATACCTCTAGCTTCAACAGCCATTCCTGAAGTTACTGTCTAAAATGGCTCTTAATTTACTAGCATATGACTTTTCAAACCACTTCAGATCAATCAGCTCACACCAGTTAGTTCAACTCCTTCAACTGCATGTGATAATCTGATCTAATGAAAGTACTCCTAAGTGTACGAATCAACGATGCAAGATTGCCCCTTTTTTTGCCAACTCTGGAAAGATAGAATTTAAGCTTGCTCTGCTGAAATAGTTGAAAACCATGAATATAGTAAAGTGTTTTATTAAATTTTATTATTTGTGGAATATTATGAATTCATGTCTCATCACACTTATACTAATTATCTTTTTCCAGTTCTTGAACCATTTAAGCTTGACAACAATGATTTCATTCCTATCCCTTTCCCTTAAAATACTTCCTACCTGTGCACCACTAGTAAAATTCAACCATTTTCATTGTTAGGTTTGTTTGTTAAAAGTTGTTTAGCTTTTCAATACATTTTTTCAGATAAAATTCTACTTTCTTGTGAAGGCAGAGACATCAGACAATGCCTTATTCTATAGCAGAACAGTGCCATGGGACAGAGGACCAATCCTGCCGCCCATCATCCCTGAGAACATGTGTTTGACAAGTGGCTTCATTGGAGGCTTCTCTTTTGTTCACAGGTGGGAAAATCACAAGCGCTCAGTCAGCCCTGCACTCTCTCTCCAAGTGGTCCTCAGTAACACTGCTCTTGGCTTTGATGGTTCCTTCCAGTTCCTGGTGAAAGCTGCTCATGCAGTGTGGTTTTCTTTGCTTTAGCTTGAGAAAACGGCAGCAGACAGAATGCAGAATGAATGGAGACTGGGTTCCTGAGAAAAGCTTTGAACACACGGGACGGTGGATGGTGCCCTCTCAGGAGTTTGGGGGGAGAATAGGAGTTACCCATCAGGTTTCTCTTGGGATTTTGTAAATGAAGAGGACAGTTCTTAGTCCAATAAAAATATGCAGATTGTATGTAATGAAATTTTGTACACAAAGGTAATTTCTGTCAGATGTATTCTTAAACTTTTTAATATGTTGGGATTTTATTTTCTATTTAATGGCTCTGAGTGTCATCCATCCATTGCTGAGGTGGTCTCTATAGCTTGCTCAAAATCAAATACAAACCCAAGAGAAGAAATGTCTTCTTAAGACTCTGTGTCTAGTGTTTTCCAAACTTCCCATTAGATCACTGCTTCAATACCAAACCAGCAGGAAATATATTAAAAAAAAATACTTCAGTTATTGGTGTCCATGATAGGGGAAATACGTAAAAGAATTCTCAAAAACTGTTGTATGACTGAATAAAAAAAAAAAAAAAAAAAAAGCAAGGTTTGTCAATAGGCCATTCTACATGTGCCCTATAGTAAGGTATTAAGGTAGGGAATTAACATTAGAGGAAGTTAATTAGAGGGTGAGTCCAAACGGAGTTATTGTGTCCCATGGGGTAACATGTGGCCTAACTGCAAACTCAGTCCACATTTAATGTCAAAAGATAGTTTAACATCACAAAAATTATGACCACTGAAAACAGCAGCAGCACGAAGCCACAGGTGCTAATATAAAAGTGCAAAGAGCATGGGACAGGATACCCCATTTCTCTACCTGCTGTCATCAAGAAAGACAGACAGACATAGAATTGAGTGCAAGACTTCCTTCTACGTGCAAATGATTGTAAGAATAAGGAAAGCTGGTGGAAGAAGTAATGAAGCCAATTATTCAAACAAAAAATTCCGAATTTTTAGACAATGTTATTATCATATGCCACTTACCAATGCTTCCCAGCTATGGTAGGAAAGATAATTTCTTAGGTTCAACGATGTTCTTAAAATTGAGTAGTGAAAACACAGAATGGCCACAGCCCTTCAGCTGGCCTAACCAAGGTCTGCATTGCTGAATCCCATAGAACTTTCTCCATTGACTAATTTGAGGAGTTAGATTGATCCTAAGAGATAATTCATGGAAAAGTTAGGTGATATCATCCTACTTCCTGAGTATGTGATAGGACACAGAGCACAAGGCACATCAGGGTGGAGATCACACTTATGAAGAATCCAGAAATGATACTGAAGGCAGCCTCACTTTCCAGAAAGAACCTGAAGATGCTGGTTACATGGGCAATCCTCATATAGGAACAAAAGGTAGATTCTATTGCTTTGTCTTTACATGATCTAAGCCAACTAACTTCATTTACATCTTTAATAACAGACAAAATGAAAATACTGAGCTTAGGTAAATGACAGTTGGGGAAGTCTATCCTGAATAGCCTAAAAGGGTTTTCAGGGTACAGTATAACTATTTGCATAACTATAACTCTCTGAAATGTTATTCACATTTTGTTTAGAGAGAATTTTGTCCCAATTAGCTCTTAAGTAAAGGAAAGTCAATATAAAAAGATGATTTTAGTCAACAGACAGTAAACACTAAGAGAGTGACTGTTCAAGCTTATGAATAATCAAACCACGTGGCCTTTCTCATATGCCTCCAGGGGAGTAGGAGAGCCTGAAGTTCACCAATAAAAGTGAAGTATGAGCTTCCCAAAGCATGGTGTCACTGCAAGAACAAATCATGCATCTCGAAAACAAATGTAGAATGATATTTTTAAAAGAATGTTTTTCATATTTGGTAAATTGAGACATTTTCTTCATTTATTATTGATGCTCTCATTTTAGACTACTCGAAAAACTTTAAGAATCAACTTCTTAACTAAATTCTTCTAAAACAAAACCCAGTAAAATAAAAATGTCACAACATAGCAAATTCTAATTAATCAATATTATCAAATAATTGCCTGAATATCCACATATAGAATTTCTGATGTTATATTCTCACAGAAGTCAGAGATGTGGGGTATTTTTACTCAATATGCACATAATAAGTATTTTGCATCATGAACCTATTTAAAATAAAGCAGGTTTTCACTGTATGTGTATTTCTGTATCCCACATTTGTTATTTTATAGCAAGTAAACAACATTCCTGTCAAGGAATATTATTTTCCAACAACAGAACTGAGAAAACTTTTTCTCTGGTGGAATGGTAACCACACAGTCTTAAATCACTGCAGAGACTGTATTTTTCTACAATACAATGGGCACACTGAACCATAAGAAAACAGCTCTTCTTATCATGAGACACTTCATGACAACCAATGTTTTGCATATGTAACTGAAGGCACTGTGGACTCTGTGTCAAACTGTTAAGTATGTTATATACAATCTGTATATATACTATATATAATGGTATATATCATGTGGAGGGCACAGTAAGATAATAGTTCTGTGTACTGTTCTTGTAACAATAGACCTTTTTAATAAATAACTCTGTTTTTATTGACTTTTATCTTCTCTCCTGTCAGCTACATGAATGTTAATATGTCAAGTAGACCAGAGAATAGTCACGATGATCGTGATAACTTCATGTGGAAAACGTTTGTTAAAACTATACACTATTATTTTGGGTTCAAAAATCTCCATAAGGTCTAAGTAATGACTCAGCAGGTAGAAATGCCTGCCACCAAGGTTAAAAGAACATTTACTTTCTTCATGCTGTCCTCTAACCTCCACACCCACCCCCCCCACACACACACACATACACACTAACCAAATAAATAAAAGGTAACTTTAATAATTGTTGTGGTAAATATACTGGTGTGTTCTAGCAGAGCTACTTTCTCCAGCTAATCCCTGCTGTGCCTGATAACTGTGTTCCCAGCCCTCATTCGCTTGTCCCTGGGGCTGCTAGTTCTTCCTATGCCAATACAATAATTTCAGAGAAAATTGATAATGATAAAAGTTGCCCACCTAAATTAGACAAATTATTTCTATATTCTAACTTTTATGATATTATAATGGCCTGTGGCTGGTCATACTGATTCATGTCTGCCACCATCTTCCTCTCTCTCTCTTCTCAGACAATCCCTATCTCTGCATCTCTTAGCTCTGCCTCCCCTTTCCATGTCCAATGACAAGACTTTTCCACATTAATGTAATTGGACAGGGAAAATCCTGTGACAAATAATCTTCATAGATATCTCCCCCAACCCCAACTTGAACCTATATAGCTATGGCAAAAGAAAAAACAAAGAAACAAGTAGAAATGGGCCAATTTATGAGTCATTGCTTCTCAAGGTAACAGACTCAATGGAATCATGTGTGGAGACTATGTGCTAAAGGCATTCTTCAGCTCTTTGGGTTAGCAAAAGGTGGTCACACTGTGCTGGGTACAATTGCCACATATTTACATTTATGCACTCTTTCAGGCTTTCTTAGCACCATTGGTCACTTCTATTTACTAGAAATGAGAGCATGATTATTTACTTATAGGCATTTCTCTACTACCTAATTCTAGGCTCCTGCAGAAGAGAGGACACTATATCCACTTTGAGAGTGTCTAGCATAATGCAGAGTATGTAACAAGTGAATAATACTTTCAATGGTTGTCTTAAGATTGTTTGGAGAACAATGTTTTTCTGGATGGTTTTCACATCACCTGAGCCCCTATATCTCTGTGCACCCAATTCAGTAGCTCACAGATGATAGAGACTATTTGAAATATCATTGGACACAAAATAGTACAAGTCTACTAGACTTGGAACTTTCTACATGGATTTGTTCTTTGACACAACAGTGACTAGAGAAAAGAGGAGAAGGCAGAAGTAGATGGCAGTGAAGGAGAAGGGTGGGGAGGAAGAAATTAACACAGAAGAAATAACAAAATTTTAAAAAGGTGAAGGGAAAGAAGGAGAGGATACTGAATCGCATCTCTAATATCTCTTTTGAAATTCAGCATAAATCTGACCAACCTTTCTCATTTTGATTTTGCAAAACAATTATTGGAGGAAATAAGAAAATTCAAGTAATATCACAAGACTAAACCTAAATGTGGAATATTCAACAATATAATAGATCTTCTTTTGTCCTCAAATAAATGTCTCATAGAGGTAGAACTGAGAAGTTATCTACTATATATTAAAGAGTGACACCTCCAAACACTGTAAGGGATGGTTGTGGAGTCCTAACTCAAACAGATAGTGATTGTAAAAAAGATGTCTTTGAGAATATGGGGAAATTTTTAAATATGAGCTAAGTATTAAATGAAAGGAAGAAATAACAGTATTACTAATTTTTAAGTCTTTATCAGTTAGCAATATACACTAAAATATGTAAGAGTAAAATTATATGATTCTGGAATTTGTTGCACATAATTTTAAAACTCCACACTATTGCTTTCAGGGAGTTGGGCTTTTGGCTTGACTCCAAGAACAAGCTTCCACTGGTTTCACTCCCAACATAGTTCCACCAACAGCCAGCGGGTTCTCTGACCCCTGGGAGCTATGGCCACTCCTCCAACCCCTCATGGCTAGCTCCACCCAACCTCTAATGACCACTCCATGTCTGTGCCCACCTGACTCACTGCAGATGGAAAGCACAAGGCAGCCTTAATATTTTAAAACCAGTCAGAAAAAACAACCTCTGGGCACAGAATCTATTGTCCTAAACTCATCAGCTATCCCATGTCAGAATTCTTCTCGTGGCAGAGGCTGCCACTGGTTCCAGTTGATCCCAGACCTTACATGCTTTGTCTTCCTCTCTCCAAAGCCTGAACATAAAACACTTTCTCTATCTCTCTCCCTCCTCTTCCTCCTGGGACCCAGAAACCCCACCTGTTTACCTTCACCCAGCAATTAGCTTCTGCTGTCTTTATTAACATAATCAAGGGACAATTAGGAAACCAAATTTAGTTATCAGCTCCTCCCCTATAGTAATTTTTTTTAAGATAATCAAGTAAACTAAACCAACTTAGAAGTGAAATATATGAAAGAGAATGTAGTAGAATGTTTACAATCACCAAAGACAAGTGATTGATTTAGACCATGTATGATTCTATTCTCTCTATCGTGTATGTTTAATATTTGTACATACCATGACATTGAGTGGTCTCTATTTTCAAACATAATAGAAGCCATCTGATAAATATCACAAAGATGTTTGAATAGGAAACAGAGATCTCCATGCCTTGGCCTTCAGTTATATGAAAAAGGGGTTACACCAAATAAAACTAATTTGAATCTTCTATGTGTTTAATTTAAAAAAAAAAAACCTTTTCTCATCAGAAAAATATTGTAGCATGCCACCTTGATGATTTCTATTTTGTTTTCTGGTTTTAGGTCATGGTAATAATATCTGCATATATATATATATATATATATATATATATATATATATATAGTCGTGAATGAATACACTTTAACATATTAGATGGATAAAAAGAAAAATTCACAGAATGGCTATTTTCTCTCACCACAGAAAATTGAGCCTTCAGACTTTAACAGTCACTATGTAAGAAGCTCATAACCCACATTTTATCAACACTGATTAGATGTCACTTGCACTTAAAAGTATTTGGGGATGGATGGGGTAGAAGAAATGGCCTAGCAAGGAAATGTGCTTATTGCCATGTCTGACAAAATTAGTTTAATCCCCAAAACTCATGATGAAAGGGGAGAACCAAAACACACACACACACACACACACACACACACACACACACACACCAGATGATTAAATATCTTGCACAGAAGAAAAACATTTTCAAAAATGGTCAAATTCTTATGTTGCCTTCTCAATTATAATAAACTAATATTAGTTACTAAAAACAATAAAAATTAAAAAGGGGAGGAAAACTCCACTTATATCTGCCCAAACGTCTGGAGCCCCATCAGTGACCTATGTGGTAAGTTGTACATTAGCTTCTCACAGGAACTGATCACTGTCTGAAAGATTTCTTGACAGTGTAGAAGTAAACCAGCGATGGCCATTTTCTATATTCCAGAAACCAGATCATAACACCTATTTCCCCATCTCTAGAAATGTAGCTAAACCACACTGCAGCTCCATGAGGAGTGAAGTGTGAACTATTCTTGCTAATAAAATGGAATGTGTCAAATATGTGCATCTGTTCCTGTTCCCAGCACCTCAGAGTTTACTTTCTACGAAGCTTCTCAAATGCATTTTCATTGCTGAATATTCTAGGGTAAAAGGAAGCATTCTGGTTTAACACAGAAAGGTACAATAAGCACTTCTCAGCAGTATCTTTAACATTTTCTGGGTCTCATCTGCTTCTTAAAGCATGAAGAGATGCCACTTGCCCCAGCTCTCAATAAGACAGTGAGGCCCAAGATGCTCAAGCACTTCTACTCACTAGGTTAAGGAATACCATGATGCAGGGTTCCTAGCATCATAGCATGCCTAGCTCTCTCTACCCAAACATGCTCTCAGGCCAGTCATGCTTCAGTCATAATGTCATAGTCCAAGCAAGGCTCAGTCTAACTAACCAGTTCTTACAAGTATTGGCAGATGCAAAAGTTCACAAAGGCAGTAGCCTGCAGTATAAATGTTGAAGATTAATAGATTGACAAGATAGAAGTGTCCCCTTGCTTTGTCATAATATATTGCCATCCCTCATAAGGGCCACACAGTCTGCAGACGCACTTGCTAGACTTGGGCCCATGTGATCGCAACAGAAAGCCAGAAGGCTGCACATAATCTTACCTTCCTGTTCTTGCCTACCTTGATTTCTTTTTCCTTTACACACACTGCCCTGAGACTTCTGCAAATTCATTTGCTAGAGAACTGGCCCAATCAGGCTCTAGTATACTCTGAAGGTTTCCATGGTCTTTAGAAGAAATAGGAAGAAAGAGTAGTGTTAATAACTGACACAGAAATTATATAAAATAAAGCTATGTCTTCAAGGAGTGCCAGGAATCAAGGATGGTGAATAAACAAACTCGTGATGGAAGATTGGTCTTGAGCATGTCTCCAATGGCACATGGCAAATAAATAAGAAATTTGGAAAATTATCATTTTAAACCCCTAATGAAATATTGATTCTGGCAACATTTATCAATTGTTGCTAAGAAAAATTACTACAAAAGTGATGAATCTGAGTTTGGGTTGTGATTAGAACCTATTTATTAATTTTAGCATTACTAAAATGGGTCATTCCTACATTATTGACATCCTGAGTTGATACAGTACACAGTACATGATATAGTGTGAGCACTGTTAAATTCAAAGTAAACCTAAATCCTTCAGGATATGCATCAGAAGGCACAGGAAAAGAAAATATCCTATGTGAGAACATGAGGGATTAATTAGCAGTGACACTGCCCAGTCTATAATGGAATGGAGGGGGCAGGAAGAACAAATGCTGTCTTTAATATGGCCTTTAGAAAAAAAAATGTAAAATACCAAGACTGATTGAAAGTAATAAAAATTTCTTAACAAATACTTTCGATGACCAGGTTAAAGCACTAAATTCATGTTAAAGTAATTGATTTAGATATAAAAATGGATTACTTTTTGTTGAATTATAATATTTTAGAAAAATATATAAAATGGTACAATAAACATTTACTTTAAAGTGTAGCTGAGATGGGAGGGGTGAGGAGAGAAAGGAAGTGGAGAGAGACAGGGACCAAAGGTTGATTCAAGGACAAACTGTTTCAAGGAAGGGAGGCAGCAGGCTAAAATGCTGCTAACTGAATATGCAGCATAGTACACCACTCTCTTCAATCTCATCTGTTTGAAATTTCACAGAAAGGCATTCTTAAATAGTTACCAAATAACAAAACATTGGAAAGAAACAAAATGATCTTCGCAAACATAGTTTGAGAGAAGAAAATCAGTGTCACTAGACAAACTTTCAGATTTACAGTCCAGCTCTGCTGGCCCTCAGGGCTTCAGTCCTTTTCCCTCACCCAGTACCAGATCAGTCAGTTTCCCCTCTCTCCACATTGCCCCCACCCTTCCACTTTCCCTCGAAGGTCCCCACTTCCTCCCCACTTGTGACTGTTTTCTTCTCTCTCCCAAGTGGGGCTGAGGCATCCTCACTTGGGCACTTCAGCTTGTTGAACTTT
>NC_034599.1:5614396-5623861 GCF_900095145.1 Mus pahari | reverse complement strand
CACCATGTGGTTGCTGGGATTTGAACTCAGGACCTTCAGAAGAGCAGTCCGGTGCTCTTACCTGCTGAGCCATCTCACCAGCCCCCAAGAGTGATATTGTTGGGTCTTCAGGTAGATCTATTTCAAATTCTCTGAGGAACCTCCAGATTGATTTCTAGAGTGGTTACACCAGTTTGCAATCGCACCAGCAACAGAGGAGTGTTCCTCTTTCTCCACATCCTCTCCAACATGTGTGTCACCTGAGGTTTTGATCTTAGCCATTCTGATCGGTGTAAGGTGGAATCTCAGGGTCGTTTTGATTTGCATTTCTCTGATCACTAAGTGTGGGGCAATGGGCTACAAGCAGACAGCCTGGTTTCCAGTCGAGGCTAGATCTTGAACCCCGGGACCGGTAGTGATAATTCACTTGCAGGGGACTGAAGGCATTTGTTCATGTCTCCTGGACCCTGTCAGGGTTATCACCCCCACAACCCGCACAGGAGAGGGTGGCTATTAGCCACTTAGGAACAGCACCGAGCCCTCTCACATGCAAATAAGGCTTCCCCCAAACTCTCAGTTCAAGCCAATGAGAGGGGCTTGCTGTCAGACCCTAAATCACCCCTAGAACTGTAAATAGAGAGGGTCATGCAGGGAACTAAAGGTATGCGGGAACCATTCCTTTGTCTGAGCCTTTTGTTCCAAGAGCTGTAACACTTGGGAAGAGATCTCCTCTCCCAAAGAGCCACCCTCCCTCCACTGTGCCACTGCCACTGCATTCCTCCCTGGATTGCCTGTCCCTGCCTGACCTGACTCAGTTCAGAAAGGCTTGGACTTGGAAGGCATGGCAGAGGCTTTGTCTCCCTGCCTGCACTTTTCTCCCAGCTGGGGCCTTCCCACCTGGCCTGGGTAGAGATCCCTGTGGAAAACCTCTGGCATCCAGGCCCATAACTAAGGACTTTGAACATTCCTTAGGTGCTTCTCAGACATTCAAGAATCCTTAGTTGTGAATTCTCAATTTAGTTCTATACCCCAATATTTGATTGGATCATTTGGGTTTTTTTTTGGTGGTTAGCTTCTTGAGTTCTTTATGTATTTTGGATATTAGCATTCTATCAGATATGGGGTTAGTGAGGAATTTTTCCCAATCTCTAGGTTGTTGATTTGTCTTATTGACTATGTCATTTGCCTTATAGAAGCTTTACAGTTTCATGAGGTCCCATCTATCAATTCTTGATCTTAGAGCATGAGCCATTGGAATTTTGTTTGGGAAATTTCCCCCTGTGCCAATGAGTTCAAGACTCTTTCCCACTTTCTCTTCTATTTCATTCAGTGCGTTTAGATTTATGTTGAGGTCCTTGATCCATTTGGACTTGAGTTGTGTACAAGGTGACAAATATGGGTCTATTTTCATTCTTCTATATACAGACAGCCAGTTAGACCAGTACCATTTATTGAAGATGCTTTCTTTTTTCCATTGTATAATTTTGGAGTCTTTGTCAAAGATCAAGTGACCATAAGTGTGTGGTTTTATTTCTGTGTCTTCAATTCTATTCCACTGATCTTCCTGCCTGTCTCTCTACGAATACCATGCAGTTTTTATCACTATTGCTCTGTAGTAAGGCTTGAGGTCAGGGATGGTGATTCCCCCAGGCTTTCTTTTATTGTTAAGGATTGTTTTCACTACTCTGGGTTTTTTTGTTTGTTTGTTTTGCCTTTCCAGATGAACTTGAAAATTGCTCTTTCCATGTCTTTGAAGAATTACGTTGGGATTTTGATGGGGATTGCATTGAATCTATAGATTGCCTTTGGTAGGATGGCCATTTTAGTATGTTAATTCTGCCAATCCATGAGCATGGGAGATCTCTCCATTTTCTGAGATCTTCTTCAATTTCTTTCTTGAGAGACTAGTAGTTAACAGGCAACCTCAGGAAATAGGAGGTTGTGAGGATCCTCTAGAGTGCACGGGATACCTGGGAGGTGAGAGACTCTCAGGGCTCAAAGAGATGGACCTTAGATGAAATGCCTGACAGTAGGGAGAGGGAACTTATAGAGGCCACCTCCAGCAGAAAAACAGGACATCAACTAAGGAATGGGGTTGCCATCGCACAGTCACAACTCTGACCCATAACTGTTCCTGTCTGAAAGAATTACAGGGATGGAAATGGAGAGGATCCTGAGGAAAAGAAGGTCCAGCTCTCACGCAAAGGGACCTATCATGACTGCCCTTCAAAAGACCCAACAAACAGCTGAAAGAGTCAGATGCATATATTTGCACCCAATCAATGGACAGAAGCAGCTGACCCCTGTTGAATTAGGGAAGGATGAAAGAAGCTGAGGAAAAGGGCGACCCCGTAAGAGGACTAGCAGTCTCAATTAATCTGGACCTCTGAGATTTCTCAAACACTGGACCACCAAGCAGGTAGCATACACCAGCTGATAGGAGGCCCCCAACACACATACAGTAGGGGACTGCCCAGTCTGTTTTTATTCAGAGATGATGCATCTAACCCTCAAGAGACTGGAGGCTCCAGGGAGTTTAGAGGTCATGTGGGGGAGGCATGGCATCCACATGGAGATTGGGTGGTGTGGGGAGGAGGTATGGGATGTGGAACAGTTGGCAGGTAGATGGGGGCCAAATAAAATATGGAGTGTAAAAAGCTAAATTAATTAAAATAAATTAAAAGAAAGTCCAGCTCTAATACACGTCAATAGCTCATTAGCTTTCTGTAAGATTTACCTTATTTGGAAGCAATCTGCACATTTCAAGAACCTAAAATAACAAAGCTGATGGTCTGTTCTCCATGGGCACCATTTATTGCCAGGTTTATAAGTCACAATTTTACTTTTATACTTACTACTGGAGTTTTTCCATCATTTGAGACAGTATTTTATTATGTAGCCCAGGCTGGCCTCAAACTTGAGACATTCCCCCTGCCTCAGCCTTTCTAATGCCCTCTGTGCAGTCTCTGAGGGGCTGCTCTTCAGCTCTATAAGAAATGCCTCACTCTTTTAAATGCTGGACAGTATCTATGTGTGCTTCCTCTAGCACTTGGAAGTTTTTCACTCTTTCTCTGAAGCTATCACCCTTTTTGGACATGGCTATTTATGTCTAACTCTGTCCTCCTTCCTGTTCTTCTCCAGGCAGCCGTCAAAGCTACAGTTTGCCTGTCATTTCTTTTTCTTTTAAATTAATAAAATTGTTCTCATGCTTCCTTCTGAATCCATTTTTAAATTATTTTATTAATGAGACTAAGAACCCTGAGAGAAAATCGCCATTTTCTTGGTAACACATGGCCCCTTCCTTAGTGAGAGGCCCCCAAACGTCTGGTAACAGGAAGAATTTTGCTCTATGGGCAGCATGCACGCAAGGAAGCCTACACCTTATTGAGGACCCCTGTCTCTTACGGGTCAGTTAACATCTTAAACACTTTGAGCAGTGAGTGAGGGTTGCAATTCCAGCTCAGGGTGTTGCTTGAACTGATTTAAAAACAATCCATGTGGGCAAAGGCAATCTCCCCGCCTCCATGGCCAACCCCAAGCCAAATGGAGGTCAACCCAGTTTCCCAGGTTTGCTCGAAGCTAAGCCATTCGCATTTCTAGGCATCCTTTCCCTGCGGCGCTAGTCTAACTCTAAACCCAAGCCCTGTATAAAGAAAACTCCAGAGGCTTAACATTTATCAGTCAGATTTATAACTGTAAATTCTCAATCTCCACAATACCCACACAAAGAACTCAAAACTCAACTGACTTTGACATAAACTGGCCACCTAGATTGGACAAATTGCCCTATATTATCCCATTGCTCTTCTATGTTAGCCATAGCTACCTGTGGCTATTTCAAACCTCATGAATCCAGTTTGTCTTCCTCTCCTATAGATTCCATCTTGTCTATTTGTCTCTGTCTTCCTCTCTGTCTATCTCTGTCCCCAACTCTTTGCCCACCTTCTTTTTCCACTGACCAATCACAGGCTCTAGTCTTATCTTTCAACCGCCCTCACCTGCTTACAGACAACAATCTACACAAGGATGGCACTTATGAAGAGACACGTACCTTCTGATGTCAGAAGCCAGACATAGATCAGAACTTGAGAGATAGGATTGTGGGAAGGAAAAGAGGGAGGGAAATTGTTGTTGGCTAGGCAATTCTAATATGGTAAAGCAAAGCAAAAATTCTAACAAGGAAGAAGTTTCCTCCAGCATGCAGTGAGAACATTTAAATAGTTCAAAATCAAAAATTGAATCAGTGGCTGTAGAAATTATTTGGTCTTGTTTGAGACACAGAATATACTTGGAAACATTGTCCACATTCCTTTTCACTCACAGGAATAATTATTTTTGTAGTTTGTTCCTAGCAGGACTGGTTTGTAAAGATGATGTGGAAGCATCTGCAGTAATCTTGGCGATGCATCTTCACAGTGCAAGGTCAAAGGTCTGCACTGCACAACAATGAATATTTAACCACATGTTAAACTCATAAAGGGCTCCTCATCGTGGAAGAGGAGACAGAAAGAAAGTAAGAGTCAGGGACTTGGGAGGAGGGGAGCTGTCAAACGATGTCCTTGATATGTAACATGGCTGTGGCATTTGTGAACTCATAGCAGCTGATACTTACCTGAATATGACTTTCAAAAGTAAAAACTGAAAAAGGGTAAAATTGTAGGCATACATTTTTTTGCAACTTTTAATGAAGGTTCAACCTCTCTGCTAGCTGACCACCCAGCAGAGGCAGTGGAAGAGAAAAGTTGCAGGATATGGGTGAGGTGGACTCGTTCAGCAATAGTTCTTTGGGGGTGAGCTTGATCTTCTTGAGCAGCAATTCAGACCCATAGCAAACACCAAACATGACTTAGCAGCTGCAAGGAGCTGTAGGGAGGCAGACATGACACAAACCAGAAACTGTAGTCCAATCCTTTCAGTAAGCAGACACCAGGCACAAACCAGCAATTGTAGTTCAATCTTGTTGAAACCACCAGGCTCACCAACCAGCCTGAGGTGAGGCTGCAGGAACCTTGAGATCTGTTCTTGGATGAGTTTCTCTCAAAGGTGGCGCTATCACAAGTTGAGCTCAACAACACTATATAAGGCAAACCAATACATGCGTGTCTTTAGTGAAGAATAACAAGGCAGAACAAACCAAATCAAGGCTCAGTACCTTTCCCCCACTGTCTGTAGGGTCATATTTACACTTTTTCATCAAGTGTCTTTTCCGTGTCTGCTATGGGAATACAGTTTTTCATGTGTTTGCTTTAGCAAGACATCCTTTCACCTGTGTGCCCCAGCAAAACATCATTTGACATAACTTTTCAAAGAACTAGAAGTTTCCACTTCAGTACATGAAGATGGGAGAGGGAAGAGGATAGTCATAACACACTGTATGCATTTATGGAATACTGGATAAATGTATATAAACATTACAAAATGAACAGTTCAGATCCTCAGTTGCACTAGCTCTATTTCAAACGCTGCAGTCACATGTAATGAGTGGTCACCAGGATCAGTCGCTCAAGCAGAGGAGATTGAATTATCACAGAACGTTCCAAGAGGCTGCAGGAGCTTCATTCAAGGAAACTTTGTAACCAAGTTAGTTAAGAGTGACTTATAAACAGAACTTCCGACTTCATGTCTACATGCATGTCGGTGGTGGTTAGCTGTACAGCTTTCCTCTTCCTCCCAGGCTGAGATTTAAATGAAACAACCATGCCAAACCCAGTATCTCACTGAATGGAACTGGAAGTATTATTCTGAACCATTAGCTTTACTAATGAGGGTATCACTCACAAAATCTCAACAGTCATTAAAAAACATTTACATTATTCTGAGTTTGCTAATTTCCACTGGGAGTTGTCCCTAATTATATTAACGAAGTCCTTCAGCTCTAATTTGAATATAGTGACAATGCAGAGGCCAGCTTAGATCATCTTTCATGATTTTTAATGATATTAATTCTTTTTCCCATTTAATACTTCTGACCATGAATTTCAACCCCACTCCATCTGCAGTACGCAGACCATTGTGACGACTACACTGTCTCTCAGGAGTGGGCTCACCTCAGTGACACCAAAAACAAAACCTCCCCTCCCTTTCCTTCTGCCCTCAGTCTCTCTAGTTTGCATACTCTATTGCTCAGCTACTATTATTGATTTGAGGGCTGATTTAGTCACCAATAAATACCTGAGTTTGGTGCTACTGTAACTATGTAAGTGATTGTAAGTGATGGCTCAGACACTAAGAACTGTTTGTTGCTTCTGCAGAGGTTCGTCTCACTAACTGTATGAGGAAGCTCACCCCAGCTGTAACTCCAGCTTCAGGGGATCTGACACCCTCTTCTAGACCTAAAGAGTACCTACAGTCAGACACAGACTCAGACACAAATACATACACTCGAACACACACATACACATTCATGCATACATATGTATAGACATAGATACATTTATACATATACACTTGTACCACACACAAGCACAAACACACACATACACTCATGCACATACACAGACACACTCATACATACATACATACATGCATACATACACATATACATACACTAACACATGCATACACTCATACTACACTCATACACAAACATACATGCACTCACATCACATACACACATATACATACATATACTCACACCATGCACATTCACAAACACACACACACACTTATACACACTCATACATACATACATATATGCACTCATACCACATACACACACACAAACACATTTTAAAGTAAAATAAATATTTAAAATAATTGCTTCCTTAATTTTTATGAATGACAAAAAGTTTTGTTCTGTGTGTATTCTTTTTGTCAGTTCAACCTGTTTATGTAAAAAGAAAACTGTGCTTAGAATATGTCCCAGGGAATCTAAATCAGCATGCAACAGAGAGATCCCTGAACATCTGGGTTATAGCCACATTGTTCCCAGTAGTGAAGGTATGGACAGCCTAGGTGGTGGCCATCAGCTAACTGGACAAAGAAAATGTGACATAGATACACAATGGAGCTTTCATCAGCCATAAACAATGAAATTATGCTGTTGGCAAGAAAATTGATGAAATAGAGATCCTATTAATCAAAAATAATCCAAATCCAGAAAGATAACTCTCCGTGTTTTTCTCTCAGAAGCAGAGCTAAGATTTTTGTGTCTAAACACAAATGCAGAGGTGAATATGACTTGAGAGTCAAGTCCATTATGGGAAAGGACTTGGGCTAGCAAAAGAGGGTGGGAAGAGAAAGGGCAGAAGAGACAAAGATAAATATGCAGTCAAAGTGCATGATGCCTATGACTGCAGACTCTGTATGCACCCACCGCTATGTGAAATGACTATTTGCCAACAGAACACTGTTTTACAAGCTCTTCTTGAGCTAGGTATGTTTAGGACAGACACACATAATCCCAAAACTTGAGACAGGAAGGCAGAAGTATCAGTAATACAAAGCCAGCCTCAGCTACATAGTTGCAAACAGACTGGGTTACATGAGACACTGTCTTTTAAAACCTAAGGACTGCTCTCTCTTTTCCCTATTACTTTATTTATTAATTACACAAATTTATATTAAACAAATATTCTATGTTATACTAAAAATTAAGATTTTTTTTGCTTCAAAACCATTCTGTTGATATTAAAGTAGCAATTATTGTTGTGTACTAAATGTAGAAACACTGCACATTAAAATTTGGACCCTTTCTTTTGGTCAGTAATAGGTCACAGGTAAAGATTCACCTTTAAGATAGAGCACATTAGACTAGAAGATTTAAATATAGAAAAGGTATATGGTAAAAATAAATGGAGTAAAAAATGAGATGTTCAATCTCATCATGACTTATCCTTCTGATAAGTGGAAGTAGCTATGCGAAACTCTGACATTCATAGACCGTAAACTGCACCAAAAAAATCATCCTTGTATGAAGCTCACTCCAAAACCAAAACTCCAGATATGAACAGAATGAATGGACACGTTTTACCTGTTGAATTCTGTCTGTAAACCAACATGGTAAAATTAAACAGCCACTGAGAATGAGGCCATGTTCTGCTGCAAACAGCCCTACCTGTCACTTTGTTAAGGTGTGTTTCTCCCATTGGTCAATCACTGCCACGCTCCGTCTCATCTTCATCCCAGGCTTCAAGCTTCTGTAGTACCCAGCCTCTGTCATGTGACAGAAGGAAGTGAAGAAAGGACAATGTACTCCACTGGCCTATCTGTGTCCATGAGTCACCCATGCCTCTACTACCTCACATCACTGTTGATCCCTAGCTATGTCCTCATGCTCCACCCCCTAGCTCCAGCAAGATCTGGAAGTGTAAATCCCATTCACAGAGGAGAGAAAATGAAATAAGTATTTGGCTCTGACCACACGATAAATTCATCCCAACTGTGTATACATGCCTAGCTACTGGACAGAGTAAAGTGACCCCAGCCCTATCTTTCCTATAAATGGCTCCTGCAGACCACAAAATAACTTATTCTGGAAAGGAAAGGCCTTCTTGAAAAAAGGATTTCATTTGCTTTATCCTATTTAATCCCTGTAAGAACTTTGTCCTATGAGTTTCACTGTTGTCATTAAACAAATGACACAAGAAAACTAAGATAACAGAAGTCAATTGACCAGAGCAGTGATTCACATGCATGCCAGTCAGCTGTCTGGGATGACTGTCACCTGTCCTGCTCTTAGACATTTCCTGAGCTCAAGCCATTCACAAAAGATTAACTTGCTTGGCACCAACCTTGTTATCTTAATTATTTCTGTCTCTTCCTGTTCGTGCATATAGTATGAGCATCATTCAAGAGCCAGATTTGATGTCAAATGGCAAGGATACATCCTCATTTTGCATGGTCCATACTGATATAGGTGTGCTGCCTCCCACTCTGATCTCCCTCAACATGCAGAGTTTCTTCAGAACAGGGGAGAAATACTGTTTTTGTGTCCTAGGGGTGGTTAGTGTTATGTTGTCCCAGTCTTACCATCAATATAGATAGTAAATAAACATTTGAACTGTGCTTGTAGATTCAAACTTAGCCAAGAGCAAATTAAACCTTTACATTCAATCAGATAGGTTGCAAAGACATTTGATACTGATCAAATGGTATTAAAACGTTAAAAGATACCTGGAGACAATTTGGTCTTCTTGAGAGTCCATAATGACATGCTCTTGTTGCCCAGGTGTTTCACTTGTCTCGGTTGTTAAATACAAGAATAAAAGCAGATGATCTTGGAGCCTCTGAGTTCAGCACATTGAAGACTAGGAGGTAATTCTTTCCACCCATAAAAACCTATAAGAATATCTACTATCTCAGCTTTTGTCATCTCAAATAACAAGACTTGCTACTTAACCTTTCCAAAACAGCCCTCTCCTACTTTACTTCCCTGTTGGAATGTGTCCATTAGCTCCTTGGTTTGGTTTTACTAATCAATGTGCTCTCTCGCTCTCTCTCTCTCTCTCTCTCTCTCTCTCTCTCTCTCTCTCTCTCTCTCTCTCT
>NC_034599.1:5590770-5614362 GCF_900095145.1 Mus pahari | reverse complement strand
TGTGTGTGTGTGTGTGTGCTCACAATATACATTATTGTTGATGCCCTATGGATAAGAACAACATGGAAGGAGTTATTGAAGGGAAGATGAAAATGCCTGAAAGCTAAGAAGTCTGCAGTAAACTAGAAGTGATAGTTATTTAAATGCACTAGTCAACTAAGTCAACTATTGTAATTTATTATAATATGCTAGGAATTTGCTACACAGTAAGAAATCAAGCAAACAGAAAAAATATAAGTTAAAAAAAAAAAACAAAACAGGGCTACTGGTATGAAACCTTGATGGCTGAGCCATTTTCCAATGTGCCTGGGCACCATGGCACCTCTAATTTCCAGATAGTTCCCAGTCAACAGTTACAAAATGAGAGGTGTTCTCCTGAGTCATTGCTGGCCATAGATCCAGGTGAACTTAGACCCTGCCTGCCTTGTGCCTCCAGTTGATAATATCCCACGTGCTTTTGGATTCTGTCCATTGGTTTCCTTTCTCACACAGCATGAAAATCGCAGGGGTCCATGTGAATGTACCTGCTAGGAGTCCTTCACCAGCCCAGCCCCGTCCCTTCACCATTATCGTCACTTCCATTCCACCATTCTAAACTGTAGGCTATGTACCTATGCCTAAACCACAAATTACTCTCCAGAGGCCTTTGTGCACAGGTTCTGAGGCTACTTCTTCCCAATGACTTTCTCCCAAATATAGACCACTAAGCATCCAAAATGGCCAGGAGGCTGCCATTAGCCAAAGGCATAGTTATTAAAAAGACTTGAAGAGTATGAGCAACCACAACAATCTGATGTGAAGGCAGGGGAGTGCTGAGATGGGCTCAGGCTGTGGGCAGCAGTGTTTCCCTGTTCTGTTAAGCATGTTATGCTGGTAAAGGTAAATAAGGTTCAACTTTTAACTATCTCTTATCTGTGATGGTCACTTTACACCTGTTGTACTGACTAGTTTTGTGTCAACTTGACACAGGCTGGAGTTATCACAGAGAAAGGAGCTTCAGTTGGGGAAATGCCTTCATGAGATCCAGCTGTAAGGCATTTTCTCAATTAGTGATCAAGGGGGGAGGTCCCCTTGTGGGTGGTGCCATCTCTGGGTTCTATAAGAGAGCAGGCTGAGCAAGCCAGTGGAAGCAAGCCAGTAAAGAACATCCCTCCATGGCTTCTGCATCAGCTCCTGCTTTCTGACATGCTTGAGTTCCAGTCCTGTATCCTTTGGTGATCAACAGCAGTGTGGAAATGTAAGCCGAATAAACACTTTCCTTCCCAACTTGCTTCTTGGTCATGATGTTTGTGCAGGAATAGAAACCCTGACTAAGACACCTGTGTATATGGATATATATTCTAAATATGAAAACTAAGATTAAATTAAGACTCATTATGTTTTTAACTGGCTCTCATGTGGAATTCAATGAATGCTTTTCTTGTACTGTGAAGAAAATGATCTTCCGTCCTTTAAATTTTTATAAGAACCTCAGATCTCCAGAGCAGCAGGGAGCATGTTAACCATACAAAGGCAAAGCCTGGGCCCTCAGAGTATATCTTCTCAAAACACGTGAGTGGGTGCATTGTAAGTTCTGACCCTGTCACTGACTAGCTCTTGACAAGGGTCCCAGGACTCCATTCCATGCTCTCTGTTCTCCTTGTCTGACACCTGCTGCTCCTGGATCCTACTTTAACAGAGGGAATGAGTGAACCCCAATATCAACCCCACAGCCTGGTTGTTTTATTTTCCTCTTGGTGCTCTTGGTATTTCATCTCTCTTGACCTTGCAACACAAGAAAGATAAAGCAGCATGTTTTCAGTAAAAAAAGAAATGAAAATTTTACAAAACCTGTGTCTTCAGTCCATACCCAGGAGTGAGCTTGTACAACCGGAGCATCCTATTTTCTTCTCAGTTCTGAAGGGCCAAAGCTGCAGTGTCAGGAGACTGGAACAAGACTGAGGAAGGCAAAAGGTCTTCAGTTTGCAGTGACTTTAGAGAAAGGAAGTAGTTAGAGGGACAGGATACGCAGGTGGGTTCTGTGAATGCATAAAGCACATCCACATCTTGTCTCCATCAGCTACTGACGGACTGTCATTGCTGTAACACTCGCTGCACCATATGCTTCTCTGTTGTCAATATCTATTTCAGGGTAGAGAAAGTGTGTATTAATTCTTAAAATACTTTGCAATGGTGCTTGCGATTTCTGACTGCAAGACCCACTTGATAGAAAACAAGAGCAATAGCAGATAATGTCTCATTGCTTGGCCTCTTGCTTGCTCTCCTTTTCTCACTGAGTGAGGGGAGCCTGGGGGTTTTGATTCTATCTGGCATGTAGGAATAAGGCAGCTTTGCTTTGGGACACTGAAAATGGATCTCTGGCATTACTTTTTAATCAAATCTTATTTTCTAAGTCATTTCTAGGCACAAATTAAACTGCTCTAGATAATGGGCTAATTTCAACATTAGATTGTCTTCCAGAGGCCCAGTGAAACAAGATGGAAAGCTCAACCACAGCTCTTAGCTCCACTGGCTCACACAATAGGAAGGTGAGCCCACAGCTTCACAGCAAGGAGAGTTAGGGAATTCTGCCCTTAGAGAGGCCAATCAAATTTGTAAAAAATCAATTTGTAGGTAACTTCTATGTCAGAGGCTTGGATTCCTATGGATATTCATTAAAACCTTTTCCTAAGGAGGATAGAGTAAGAGTAGAGTTGAGTTCCTTTTGAAGAATAAAACTTTTAAAAGGAAAGCAAAATTTGCTTTTATTTTATTTGTTTATTTATTTGAAATCAGTTTTACCATGACTGGCTGAATTGATTTTTACTTGATGTGAAGCTGTCAGGCTTCGAAAGCTCATCAGTGTTCAACATGAACATCTGTATTGCTCTCAATTCCAGGCACATCCCCAACTTCCATTCTCTCTTTTAAGTAAGAAAACTCTTCATAAGCTTTAAGCTGACACTGACAACAGCTACAACCCTGCCATGAAGTCAAGCCACTGAGCAGAATATTAAGTGTTGGGGCTAAACCTACCCCTAAGGTGATGACTCTGAGTTAATACTGAATTCAATTAGACCAGATCCATTTTTATCATTTAATTATTTTGATGGGAGTCCCAATAGACTCTAAGGAAATAGACAGCCTTGGCTATAACTCACAGAAGAATGTCCTTGCTTAGTGAGTCAAAGAAGAAGCTGGGTCAGAATGAACCTGCAGCATTAGCACCTGTGTGTCACTTGGGTCCATGCCATCAGACCCTGAGCAAAAGGATTTCATTATTTCTAAATCATGCTTGACAAATTGATATCAAATTTCTCCTCAAGCATGTCACACAACAACTTGCTTTCACAAAGATATTAAGTGTGCATAAAATAGAGATGTAAGAGCACCCCATGGCCATTGCAATTAATGGCTGACCTCCAAAAATCTGAAGTATATTAATAACTTGCTTAGATGAGTTCCTTGTGTACAACTAAAGGGTTTCAGTATGCCAAATCTGCCAATATCACCAAATTTGGGGCCATGTGTGAGTTTATCAAGTATGCACTAAACACACTGAGGAAAGCATTCTCTGGGACTCACATCAGAGGACAAAGTAGACATAACTCTGTTGACAACCTACATCAAAAATCATGTATACAATGCTTGTGACAAAGCAAAGGAACCAGTATTTCCAAGGTCTCTGTCAGTCAGGTAATATAATCTACATTTTCTTTCTTTCCTTTTTTGTTTTTTTTGTTTTTGGTGGGTTTTTTTGTTTTTTGTTTTTTGTTTTTTTTCGAGACAGGGTTTCTCTGTGTAGCCTTGACTGTTCTGGAACTCACTCTGTAGACCAGGCTGGCCTCGAACTCAGAAATCCACCTACCTCTGCCTCCCAAGTGCTGGGATTAAAGGCGTGCACCACCACGCCTGGCTTATAATCTGCATTTTCAAATCATCATCCCAACATCCATGTCACAGCCTAGCTACATATACATACTCACAGGTACTACCAAGCCCATTTCAAATACAGCCAGCATGTATAATCTACCAGACACTCCTTAGAGTACTTAAAGATAAAAATCTATCATGATCTTCTGATAGTTCCAGACTGGTATTTTTCATACTACTCCACAGATGAGAAATAACTCACAGTCATACAGCTAGAAATGATATATCACCCAGGATCAGCCCTCAACTGATTTTAGAGATCTTTTCCTGCATCTTATGAAATTATAAAATAGGATGATTTGTTTCATTAAAATTCGATATTTATGGCTTATCAATTTTCCAAGGACTACAAAAAATGTGTAATCGTCAAATCTGTGATAACTTGGAATACCACTTCTCTCATGGCTTGGCTCTTAGGAGCTTAGCTTTTGGGAAATCGAAGCATCCTGTACCTTGTCACTATCCTGGTCACGTGCACAGGACACGATGTCCTCCTACTCTATAGACTCCCTGGACAGATCCTAGAAACCTGACTAAATTTTTCTGTATCTCAAAGAAAATTTTGTATTCATCTTTATAGCACAAATAAATGAATGAGACAGGAATTGTAGAAAGTCAATTCACTTGAATGCTTTTGGTACTTAAATGACACGCAGCAATAAATGTCAGTTTTTGAGACATGGAACTTTTTGTCCTTTTTTACCTTGTTCCTATCACAGTCTGAACATAAAATATATAAAGTTTCTTTTGGTTTGGTTTGGTTTGGTTTTTGGTTTTGTTTTTAATGTGTAGACAACCAACCATTTACCAATGGTTACCATTACCAAATTTCTTGTTGAAACCTCATGGAAGTCTGTGAATGAACAAGTACTATTTATAGATAGGAAATTCCATAGCACCCTAGCGCGACAACATAATTAAAGCTGTTGTAAAATTAACAATAAACATTTATACAAAAAATAAAAACAAAACAAAATAAAACAAACAAACAAAAACATGTTTGCCAGGCATGGCTTTAATCCCTTAACTACATCTGTTCATTTAATCCCCAAAACAACCAGATGAAGTCTACATTTTAATCACACTTATAATTAAATATACATGTTTGCTTTCAGTTATTATGATAACCCCTGTTCATCTTGTAACATAAGCTTCCACTAAACTTCTTACCATATTGTATAGACTGGGTAAAGAAATCAATTCATCAATCAGCTGTTTCTATGTGGGATATCACAATGTAAAGACTGAATCATAGACAAAGCAGTTTGGTATAATACCTGGGTGAATCACAACGACCCTAATACTATTCTACTTATCTTTGCAACACTGTGATTCACTACAGTACTGAACTATTTGATTTGGTCCTAAGTTACCATAATGTTAAGTTACTTAAGTATATATTATATACAAAACCAAAAGGCACACCTCCATATACAACACTCAGCTTCTCCTTCCATAGACCATGATTAAAGTTAATAATTAATTCCAAACCAAGAAAGCCAGACACAAGAGGAAAATCTGTAGGCAAATGAGAGATTCAAGAAGTCAGGAAAGCAAGCTAATTGTAGTGTGTCTAGTGTTGGGTTATTGAGATCAGCAAACATAGGTCAGGGTCTGAGCTGGCCAACTTAAAAATAAAATAAACGATTGTCTGAGGCTCAAATATAATGAAAGAAGGCTTACAACTTTGGCATGAGGTCATAAGATTAACCATGGGTGAATTCTTTGTGCAGGAGTCGTTGGTGCCCACGTTCAGGAGTCATCATTGTGCAGCTGGATGAAGAGACTGCTACCTGAACTGCAAATATATTGTGGAGACACTGCTGAATTGCTTTAGTGTGATGTGGTCAACAAATGTAATAAGATGGAAGAAAATAGTCAGGATTTGGTGAACAGATATGACTGGGAAAGATGAAGAATTAGGAATAATTTCAGCAAAACTGGCAGAAATATAGTGTCAGAACTTGGGAAATTGTCCAAAATAGAGATCACTGAAGACATGATCCTTTAGGGGAAAGATGGTAAGCTGCAATTTAATCATGACGAGTAGAAGCAATTTACCTTGAAGCTAGCAGAAAACTCAAGAGGCACCATCATTACCCACTGATTCAACTGGTTAATGAGAAAATGAGGTTATGTTAAGGTGATCTTTGCCAGGGACTTGAAATCTTAAGGAATTTTTCAATAGTCACATAAATACTCTCAAGATAACAGGTGCTCTTGTTGAATAAATTGCATTGTACACATGTTCTGGCGTGTGTCTACACTGACTGATCACTGCAGGAAACAATGTGACCTACAGTTTCACCCCATTTTTTTCTTCACAATAAGAGAACCTGAAATCTACTCTTAAATATTTCAAGTGCACAAAATTAACTCCTGACCTCAGCTATAGTTTAAGCCTCCAGATTTATCAATTATACTTATCAATAAAAATTACTGTCCAAGTCTTTGCTCCTATGTAGTCTATTTTTAAAAATCTTATCTGGAAGCAATCATGTACTACTTTATATGCAGCTCTAGGTCAATTTACCATGCTTTATGATATCTCCTACCTTTCTTCATACTATTACAAGGGGCAGGACCATATATTTTAAAACTTTGTAATATCTTGTGGTGATATGCTGCACTGACTTTTTTATTCAGTCATTCAGATGAGTTTCAGAATGTTTTTGTTTTCCTAGTCTTTGAAACTTTCATACATGTGTCTAATAATTTTGATCATATCAATCCTTTACAGGCCCTTTTCAGTTTCTCTAAGACACCACCCCATCCTTCTCCAAATTCATATCTTCTTTTATCAATTATTTATTCAAATTAGTTGGTCAGTTTGTTTAAACTCACTGAGTCCAATAAGTGCAGCATATGGATAAGGGCTCATCCAGTGAGGGTGTAAGAGTGAGTCTCCATTTCCCAGCAGCCATCAGCTTCCAATATGTCCCCCATCTCAATGATGGCATTTTTAACTGGCTTCATTTTAAGCAGGTCTTGTACAGGAAACAGCAGCTGATGGAACTTGATGAATGTTTTCCTTCACCACTAAAGATGCTTCCTCTCCTACTGGCAGTATGCAACCTCAGCACTTTCTCTCTGCACTGCCAGTACCTATTATCTGTACTCTTTTTTCATACAGCCATGTCAAAAGATATAAATGATATTCCTTTATGGGTTTTGTTTATATTCCTCTAAGAATTCAGATACTCAGTTCTGTCTGAAGTCTACTAGCCATTTGTAGATCTTCTATGGAGAAACATATTTAGCTTTTACAAGTTTTATTAGGCTTTGCATATTATTGCTATCAAACTATCTTGGTTCCCTATCTTAGACACATCTGATCCCGGACCTCTGCCTCTTTGCCCTGTGAACATTTCTTAATGTTTTTTATTTTGATTCACTTTTACATACTTTTGCTTTGTTTCCTAAACAACAATAAAAGTAATAGTGATAACTGTCAAGAGTGATACTGAAATGTTTATCACATGATTTTTTTCTAGAAGTTTCATGGACTCATATCTTATATTTAATCTTTAATCCAGTTCAAACTCTCATGTGATAAATCAAAGTTTGTGTGGTAATGAATATCCAATTTTGTCCTTTCATTTCTGGACACCAAGTTTCGCTTTGCCATTTACTAAAACAATTAATCATGCCCCATTCTGTCTTTATTTAGCATCTTCTGAAAACTCACTTTACTATATATACATGACTTGGTTGTTTTATTCTGTTCCATTCATCTGTATATCTACTATTGTCATGGCAGCAGCAACATAATGTTTTGATTACCTTAGCTTAATTAAATGATTTGAAATTAGACAGTATGATGCCTTCGACTCTGTTAATTAGGATTGTTTTAGCTGTCCAGGTTCATTTGGGGAACCATACAAGTGTTTGAGGTGAACATATAATGAACAATAGTAGTTTTGCCTCAGAGAAAATTGGTAGGCCTCAGTCTCTATAACCATGTTTTCTTTTATTGATAATAAATAATTGTGGTTTTATGGTGTGTGGGTTTCTCATACTATTTACAGACAGGAAATCAGAAACAAAGATGATGTTTTCAATATTTTGCTTTAAAGATACACAGTTTTATTGTTTCTTTGTTTTATTGGCCTGTTTGTTTTCTAAAGAGAAAATGAAAAAGTAAAAGAAGGTGTGGAATTTGGAAGGATGAATGTGGGAAAATCTGGAGTGGGAGAGGAGAAACTGTGATCTGAATGTATTGTATAATTTTTCAATTAAAAATAAAATTTTTTAAGGAAAAAATTTTTACATACTTTCTTTTGCTATTATTTATAGAAAACTCTAAGAAGAAAGCAGAATGATAGATCCTGGAGTAAGAAGATGAATCACAGAAGTCAAAGTAGACTTTGTCATGACTCAGGTATTTGAACACTTGGTCCTCAGCTAATGGTGCTGTCTGGGAAACTGAAATCTTTACGAGATTGAGGCTTGCTGAAACAAGGAGATCACTGGGGGCAGGATTTTAAGCTTTATACTCTCGACCTATTCATTTTTCCTTTCCAGTTACCAAATGCAGATGTAATTTGAGTAGCAGCTTCTGGATCCTCTCAGAACAACATGGCTTCCCTGTCATGCCTTTCTCGCTATGATAGGCTGGAGTCACCTGAAACTATAATCCAAAAATAAACCCTTTCTTTCTTGAGTACCTCATCACAGCAATGAGGAAGTAACTAAGAAAGAGTTTAATCTAAAACATGTTAATTTTTCTCCTTTGCTTTATTTTTCATTTTTTTTTCAAGATAAGGTTTCTCTGTGTATTTCAGACTGTCCTGGAGCTCAATCAGTAGACCAGGATAACCTCAAACTCAGAGATCTGCTTGCCTCTGTGTCCCAAATGCTGGGATTATAAGCATGCCCACCACTGCATGGCCTAAATTTCTTTTTTTTTTTTTAATGAAATGTGTACAACTCAGTTTTAGGGCTATATTTTTTGTTAAATGGATCCTATCATTCACAGTATTTGAAATACAATAATATCTGATAAAATAAACATACCAGAACCTGGCATACAATGTATCCTTCACGAATATTTAAATAAAAATAAGAGGAGAAGGAAAGTTAGGAAAGAAAGGGAACTGACAAAATGATACCAATTTGCAGACAGTAAATCAGAAACAAAGATTACTTCTTCAAAGCATTGTTTTAAAGATGTATTTATAGGATAAAATTATCTCTGGCAACATCCCATAGATGATAAAATGATGGAGTGACAGAGCCAGAAACCTGTGTATGGTGTGACTTTCTCCCAAGTTCCAGGCAGACCCATCAGTCTGCTGTTGAACGCTGCTGGAAACAGAAATAATGGTGAGATGCAAGCCATTCAAAAGCTCCCCACTTATTTCCTCTTGCTTCATACAGCTCTTATATGCGCAAATACACATTCTGAACCCATTTCATTCCTCAGCCACTTCATTGTACATCAGGGACAACTTAAGGGGACTTACGGGTGAAAAATGAATTTTATATTATTATAAGAGTAGACTCGGTCCATCCATGCCCAAGGTGAGACAGCTGCAAGGAGTGAATATTCCTTTTATTAATCTCTTTAAATGGCATCAAAAGGAAATTCCCCTCACAATTCTTTCCATTGTTCATTGAATTTTATGTTTGCTTCCTTTAGCCAGCAGTCATTATAGTAAATAGAGAGTTCTACCTCATGTTCCACCAGGAGCCAGGCTACATGGTATAAGGACAGAGGGTTAGAGGAAACATGGTTGACCATTTTATCAAAATTTATGGAAAATTACAAGTTCTAAATTTTTACTTTTAATGAAATGCTTAGGCAAATTTCTTTTTACTAATTGGAAGTTGGACCACAGCCTTTGAGATAGTTTAAGATTGTATGTGGTAAATCCTTTCACTAAAACTGGGCCACCAAAAATTCTTAACACTTCAGAAATCTGAAGGTCCATGCTAAAGAAACATAGAAACACAAGCAAATTATTCACTCTTATGGGCCATAGCCAGATCTAGGAGGAAAGCAAAGACATTTTCAAGAATAAAAGGACAGAGGACCCCCAGGAGAAGGACCTGCTACAGACACAGGAAACAGTGAATTCAGATGAAAATGAATGGATTGATATGGAGGGTAAATAAATTGGAGTTGATTGGGGATCACAAGTGTCCTTGTAGAAAGTCACACCAAGAAGCCCTTGCACCATATGGGAAATTTGTGATGGGTACAAACAAAGGGTGCAAATAAGCTAGTTTGTTATTACATCCATGGTAAAAGGCATGAACACAGCACACTGACATACTCAGCTGACAGTAGCATTTGTCTGAGCATAGCATGGTATAAAGACTCAAGAACCTGTCATTAATTTAATAAAGTACCAAAATAATATTAGAATAGCTGTTCTATTCTCCATGACAGCAAATTGATGGATTATGTATAAACCTGATAAGTCAGAAGGCAAAAATCAAACTCTACTTTAGCTTGAGTGTACTGTTCCTTCTGTGGAGATACTGCAAGGCTCATCGGGAAACAGATGTGTGCACAGTAATGGTGGTTGAAAAATGCAAGCCATGCTGGGAAAATGACTGAGGTTCATCAGTTGCCTAGTGGAAAGGGGGCTTGCTGGGAACTGCAGGAGGTGAAGCCATCATCCTGGGAATAGTCTTGCATCATAGAAGAAACTGAAGGACTAAGCAGATGATTTGGCAGGTGAGGTCATTGCAGATTATGCACAAGGACCATAGTTCAGGTCCCCAATCTCAAGTGGAAGTCAGATCATTGTGTCAGCCTTCATGTCCCAGGACACAGGAGGTGGAGCTATGGAATCTCTTGGGTATGTAAACTATCCAGACTAGCCGAAGCAGTGAGACCCAGGCTTAGAGAGAGGTGATGCCTCAATGTGTATGTCTGAAGTGAGGGAGGAAGACACAAGATGTCAAACTCATGGCTACATTCCCAAACACAGACATACACACTCACAAAGACAGAGACATACATGCTGACACACACTACATGTGCACACACAGAAAATAAAAATATAAAGTGGCTAGGTATGAAACAGCCCGCCTTTTATTTCAGCACTTGAGAGGCAAAGGCATGCAGGCCTCTGAGTTAGTCCAGGGGAGAGAGAAACCAAATATTGAAAAGTGGTTTAAAGTAAGGAAGATGATGGTTGTCAATTGACATTATAGTCCAAATATTCCATAAGCCTAATTATAGAAAATGGTGTTAAATATTATAGTTTTATTTCTTAAAACATACAAATTAATCAGCTCTTGTAATTTTCTCACTGGAGTGTATGTTCCCCAAACAAAAACCATTCACTAAGTGGGAGCTTTAAACAAGCTGTTGCCTCTGCTCATCACTCTGGTTGCCAGGGCCTGTGACCCTGAGTAAGAAAGAATTGTTTTGTTTATGAATTTTAATCATTAACCAAGAAACAGCTATGGTAATTATCACTGTTATAGCCAGTACTTCATAATGTTCAAAGTGTATCAAGCATTATTCTAAGCTTTGCCTACATTAAAATATCCACTTCAAGCCTGGGGAGATGGCTCAGTTAGTAACATGCTCGCCATGAGAGCATGGGGACTGGAGTCAGATCCCCAGCGCCCCCATAAGAAAGCCTTGGCATACAGCTATAGTTCTAGGGCTAGGGAAACAGACAGGAGGATCCCTGGAGCATGTGGCAGATGAAGAATAATGATGTCCCATTCTTTTATCTTCTTGTCTTTTCAATTTGGGCTGAATCATGTGTTATTGGCTAAATTCTGTCCCCCAATTACCATAATCAATAAATAACTGATATAAATACCAAATAAGCAACAATCACCCCAAACATAGTAGAACCTGTGTTGAAAGGAAGAAATGAGAACTGACAAGTTATCCAGACTGAGAGTTTCTGTCATAGATAATACAGCATCTACTTTGCTTTGTCCAACAACATGCTGGTTTGTATGGCACAAGGTAAAACTGGCACAGCCCCGATATCTTCCCACTTGCTCTCACTCTTGCTCTCTGCTGCTGTCATCTGCTTTTCCTCTAAACAGTGTGCATGGTGGCGCCCACTGGAGACATCAGCACTGGGGAGACTGTGGGCAGCAGGAGGGTCATGGTATCCAGTCAAGCATGAGCTACTTAACTACAGCCCCATCTAAAAAGAAAAAAAGAAAAGTGGGTTGGCGGTGAGGTAGGACAGCAGAAAAAGAAAATGGTAGACATTCCAGGGGCCACCCTTTAAAGAAAACTTGACTCTCTCTCAGCACCCAACAATGTCCAAGAACTCTTCAGCTAGAGCTGGGACTTCATACCCATTTCTGGACTCCATGCTGAGATTTTGTCTGGATGAGGATTGCAGAGCTGTTAAAAACCACTGTGAGTTCATAGCTCCAATCGAAGGTCACACATCCAGGAGTTATATGGGCAGTGCAAATCAAACTTGATAGGCTCGTAAAAGATTAAGAAAGAAGACAGAGGTGGCTGGGTCAGAAGGTGAGGGTGAATCTGAGAGGAGTGGGGAGACAGGAGCAAATATGATCAAAACATGTTGTATAAGGTTCTCAGGGAACTTTTTCTAAAGGGGGAAAGGAAACAGGGGAAAGCTAAATAATCAGAGTTCAGTCCATCTTGGATCAACCAATATACCCTCACCAAGGTCAGCCATGAGGACACACAGCTGAATCCAGCTCTAAAGCACCAGAAAACCTGGCCCTAAATCTATGCTTGCCTCTCTAAACTACTGACTTCTGATGGGCAAGGGCTGTGCCATGTTTTTGCAAGGGAAAACCTGGTGTTAGGTATCAAACAAAGCCTAGGCACCTAGCAGCTGGTAGGACTTATACCAGTTTAAATTCAGCCTCCGGGCTTGCCATGTGCCCTAAGGGGGCCACAGTGAAAAACTAAATCCTGTGCATCTCTGCCCTCAACACAAGGACAGACATGATTCTACTCGTGAAGCATGAAAAACTGAAACATTCTTTTCAGACTGGATGGAGTCAAAGAGAATATGACGTTAATTTTTAAAGGGTACACATGTCCACTGTAAACTATTCTAAATGTTAGCAGGTCTTGTTCCCTGATGGTGTTAGTAAAGAAATTCACAATTACCTGTAGATTCATTAAACAAATCAATCCTCTAATGCTATCACATTTATTCTCATTAGTGCTATGATTGCCCTGATCACAATAAATATAGGCCTATCGACTGCCAGGAGTGATTTCCTCTCAGAAATATTTGCTCTTCATTAAGACTCAGAGACCACATTGGCTTATTCTGAGTAGACTTTAGAAAATTTAATTCAAACTAACCCTTCTCCCAAAGAAGGCAATGCTGACATATCCTTGGAATCATCGTACAAATTTTGTTTTCCACTATTTATAACTGGATCCAAACTTTTAGTAGATGATGTTTGTTATAATTGATTGTTAAGCAACAGCAAAATTATATTAGAAATGCAATGAGCCTGATGTGGTGGTTCATGCCTTGAGAGTATGGTACAGGAGTGTCACAAGTTCCAGGTCGACCTCAATGACAAAATGAGTTCCCTGATAGCTAGATCTACATTGTGATATCTTGTCTTAAAGCAAAAACAACAAAAATATGCCAAGAATCTGCTATAAGCTACTACCAGTGCTGCTAGAAAACATCCAAGGCAGGGCAAACTTGCATAGGTATGACTATAGAAAGATGGAAGCTAAGCTTTATCAGAAATGGTCCAATGTTGCCTTGCAATCTGCCAAATGGGAGAGAAATCTCTGTTGTTGAGAATCCAAGGCTGTCTAAAGTAATTAAATGAAGATGAAGCAAGCCTTCAAGTCTCAGATCTTCAGTCAGGATGCAATCATCCCAAGGGCATAGGAAGTGTTGTCATCACTGTAGTGTTCATGTTGGGAAGCGTAGAAAGATGATGGCAGGCTATGCCAGACTGACGCTACAGTGTCAGAGGAACTCTTATTGTTCTAGACACATTCGTGAATATCAGCTGCAGTCTCTGGCCAGGAAGAGCTGTCCATTCCCCACGCAATCCTTGGAGTCTCTACAGAGAGAGGTTAGTTAACAGCATGTTCCTTGGAAACAAGGACACCTCAAGAATTGTCTACTTGTCCAAAGCAAAATTTGAAGACAGTGTGAGAATGAAAGTGAACAGACTGCATATTGTTTAAAAGTAAGGACCAGGGGTGTAGTTCAATTGGTAAAGTGCTTATCCTAAACCCTGGGTTCAATCCCCAGGACAAGAAGAAGGAGGAGAGGGGAAAGCAGGAAGAAGAGGAAGAGGAGGAGGAGACAACAATGGGGAGAATGAGGAAAAAAGAAGAAAAGATATACAAGGTCCAATTATATGTTAAATAATAATAATTCATTGTAAATATAATAGCACATACAGATGAAAGTGAATGATGGGGAAGCACACTGTACTTCTGTTATTTCAAAGAGCACAAAAGTCCCTGCATTAATTTCAGACAGAGCACACTTCAGAACAAAGGACATTGTGAGAGGTAAAAATGAGTTTGGCTGATATCAGGAACAGCCATTAGTTCTTGCACTAACAGCAGGCAATGAAACAGACCATATATGCCCCCAAAGGTGGCATATATGAAAGGTTCAAACCTAAGACCAGGACCACTCAGGTCCTATGCTGTCAAAGATGTGCAACAAAAAAGTCTTATGCACTGAGTGTGAATATAAATTGTTACATCGCTTTGGAAAACAGATTGTCACTTTTTGTTGTTGTTGTTATTGTTATTCATATAGGTGGAGAGTGTCAACTTTTATGTATGGGAACCATATGCATGCAGTTTCCACAGAAGCCAGAGAATGTAATGAATCCCCTGGAACTGGAGTTATATGGACTTGTAAACCATCCCGTATGAGTGCTGGGAACTGACCCCAGGTGCTACTTAAGAGCAACTAGTGTTCTGTGCTAAACATCTCCAGCCCCAGCACGTTCTGACAAAGCTGAACTTTTAACCTCTACCCTAACATTTGATCTCTTATCTACCCAAAGGGATGGAAAATCTATGGAGACCATGCACATGTCCATTTATAGCAGATTTGTGCACAGTTTATGCTAACATATTGAAGCAACCAGATTATCCTTCAGTGTGTGGACAGACAGTCCAACCAAATTAACCTGTTCATTGAGAATTTTATTTAGCACTAAAAAGAAATGGACTCTCGAGGCATGAAAAGATGAGGAAAAATAAATGAATAACACAAAGACGAAATGCAAAAGGCAAGCTGGAGTCTGATTACTTGAAGTTAACTGCAGGAAAAGCTATGAAGATAGTATCAATATCAGGACTTCAGAAGCTGTGAAGAGTAAAGCCCAGGAGGGTTTGAAGATTATTCTGGCACTGTATAAACCTGAATACATGTGGTGACATGTTTGTGAAGACTCATGTTGCATAGAACCAAGAGAGATGAGCAGTGTATGTTATGGTCTTAGGTCACTATTGATGAAAGTCCATCAGTTCTGACAAAGTACCACTCTAGCAGAGATGTGGCTCATGGCTTTGGGCACCTAAGTGGGTGGGACAACTACAGAAACGTTACTGTATTTCATTCTGGTTTTCTATGAAACTGGAAAGGCTCTTTAAAACAATTCCATCTTTCAAAGCATTATGAGTTAGAATGATTGGAGATGAGATGTAAATGTTAAGTTGGATTTAGCACAGAATGTCTTTTGTTTTGTTTTAAATTTTAATTGGGAATTTAGGTATAAACAGGATGTGGGGGATATTTTACTTTAAAAGTGTCAAAATGTGCTCAAGTGCTATGATGCTATAATTTCTGAGGTTGTTTTTGTAAAAGTTTATTCTCTGCACATGTCTGTGCTTATGTCAGTGTCCAAGGAGGCCAAGGGATGGTGTTGGTACAGGGGAATTGGAGTTACAGACCATTATAAGCTGCCCAGTTTGGCTACTGTGAGCTGAATCTGGATTTTCAGCAAGCAGAGTAAACATTCTTAACCCTTGAGCCACCTCTCCAGTCCACTAATTGTTTTTCCTATTTTAAAGGAGTCAAAGCATCAGTAAATCCCAAGGCTCCATTAAATGTTATAATCATATCTATACTGATGTAGCATCTGGCAATTATTGTTAGCTAAGTGATAAACTGTGTTCCTTATGCAGATATCTGTTATAGACTAAAATGAGTGTATAGTAGAATTTTGAAGGTATCATCCAGTTATTTCAGAATCTATTTTAGTTAAATAAATAGATGTCCAACAGAAGAAATCAATGGTTTACCTTAGTCGATGTCTCTCCTTCTTCATGTCCTCTCCTCTCTCGCTCTGTCTTACTTTCTCTCCCAACTCATCTTTCTCCCTCTCTGTAACTGAAGTCAGACAGTGAAAACAGTTTACAAGATATTTTTCCTATGTGAATAACAGTCAAGCACCACAGCACACCGAAGAGCCAGGACCGATTGTTCCAGCTGAAATTGTCTGGATATGGAAGAGTGCTTCCATGCCTCATGTGTGTGTGTGTGTGTGTGTGTGTGTGTGTGTGTGTGTGTGTGTGTATGCAAGTGTGTTTGTTATATTATGAATGTATATATCTGTGTATGTGTATATGTTAGTATGTATATATGCATGTGTATGATTGTATACATTTATATATGTGTATGTGTGTACACAGATACAAACATAATTTCATCTGAAGTGTTTCCATTTTCCACATTTAAAATTAGCCTCTGGGAAGTCAGGAATGTTTGCTAAACAATGCAATGCTTATTAATCTGTCAGATATAAGTGTATATTTGTAGCAGGTGAAAAGTAGAAAGAAGATGGAAAAGAAATAAAAGGGAAAAGGGTCAGGGATAGACTTAGCATACTAAACTGCTCACTTGCAAAGTGGGATGAAATGACATACAGATGGAGAAGAGCAAGCCCATCGTTTGAAGTATGGCATCAATAGCAGAACTGTTGACTAAATACATGAATAAGTAATCTAAAAATGGTAAAATTCTTTCAATTTGAATTTTTGTTTGAAGAATTAAAAATGAATAGGAAGCATTGTGTTATATATATATATATATATATATATATATATATATGTGTGTATATATATACATATATATATATATATATATATATATATATATATCATACTGGCTTTACATGAATGTAAGCAAAACTTTTAATTTAAAGAGATTTCAGAGTCTTGGTTGGAGATAAATCATGAGGAAGGGGAATAAAATTAAGTTAAATTTATAAGGTTGTAATGATTTGACCCAGAAACTACACTTCTAGTAATATTCCCTTAAGAAATATTCAGAAATGAGGACAAAGATTTATGTAGCAGAATGTGTGCTACAGTATTCATCACAATGGTAAAAACCTTGGGGCCACGTACACAATAAATATTGAGAGATAGCTTAAAGAAATTATAGTTTAATCATAAATAGGTTATTAAAAAGTCACTTAATCATTTTGAGATTATCTCGGAGGCTCTATAATGTTTACATCATGATACTACTCTGTGTGTGTGTGTGTGTGTGTGTGTGTGTGTGTGTGTGTCTGTGTGTCTGTGTGTGTGTGTATCTGTGTGTCTGTGTGTCTGTGTGTCTGTGTGTGTAGGGATCACACAGAATTACTGAGCAAACACATGACCCCAGAATGTGTATTTGTGTGTGTGTGTGTGTGTGTGTGTGTATACAGACACATATTTGTATACAGAATTTTATTATCAAAAGATACTTTTGAAAGAAATTTCTAAAATCTCTACTCGAAAATAAAGACAATAATACTAGAAGGAGGAAATAAGATTAAAAAGCCAATAGCAAGCAAAACATAAATAGCATTTCCAAGTCTGAATACACATGGATGTTAAGGACTTTAAAATATATCTATATAAAAATCTTAGAGGTTGGATTGTACCTGGGAGGGAATATGAATTAAAATGCTCTAAGAACTTTTGAAAGAAAATAAAACTGTTTGGACATTTTAGCTTGTGCTAACTGCTAAAACAAAGTGAGATTTCCTGAGTTCAATATAGTATAAGTGAGAAAATGGGACAAGGGAGAAGGAATCAATTGATTTAAAAAGGCAAGAATGGAAGAAAACAGAAATCAAGGGTGGACAGAGGTGAGAAAACAATACTCAATACAAGAGAAATCATAGAAATTAATACAGATATAACAACTAGCACTGTAACTACATTAAACTGACATTTAAAAGCGAAACATCTTCATGTTAGGTATTTAACACATAGCTGACACCTACCAACAGAAGACAAGACACTGACTGTATTCTAACAGGAATGCAATGAGAGCCAACTGGATCATCAAGTCAGTCAACACACCCCATACAAGACTTTCAAGCTGTTTCTCATAGGACAGTGCTATGCGACTAGTTGTGTTTGAGAAGACAGTGAGGCTGTCAGCTGTGAACACTAACTGCTGTTATAGAGCCCGTCACACTAGAATGCCAGCACTAGTTTGTTTTACTATTCTTAGTTGGCAACATAGCTCATGTCTGGAAAATGGGCAAAAAGTCAGACTTTACTAACAAGGCTCGACTCCCTATCCACCATCTTTCCTGATCATATCCAAGGCCATATCTTATGCAATCCTTTTGTTTTAGTTAGGGTTTCATTGCTGTGTCCAAGGTTGCCCTTATGACGGGAAACATTGAATTAGGGCTTACTTATTGTTTCAGAGGTTCAGCCCATTATTATCATGAAAGGAAGCATGACATTATGTAGGCAGACATAGTGCTAGTGCTACATCTTTATCTGAAGGCAACCAGGAGAGACTGTCTTCTTCAATTAGCCAGGAAGAAACTCTCTTTGCCACTGAGCAGAGCTAGGGTAGATACCTCAAAACCTAACCCCCCATAGCAACACACTCCCTCTTACAAGGTGATACCTCCTCCAATAAAGCCACACCTCCTAATAGTGCCACTTCCAGTGGGCCAAGCTTATTCAAACTACCACACCTTTCTGGACTGCCTGGCTGCCTTCCATGCCTGTAGGGAAATTTCCTTCTCTGAGCAATCTCATCTTTCTGTATTTTGCTGTGCATTAAAACCCCTGAGCTCCATTATATAAGCTTGCTGCCGTCTTAGTGAATAGACACGTGTACCTTAGTTATGATTGTGAGATGCTGGCCTCTGATGTGTGCCATGTCAGACTATTGCTCTTACTTTCCCTAACAAGCCCTGCAGTGCTAACCTTTCTGACTAATTGGCCATTCCTAAGCTTTGCAGCATGTGTTAGTCCCATTTCCAGTAGATTATTTATTGTCTTGGTAAATGGAGTGGCACTGGGACCCTACACCCAAGCAACACTGGAAACTGGTGGGCCACAAAACAGCTATTTCCCTGAGGTTTTCCAGAGCTTCCTCCCCAGTTTCCCACTGTCTCGTTGCCATTTCACTTGTCCTGGTCTTCTCCCCTTTTGAATACTAGGAACTGTAATCTTAGGAACATGGTAAAGCAATGCACCACAGCACCGCCAGGGTGTTAATGCCTGCCATGGAAGAACTGCTGTTGTCTCACTCTGCCAACCAGAGTTAGAAGCTTCTGGAAGAACCACATACCCTCAGCTAACACCTCATCCTTGCCAGTTCATGCTAAGCATTAAGACAGACCTTGAGACACCTCTGCTCTATGACCTCTCTTACTTAGCAACCCTACAATTCTATACTTTATGTCAACACTGGGTATTGTCTATGGCCTGGCAACCAGGATGGAAGTAAGGTGAGTTCCCAATGTAGAAAACAAGGTTTGGCCCTATATACCATGTTCATGTGTGTCATTCTCCTTTGTTGTCTCCAAAGGCCAGAGGTATGTGGTTATGTGGGAGAGTCCCATATCTGCTGTGGTGATGTGTGGGCTAGTGTTGAAAGTCCAAGGAATACAGAACTGCGAGATTGAAGAGTATCAACACAGATATTCTGAATGTTGAGCACCACTCCTATTCCACTTGGTGGTTTGGACATTGAAACCTCCCCAAGTTCCACAAACTATAACTTTTACAAGAAACATGGATATTTACCTATGACTTTAAAGTAGGCAGGGAATCTTATATAGAATGCAAAATATGCTCACCATAAAATAAAGAATACAGAAGTAAGAGCTTATGTTCTATAAAATATAGTAAGTTAAAACTCCCTAAAGTAGAAAGACAGCTCATTGGTTGAGAGTTCCTATTGATCTTGCACAGGACCCAAGTTACATTCCCAGCACTGAGATAAGTGCAACCCCCAGACTTCTTCAACTCCAGTTCCAAGGATCCCACACCACCTTCTGTCATCTGAGCACACATTAATTTATGTGTACATATACATACACATACATTTTCTCTATCTCTCTGTTCCACATAAACACACAATTAAAGTTAACATTTTAAATAACATTCACCACCTGTAAGGTCTTTATAATACATATACTTCACAAAAACTGGTATTTTATATGTATACCAATTAGTAAAATGTAACTTCAAGAAATGAGTGGAGCTTTCCATAAAGGAAAATATAGGCAACTAGTAAATATATAAAAAAAAACGAGCTTTATTAATTATCAAAACTTGTGAGATAAATTCGTGAGGTGATAGAATTTTATCCTTCACAAATAGGCAAAAATTCCATGTGATAATTCCAACTCTTATGAAAGCTATGGAGCGATGCAGATTTCCATGTAACTCCACAGTTATCAATGTGCCTCTACACTGTGGTCTGTCAGGTTCCCTCTACAGTCCATCCCCTTTACATTTACTCATTGCTGGGAAATTGCAAAGTTGTAACTAGTCCAGTGGGTTTGCCAAACAAAGTCTACAAATCAGAAGTTCAGTGACACGTGGAGCTTTGTTAGAAGTGCAAATTTAAGTAAGGCTGGGCATATGGATTTGTTCCTGTTTTGGAGGCAGAGCACCTGCCTTCCATGAGCAAAGCAGCCCTGGGTTTATTCCCAGAACCACACTAAACAAACAAACACATAAGTCCTTTTTAATGTTTAAATTGGAATCCTTACTAAGGATATATTGGAATACAAACTTAAGAGTGATTTACAGCAATTACGCTTTAAGAAGCCCTTGAAACTCTGCTGATTAATGTTAAAGTAAGAAAACCATAGATTTATCAGGTTAAAGTACTGGATATAGAATATAGAATGTAGAATATAGGTTGTAGAATATAGAATATGGAATATAGATATAATTAACATCTGTAACACATATTAGGCTTCATTAAAACAAGATAATACAGAAAAAATGTCATACTGTATTTCTTTTTTTTATTAGATATTTTCTTTATTTACATTTCAAATGCTATCCTGAAAGTTCCCTATACCCTCCCCCTGCCCCTGCTCCCCTACCCACCCACTCCCACTTCTTGGCCCTGGCATTCACCTGTGCTGGGTCATATAAAGTTTGCAAGATCAAGGGGCCTCTCTTCCCAATGATGGACAATTAGGCCATCTTCTGCTACATATGCAGCTAGAGACACGAGATCTGGGGGTACTGGTTAGTTCATATTGTTGTTCTACCTATAGGGTTGCAGCCTCCTTCAGCTCCTTGGGTACTTTCTCTAGCTCCTCCATTGGGGACCCTGTGTTCAATCCAATAGCTGACTGTGAGCATCCACTTCTGTGTTTGCCAGGCACTGGCATAGCCTCACAAGAGGCTGCTATATCAGGGACCCTTCAGCAGAATCTTGCTGGCATGTGCATCTGGGTTTGGTGGCTGATGATGGGATGGATCCCCGGATGGGGTAGTCTCTGGATAGTGCATCCTTTCATCTTAGCTCTAAATTTTGTCTCTGTACCTATATCCTTTCATGGGTATTTTGTTCCCTATTCTAAGGAGGAATGAAGTATCCACACAATGGTCGTCCTTCTTGGTTTTCTTGTGTTTTGCAAAATGTAGTAGGGAGGGTAGTTACTATTGCCTTGAGTTTTATCTTAACTATATGCATGTGTATGCATGAGGCCTTTAACCATGGGAAGCAAGAAGTATGCCATAAGGTCTTTATAGCAGAATGATTTGTAATAATTTAGAATGGAAGTCTCTCACATGCCCATACACAAGGGATTAGACACATTGCAGCACTCCGAGGAAATAAAAAATACTGCATAACTGCGAAATGAAATTTCTGGGATGCCACTGGATTGGAGTGAGCTTCTTACTTGAATCACCTACAGAGCAGGTTAATGTGGAGTTCAGCTACCATAGCGGAGCTGTGGCAATTTCAGGATCTTGGTAAACAATTACCTGTTCCCACAAGGCACTTGGGTTTCTGCAAGTGCTGTTTGGTTACGGCTTTGTTAGATGTTCTCTAACACTGCTTTACTTCCGGGGTACCATGACTTGGTTCTTTGTTAATTCTTTCTTAAATTGTTTTGCTTTATTCTGTTGTTAGTGATCACTCGTTACCACTATAAAGTTATGAGTCTAAGGGTTTTTCCTTTTAACAACATGGAGCAACAATGAAGTTTAGAAACGTTCAGCAACATGAATGAGTTTACTTCTGCAAATGAGGGAAAGTGAGACAAAGGGATGAGGGAGGAAGGAGAGAAAGAAAGAAGAAAATAGAGGAGAAGCAGGGAAAGGTGATGGGCAGAGAAATGTGTAAAAGAGTATCCTAAAGATATGGTAAGGATGATGACTTTTAAGCATGGTGTTAGTAACACAAGTGTTCCTCAAACTGCTACAATATTTTATGAATATTGTACATTTCAAAGTATGCATTTAAAGTGTTGGCCTCAGGACCTCCCAAACCTATGACATCACATAGGCAACAGCGTGATCTACAGACCTGTTGCCAAGAAAACAGGCACCATATTCCCAGAATCCACTTGGCTCACCTCCCACCTTTACCTGCATTATGTCATTTTCCATATAAATAAGGGGAATGACCCTCCCTCTCTTTCCCTCTTCTCTTTCTGCCGCCACCTTCCCCCCCTCCCCACTCTCTCCCAATAAACCTCTCACACATGGAACTGCTTGAGCCCAGTGTGCTGTGTTCAGACGCAAGCTGCTATTTTAACACATCATAAAGTGCACACAGATATGCACAAATAGGGAAACATGGTGTGCATGCTTATGCATTTTGTAGCAAGGTGTTGAAAGATGCAATCAAGACACTTTAATTTCTACTTTGTACACATTTATGCTCTGAACCAAAAGTTAACTACACTGAATACTCACATCTAGGTCTTCATCCCAGAGAATGTGCTCCTGCCCATGATTATAACCAGCTAACCCCAGGACCCTGCACTGTCTCAATGTCTCCAGCCATTTACTGACTGCAACATGACTAAGCACTGCATCTGAGGTGTGTTCACCTAGAGTAACAGTTCTCAACGTGTGGGTTGTGATTCATTGGAGGGTCAAATGTCCCTCTCACAGGAGTCATATATCAGCTATCCTGTGCATCAGATGTTTATATTATGATCCATAAAAACAGCAACATTACAGTTATGAAAGTAACAATGATATAATGTTATGGCTTGGGGTTGCCATGACATTAGGAACTGTGTTAAAGGGTCACAGCATTAGGAAAGTTGAGAGCCACTGTCCTAGAGTCTCAAAAACATTAGCTTATACATTTTTGAAAAATGAATAGGACAACTTTAGGAACATCAGAAAGAGTGGGGATACCATGAGGAGGAGGGAAAGAAGCAGGATTCCTCCCAAGAGTCTCCTTACAGCCTCTAGTCTGCTGAGAGTCAGTGGTCTCACAGCCTCTAGTCTGCTGAGAGTCAGTG
>NC_034599.1:5576662-5590655 GCF_900095145.1 Mus pahari | reverse complement strand
GCCTCTAGTCTGCTGAGAGTCAGTGAGTGGTCTCACAGCCTCTAGTCTGCTGAGAGTCAGTGGTCTCACAGCCTCTAGTCTGCTGAGAGTCAGTGGTCTCACAGCCTCTAGTCTGCTGAGAGTCAGTGGTCCAGGCACAGTGCACACCTGCTTGAGAAGTCCTCCATTTCAGTGTCCAACATGATTTTTTCCAGGACTCTCACCAGAAACTGCTTTACAGTAAAAGAAGAAATAAATAAACAAGGAGGAAAGGCACATAAAATGAAAGGTAAAGTCCAGTCAAATTAGTGGGTCTAATACTGTAAAAATAAAGAACATAAGAGGGTAATTGTCAAAGTGGAACTGGGACTGTTCAGGTAAAAAGAATGTGACCCCTCAAGGAGACTGGAAAAAGGCTTGGTGTGAAAATGCATAGAGAGCATTTGGTCACTGGAGGGACAAAGAAACAAGCATCATAAAAGGGGTGGGGAGATCTGCACAGCAATGCCTGAGATGCATGTTTCTCTCAGTGTGCAGAGCTGTACTCTGTGCTCTCCTCTGCCGATCACATGAGGCCATCCTAGCTCCCATAGCTCCTTTGCTTCAAACTTTTGACTCAGGGTAGATCAGACGGTTCAGCAGGTAAAGGCACTTGCTGCCAAGCCTGACAACTTGAGTTCAATCCTCAGGACCCACTTGGTGGGAGACAAGAACGGACTCCTTCAAGCTGTCTCTGACATGCACTCATATACACACCCATAAGCATACACAAAATAAATGTGAGAAAAATCACCTCAGTTATCATGCTAATTTGGAAAACATGCACACACAAAAATATACACAAGCATACACATACACAGGCACAAACACTCATACAAATATATACACCCATACAAGTACACACACACATATACACTTATACAAATATACACATATGTACAATTACACAAATGAATACACACATACATGTGTACACATGTATATATTCACACAAATACATATCTACATATATGCATATACATACACACATAAATATATACAAGCATACATTTACAGAAACATATACATGCACACATATTCTTTTTTGATTTATGTATTTTTTATTAGATATTTTCTTTATTTACATTTCAAAACGCTATTCCCAAAGTCCCTTATACCCTCTTCCCACCCTGCTCCCCAACCCACCCACTCCCACTTCCTGGCCCTGGCATTCCTCTGTACTGGGGCATATGATATTCACAAGACCAAGGGCCTCTCCTCCCATTGATGGACAACTAAGCCATCCTCTGCTACATAACATGCACACATATTCATTTATATAAATATATATGCCCATACACATACATGAATACATAAACACTTATAGAAATATATATACTCATACATGTACACTCACATAAATATCTACAAATAAACACTCACACAAAAACATTCATACATGTATACACATATACATATACACACACATTCACATGATTATATACACCCATACATGTACATATAAATACATGTACCACACCTTTCTGTCTCAGCTATGTTAACTATTTCTCTCAGACTCAAAACACTGATGCACACTGCATGGTCACTATTCTTGGCTCTTTGTTTACCCTCCATTTGCATTACTTGCTGACCAAAGAAGTAATGATATGGCCATTTTTCTATAATAGCAACAATAATAAAAATTGAAAGGCTTTGTCAGATCTGAGAAGCTTTTCTGAAGCATATATTTCTAGAATGCTCAACACATTCCAGGCTCAGGAAGCAGTTAGGCCTCCATGCCCTTTTTCTGAATTTGCAAATACAGAGATCAACAAAACTCAGTCAAATAATTAATAACTGAGTGAAAGGAACATCTTAGTAATCAGAGGTGACAGCACATAGATTCCCAGTAACATGTGAACTTTGCACATTTGAAAAAGCTGGTATTAGTGCATGGCTACAACCTCAGGGCTCCTCAGTTGGTACAGCTCACATTCTGTGTTGCCAAAGTGTGCCAGGATTTCCCCTGCCCAATTAATTGAAATATTAGTGTAGCAGGAGACCTGAGATTGGCCAGGGAAAAAGGAAGCAGTGTTAAGAGTTGCAGAGACAGGGAGTGACACAGGAGAAGGGGAGAAGGAAGATGAACAGAATTATTCAAATTCTGCATGGTTTTAAATAGCCACAGGTGGCTATATTATCATATATCATATAAGGATAGAATAATTGGGGTAACTTGTCTAATCTAGGTGGGTAGTGTGTACCATTATCAATTGGTCCTGAATTTATTGTGTGGGTATCTTCTGTACTGAGAATTTATTGATATATATATAAATCTGACTAATAAATTATAAACTTCTAGAGATATTTTTGGATATTTTTATTAGATATTTTATATATTTATATTTCAAATGTTATCCCCTTTCCTACATTCCCCTCCAAAAGTCTCCTATCTCCTTTCCCTTCCCCCTGCTCACCAACCCACCTACTCCTGCTTCCTGGCCCTGTCCTTCCCCTATACTGTGACATAGAACCTTCACAAGACCAAGGGCCTCTCCTCCCATTGATGACCCACTAGGTCATCCTCTGCTACATATGCAGCTAGAGCCATGAGTCTGTCTGGTTTTGGTGGTTGTTTACGGGATGGATCCCCAGGTGGGACAGTCTCTGGATGGTCATTTCTTCAGTCTCTGCTCCGAACTTTGTATCTGTAACACATTCCATGGGTATTTTGTTCCCCCTTCTAAGAAGGATCAAAGTATCCACACTTTGGTCTTCCTTCTTCTTGAGTCTCATGTGCTTTGCAAATTGAATCTTGTGTACTCTGAGTTCTGGGCTAATATACATTTATTTGTGAACGCATATCTTTTAGTGAGTTACTGGAATGTGGGACTGTCAACCACAGGAGATTTATGGCTGAGAAGGTACAGCCAGCACTAAGACAATGAACTAGAACTGGGAAGAATGTCATCAGTTGCTGCTGGGGCTAGCCTAGAGACAGAGGCAGTGGTATGGTGGCAAAGCATGCATTTGCCAGATGTGCACCACAAAGGCTGTGGGGGTTTGGAAGCATGGGGCTGGAGTGGTATAGACCTACCAGTGGAAACTTAGTGAGCTATGTGGAGAGATTTTGGAGCTCTGAGTCAGAGAGTCCCCACGAGATAAGACCAGCCAGCCATTGTCCACAGGTAGATGGATGGCCAGCCCACTGGGGCAGAGATTTGCTGGCAGTATTGTGGATTCATTTTTTTTTAAATATTTCCTGCAACACCAAAGCAACAAGACTCAAGTGTAATTTGAGTTTTCTTTCATGAGGATTTTATAATTCAGCACTGGAAAGAGCCATTCTGTTTTATGTTTGAGCCACTCTCGAGAGAATAGTAGCTCTGCATAGCAAGAAACACACTTGCATTGGCAGCTCCCTTATTTCCAGGGTGGGCATTCTTAAGCTGTGCCAATTCTCTGGAGGTCCACGAACAGGTGGTGTGTAAATTCTTACTGACAGTTTTAAGACAGCCCCGCCTCTGAACAAAAAGAAGGTAAAATCCACTTTGAGATCCCTGCAAATGTAAAGACTATCATGTGAGATGTTTCTTACACAAGCTTCATGTAGAGATGAAAAGATAATATGATACACACTTGAGAAATGTTATTTTAAAAAATACTGTTCTCAAATTGAAAAGTTTATCAAATTATTATTGGGTTGATAGATGTTCAGGTGTGCTTTACGAGACAAATTTACATTGCCTTTGAGGGCTTCATTTTTCATGACAAAAAATACTCTCAAGTGTCAGTTTTTGTTATTTATTCTTATTGATTTTTTTTTAGACAGTGTGCAAAATAATTGACTTCAGAGCAGCAAGATGGCTCAGTGATTAAGAGCTTTTACTGTTCTTGCATAAAACCTGGTTTGGCTCCCATCACCCATATCAGAGAGTTCACAAACATCTATACCCCAGCTCCAGGGGATCCAATGCCTTCTGCTGGTCTCTATAAAAGAATATATGTACATCATGCATATAAACTCATGCAAAACCCACACATACACATAGTGGGAAAATAAATGAATAAATGTTTATTAATAATGGATTTTAGGATGACATTATCACACTTATACTCTATTGAACTCTCTCACATTCTTCCCACTCTATCTCTCCTGTACCCTCCCACCTCCCACTTCCCTGTCTAGCTTTCCCCACAACAAGGCCTCGATCTACTTCCATGTCATGTATACATATCATAAAGCCATGTGTTACCTGCTGTATTCCCCCCTCATTCCTCTTACCCTCTCTGTGGGTCAAAAACGGGGTCCTGATTCCACTTGGGGTTAGGGCCACTGGGCGAAGCAGGACACAGGAAGTTTTGACTGGGTGCATCCCCACGGAACCACTGAGTGAGTGTCGAGCCACAGGACCCCACTCCGGGGGTGAGGAAGGTACAGTCTGGGATCCCCACAGACCTGATGGAGTCAGGCTCTGACTGTCAGGGACCACAGATGCCACTGGTTATAGTGAAAGAGCTGGTTCTGGGGCCCCCTGGACCACACAGAGGTCAGGGACGTCAGGTTCTCAGTCTTGAACACCTCAGACACTGCTAGATGTCATGGAAGAGCTGAGAACAGAGTGGGGATCCTTGGGCAGACTCTGGCCCAGGTCCAAAGGAAAGGTGGAAGGGAGGAGGAAGCTCCATCTGGGTCTTGCAAGAACAAGAGTCCTTGGCTTGCTCAGGCAGGTGGCTTGGTGGCTCCCCAGACACAGGCTTTACACCACAGAAGAGCTGAGAACTGAATGGGGGCCCCCTGGGGTGGCTCAGTCTTCCCCGGGGGCCAAAGGGAGGAGGCTCAGTCTTCCCCCTCCCCAGGGCCAAAGGGAGGAGAGGGTTAGAAAGGAGAGTAAGAGAGGTGAGAGCAAGGGCCAAGCAGCCCCTTTTATAGTGGGTTGGGCTATCAGGTAACTCTGGGGGTGGAGTCTAGCCAGAATACCAGGAGTTTGAGACATTGTCTGGTAACTGATAGTCACACACCTCTACTGTAGTAGCTGTGGGGGGCGTTAAATTCGACAGGGTCCAGGAGACATGATCGAACACGTTCTGTCCCATGTAGGTGGAAACCACCACCTATTGGATCCCCAGGGTTCATGGCCTATGCTCGACTGGAGACCAGGTTGTCTTTGCACAGCCCATTGCCCCACAGAAAAGGACACTAAGCTCACATCTTTAGACACAAAAAACAAAGCATCAAGTACAGACACTTAACTGGCATGAGCCTCTTAGTCTTAAAGCCCTCCCATAGGGATGTCCAGAAATTCTGTACCTCCAAATACTTCCCAAACAGTACCATTCCCCACAAACCAAGTTGAAGAACATGAGCCTGGGTTCGGAGGCAGAGCCTAGTTTTGTTTTGTTTTGTTTTGTTTTGTTTTGTTTTGTTTTGTTTTGCTTTGCTTTGCTTTGCTTTGTGTTTTGTTTTGTTTTTGTTTTGTTGTCGTTGGTTTTTTTTTCTGGTGACAATGCTGGGAAATGGGCAAAACTTTAAGCTCAGTGACCTTATGGAAAGTCTTTGGGTTTGTGGAGATGGGAGACTTCACTTGAAATCCTTAAAGGGAGCTTTTGTGGATTCTTTAGTTCTTATTAATGACCTGCTGATCCATCTCACTCTCTGATTTCCATCCAGAAGTGATGACCCAGTCGTGCCTTTCTTCCTGACACTGCAATCTACTGTAACAAGACAAAGTTGAGATCGTTCTCATCAGAACGGACCCAATGCCTGTGCTGTGCCCTGCAACCTCCTGAAGTGTAAACTATATACACAAACATTTTTTCTAAAGTGAGACTACCTCCGGTCCTTCACTGTAATGATGGGAATTGATTGGTTTGTTTGGTTGGCTTTTGTTTTGTTTTGTTTTGTTTTGTTTGAAACAGTATTTCACTGTAGCCCAAGATAAGCTAGAACCTACTCCTGAGACTTATCAGTGTAGAGGTCCCAGCTCAGTCAATATTAGCACATGATGATCTCTAAAGCAAAACTGAGTAAAATTCACAAAAACAAAACAAAATGGTCTTGCCTGAGGATATAGCTAAGCAATAGAGTGCTTTCCTAGTATGTATGAGACCCTAAGTCCATTTCCCTAGAATTAAACAAAGGAAGAGAGAGAAAGAAAGAGGGAGAAGAGAGAGAAAAAAGGATATGAAATGAAAGAAGGAAAGGAAAGGGAAGGAGAGGAAAAGAAAGGAAAAGAAAGGAAAGGAAAGGAAAGGAAAGGAAAGGAAAGGAAAGGAAAGGAAAGGAAAGGAAAGGAAAGGAAAGGAAAGGAGAAAAGTAGAAAGGACAAAGGAGGGAGGGATGTAGAGAGCAAGGGAGGAAGGGAAAGATGCAGGGAATCAGGGAATGAATTTCACTCTCTAGGATTGAAATTAGTTATGTGCCCCATGTCATGATTATGCAGTGCTGGGGTTTAAACTCAGTGTATGCTAGACAAGCATTGGTTTTGTATTTGAATTGTGGACCTATTCCATTATTCCTTGAATCTAAGCCAAAAAAAGTAAACTAATGGGAAGTTATAACCTCCAGAAGACCAATATTAGAATATAAGACTTCCTAAATGGAACTGGCTGTAAAGAATGGCCTTTAGTGGCTTTACATAGACTTTTGGGATCTGAACTTGCATTGCCCAAAACTTATCAAAACCCAACCTGTTCTTTTTAGTTAGAATATTCACTACCTCCAGGACACAGAAAGCCTACACTGAACAATGTATGAATAAATGATAAGAATATCCATTAAATTATAGGAAACAAAATCTCATAGTCATGTGAAAGATCTTTGGATGGAGGGCACCAAAGCTCTTTCCATAGTTATCTACTAAATAAGCCATATTGGCTACCTGTCACTGTGTACTAATAATAGTACATTTTGATATTTAATTCATCTGGGTGTGGGATGGACACCTGTAATCCTAGTATTTAGGAGGGTGAGATAGGAGATTGCTAAACAGGAAGTCAACTTGGAATACACAGTAGAACCCTATGTCAAATATATGTATATGTGAATTTTTGTATGTGTGTGTGTGTGTGTGTGTGTACAATAGACAGAATGCCATTGTTTCTGTACACCAAACATGTATATAACACATTTGTATAACTTGTGGATATAATTGATATGCCCACAGCTCAGCTATTATCAGGACTCTGAGACAAGCTATTAATCGGAAACTGTGTCTTCTGGTGCTTCTGGGGGTTTAACAGGGTTGAGACACAGATGTTTCCTCACATGGTCACTTGAATGGCTATTGGATGGTATCAGGTCATCGTCTCAGGTCATGGTTTCAGGTCATGGCACTGGCTTTTCCCTTTAAACAAGTACCCCAAAGGGGTGAAAAAGAACACCCAACAGTACACCCAACATCCAAGCCATAATGTTTTGAAACTTAGAAATTCATTAGCTCCTCTATATTTCATGTTTTAAATAAATCGACATGTTTACCCCATACATATGGAGGAAAAAAACATACAAAGGAGGAAATATTGGGAGCTGAGAACCATTCAAACTTCATTCTGGAGATTATTAGAGAATTCGGAAACTCACGTGTCCCCATATCTGGAGATGACCTTCAACTTCTGATGCTCCTGTCTCTATCTCTAGAGTGCTGGTGTGCCAGGTCTACAGCCACCCAGAACTACGCAGTCTTGAGGATTGACCCAAGGATCCCAGGTATACAAGGCAAACATTCTACCAACTGAGCCTCAGCTCCAACCCCAAACACTAGTTTGAATTATGAATCTTTTCTCCTCCTATGACTTGTGATTTAACACGATGTTATGTTATTTGCTGTGTGTTAGGATCTCAGGTGCATGTGCTCATGTGGCCTGTCTTAGTCAGGGTTTCTATTCCTGCACAAACATCATGACCAAGAAGCAAGTTGGGGAGGAAAGGGTTTATTCAGCTTACACTTCCATACTGCTGTTCATCACCAAGGAAGTCAGGACTGGAATTCAAGCAGGTCAGGAAGCAGGAGCTGATGCAGAAGCCATGGAGGGATGTTCCTTGCTCGCTTGCTTCCCCTGGCTTGCTCAGCCAGCTCTCTTATAGAACACAAGACTACCAGCCCAGGGTTGGTCCCACCCACAAGGGGCCGTTCCCCCTTGATCACTAATTGAGAAAATGCCCCACAGCTGGATCTCATGGAGGCATTTCCCCAGCTGAAGCTCCTTGCCCTGTGATAACTCCAGCTTGTGTCAAGTTGACACACAAAACCTGCCAGCACACAAGGGTAGAAGTCAGAGTGCTGAGGTATGTGCACCTTGTGAGTAGAGGAAACAGGACTGTGCACCTGTCTGGAACATAGAGTCTCATGGAAGACATGACATAGTCTTCCTCAGCCTCTTTATACCTCAAGTGTGAGCAACACTTCTGTCCCAAAATTAAACAGCAGAACTGCTCTAAACTGGATTGGAAATCTCAGAGGATGAGATAGAGAAAGGGTTGAGGGGTTTGATGGCTTAAGTATAACTATTTCGTGTCTGGGAGGGAATAAATATTTACAGTGGAGTAAAATGGGATAATATTGTTGTAAAACATGTCAAATAAGGAACCAATACCTAAAATACACAGATGCTTAAGTCTCAACAGACTGTAAACAGCAAGCACAGTTTTAAGATCAGCCAAAGACCTAAAACAGACATGTCCCTGAAGTAGGCATATATAAGTATAACAGGTGAGCAGTTAAGGATCAGGTGGGTAATGGCTGCATGTGGCTGCTCCCTCACCAGATACTGTCATATCAGTCCCAGCAACAGTGTCTGTCTAGGAGAGAACTCCAGAAACTTGCAGCAGGGATGGAACAAACTGAGGGCTACTTCTCTTTTTTCTGCTGAGCTGAGTAACTAGCCATTTGGCTGGCAAGTGGAGAGAGGAAATGAGCCAGATCTGAAGGTAACAGAAGCCCTGGTGTGAAAAGACTTGCAGTACTATCCAGAGAAGAAGCCCATGGGTCCTTGAAAGGTCCCAGTACAGTATAGGTCTGGCTGCATGTTGTAGAATTCTCTCCTCAGCAGGGTTCCCCCATACCTTCTTACTTACTTTCTACCCTGTCTTAATGCAGTGGTGAACTAAGAAGTGTAACCCAAAAAACTCTTTCCTTCCCCATCCCCACCCCATTCCCCAAAAAAGAAAGAAAAGAATTCTGTCCTCTTAGAAAGTCAGGCACCATCTTTATCACATCAGCTATGTTAAGAGTCTCATGATCAGGACTGTTAACAGCAAACTTTTGCTCTTTGAATGAGGGGCAGGAAGTCTGTGGATCCTCAGAGAAGCTCCCAGAAACTGCTCCCAGCCATTCATATGCAATTCTGTCCTGAGTACCTTACTTGAGTGACCTTGAGGGTCTCCTGGAAGTACTGGCTAGAGAAGATTAATTTCAGGGGACTCGACCTAAGTGACCATGTGACCCACTATCCATGCTAAGTGTAGACCTTCCAGAGTAGCTGCTCTAGGGTCACCCATACTCCTGCCCATAACCCCCCACTAATGGCCCTGCATATGGACCCAGTGAAACTCATTGGCTTACCTGGGTGACCTCCATGGATTAATAGTTTAGCCAGGCAGTGATGGCACACACCTTTAATCCCAGCACTTGGGAGGCAAAGGCAGGTGGACTTCTGAGTTTGAGGTCAGCCTGGTCTACAGAGTGAGTTCCAGGACAGCCACAGGTACACAGAGAAACCCTGTCTCAAAACAAAACAAAACAAAACAGAACAAAACAAACAAACAACAACAAAAGTTTAGTTTGTCCCTGGGAACTATGTGTCTCCCTGGGGAAGGTATTCTTACAACACTGAGATGTGACTTCTATGTCAGGAAAGATGATACGTGGAAAATAAATTCCATTTTAAAACAAAAATTTTCCCAGCTCTGGGAGCTATGGCCATGCAACATCTTGAAAGTGAATTTGTTATTTAAAACTGAGTTACCTTAGTGACCTGGAAACAGAAAACCTTTAAGTCAGCAAGCCTAAATCTGACTTGCAACAATCTCTGGGATAAGAGGCTATCAAAAAGGCAGACATGGAGACTGGGAATGCTTAGAGTAGGAAGCAGAAAACTACATGTGGCAGGAGACAGGAAGAAGGACAGAGAAGGACAGCTCTGCCCTCTGGGGGCAGATCTCATCAACTGATACTAACACTAGGCTTTGAGAGTTCTGAGACAGATTGAGCTCTGGAGACAGCTAGCTGCTCTGAAGTTCCCTACTAAGAAGTCCGAGGATTTGGAATCGTCTGCATCCTGAATGACAGCTACAGCTGCATCCTTGCATCTGATGAATGACACTCAACAGGGTGGACACAGGTCTGTTTCACAGATCTCTACGCTATGCTCACTTTTCCTCACCCCAGCTAAAGCATTAGCCCGTGAGTAGGGACTGGAGAGTCTGAAGAGAACCTGCACAGCCTCCATACTCTGAAGCCAGCTGTGGCTAGCAGCAGCTCCTGGTACAAAAAGAGAGCAAGCCACTAAAATGAAGTTAGTTCTGGCAAACAACTGATACTCACACAATACAAACTCAACGCACATATACATATGAGCAACGTTAAGTGAACTCAGTGGATTGTATTTTAAATTCATATGTATGTGTGTGGAGTGTGTGACATTAATAATTAAAGAATAAAAAGCCATGAACTTGAGAAGAAATGGGAAGAACAAAAAAGGAATTGGGGAGATGACAGAGAGAAGAAAATGATGTCCATACAGTACATTAAATTCTCACAAAATCAGCATAGTCAAATGAAATAAATCCTAACTGTCAGCTACTTGGAGTGCAGCAGAAGCAGATGTAAGAGATGTAAGTTTACAGCTGTTGTTGTCAGGAGTCACCTCACAAACCACATCATCACTGATCTCAGTCAGACAGAGATAGTTTACTGTGCATTTGCCCTAGCGGTGATTAATCAGAGCTATAGATCATAGCCACAGACCAGACTTGAGATCTGGCTGTGACATTGAGTCGAGAACTTATAGGGCTTTTTAAGTCTGAAATCTATGAGCATCACTGCCAAGTTATTCCACCAATCAGAATTTAAGAATAGGGGACTTTGGAACATGTCTTTGTTGTACATTTATCCTGCTTCCATTGGTTGGGATATTCAACTATGGCGGGGAATTTTCCTTGTCTAATGTTCATATCTTAGCTTGCCAATCTGGATGTTAATTACCTACACACAGGTCTCTTTCTGCCAAGTAGGATGTCAGTTCCAAAGGAGATATTGGGAACTTGAACTCTATGAATAGCTGAAACCCATACTCAAAATGGAAGTCTTATTCAAAAATGTTTCTTATATTGGGGCAGGTGTTTCTCTTATGCTGTTGCCCATCTCAGGGACAGTTTATAACAGGTAAAATGATAATAGTATATACATAGGTACAGAAGTGCTGCCTGGCAGTTTGTTCCAGCCCAAGCTTATTGTGGCTAACTATATAAGGCAGTTCAATCTGACATCTATTTTGATTGATTCCCAAGAACACCAAAGAACAAAGTACAGAGCATAACAGAATCTGCCATCAACTGGAACATGAGAAAGTTTCCTTATACCATTAATAACAGAACAAAATGACTCACTAAATAGGCAACAGATATCTAGGTCTTAACAGCTATATCACAAATAACCTAATGATCCACCTCACAAGTTTGGAAAAACAAAAATAAGTGAAACTCCCAATTAGAAAATAGAAGTATACAAGACAGATTAAGTCAGGAAATAGTGAGATGGGGCCTAGAACAGCACATCTATTCAATGAAGCAAGGAACTAGTTCCTTGAAAAAAGTAAACAATATTGAAAACTGCATAGCTAACCCAAAAGAGAAAGAAAACCCAAATTTATAACATTAGAGCTTAAAAAGAAACATTCCAACTGACTACAGGGAAGCCTGGAAAATCATCATGGGATACTATGAAAGCTGATATTCAAAAAACAAATCTAAAAATATGAAAGTATTTGATAAATTCTTAGACATAATAATAGTGGGTAATTTTAACACACAACCCTCACCAAGAGTTAAGTTAAAGAACTAAAAATTGAATTTTAGCCACCATGCACAGGAAATCAAATGGACTGGATAGACATTTACAGAATGTATGACTTAACAAAATTACATTTAAAAAATATAAAAGTACTTAGATAAGTCCACAATAAACAGTGCAATTTAACAGCGGAAAAAAAAATCTCCCAACAAGTTTGGACAAGTGGCTCAGCAGTTAAGACCACTAGATGCTCTTCCAGGGCACTGGGCTCAATTCCCAAAGCCAGTACAGTGGCTCACAACTGTCTGTACCTCCAGTCCCAGGGAATCCGATGGTTCTCATCTAGTCTCCACAGACACTGCATGCACATAGTACACAGTCATATATACAGGCAAAACATCCAAAATACATGAAATTTTTAGAATGAATGGAAAAAATTCTATGTGCTCCTAATAAAGAAAATTTCATGGGCCAGATAGATTCACTGCTGAATTCTATGAAACTCTTGGAGACATACTAACACCAGTGTTCCTCAAACTGCTCCGTAAAATAAATAGAAAGTACACTGTGAGACTCATTCTGTGTAGGCAGTATTAACTTGATACTAAAACCAGATAAAGACTTGGCTGAAAAAAGAAAAAGTAAATTACCAACTGTTAATTTCTCTGATCAACATAGATGTAACACTTCTAAATAAAATACTTACACATTGAGATCAAATATCATGACCAAATTGTTTACATCCCAGGCATGGAAGGATGGATCTACATACTCAAATAAAATGTGTAGTGGAGCACATGACTAGACTCAAAGACAGAGGTCACAGGGTAATTGCAATAGACACAAGACAGGACAAATTTTAACATTCCTTCACAATAAAATCCCCACAAAACAAAATAATGGAAACAAAAGGACTGTGCTAGCAAGATGGTTCAGAGGGCAAAGGTATTTACTGCCCATCCTGATAACCTGACTTCAATCCCTAGGATCCACAGGGAAAAAGAGAGAACTGACTCCTACAAATGACCTTCTGACCTACACATGCAACATCCACCAGCACGCCCCACAGCAAATAAATGAGCAAGTGACAACAACATACCCTTCAAAGAGGCTATGTACCACAGATTTGTCTCCAAACTTATACTGAGTAGCTAAAAGTGTATCCTACAAATTCAGGAATGAGACTGGGTGTCAGTGCTACAGGGCAAAAGAAATAAACAAAAGTGATTTAAATAGGAAGGAAGAAAAAGTTAGTATAAGATGGAAAGATCTCTTGTGCTCATGATTCACAAAAATTAATACTGTAGAAATGGTTATATTACTGACAACGATATACAAACTCATGGAAATCTGTATTAAAATTTCAATGACCTTTTCCACAGAACAAGAAAACGCATTCCTACAATTCATACAGAAAAAAAGAAAGACTCAGTATACCCAAAATAATCCTAGGCAGAAGGCAGTGCTGGAAACATGGTACCTGGCCCTAAATTCTATCACAGAGGCATAGACATGACAGCATAGTACTGACACAGAATAGACTCATGTACTAATGCAGTAGAAGACACAAGTTTATAACAATGCAGTCCCAGACATCTTGAGACGTTGTCAGGAATATAACTGGAGACCAGGTAGCCTCTTCAAGATGTCCTGTGTAAATTGTATTTCCACATGAATAAAAACAGATCAATATTTCTCACACTGCATAAAAATCAGTTTAAAATGGATAAAAGACTTAAAGCTAATATCTGAATCTCAGAAACTTCTATAGAAAAACAGGCAAAATGCTTCAAGAATCTGTATGTCACAGCTTGTATCTAAAATCTAAGCACTCCAGAAGGAAAAAGGGAAATACCATATGCCCAGCCTAGGCTACTCAGTGAGTTTCAGGCTAGCCTGGGGTACAGAGTATGAGACCCTGTCTGAAAAAAAGAATGGAGCGAAGGAAAACAGGAAGGAAGGAAGGAAGGAAGGAAGGAAGGAAGGAAGGAAGGAAGGAAGGAAGGAAGGGGAAAGGAAAGGAG